>NC_071392.1:148329820-148636198 GCF_022682495.2 Desmodus rotundus
ATAGGATTAAAAGTATGTTAAATTCGATAAAAGTTTAATAATGTTTCCTGGTAGGAACACCTCATAATTGGGTATTATTAACCTTGTACTAGGATTTTTAAATTATGAGTTTTATGAGCAACCATCCTATCTAACCAAACAAAAAAAATGCAGCATTATTGCAAAATTTTTGTTTAATGAGTTTACTGAAGAAGTTATGTTCACAGTTTTGTGAAGGCCTCAAAAGAAAGATCAGAATGCATATTTAAAAGCATCATATATATTGTTTAAACCCTAGCAATTACTTGTCCCATTTTAGAAATGGGGGAGTAACGACCAGACATGTTATGTCTCTAGTTCAAAATCACAGACGGAAGTGGGAGACGTTTGAAAACATGCTCCCCTGACCGATAGATTGCTTCTTTGCTGGGCAGATGGCCTCAGTTTCTAAATCAGCTCACAGACCTCCACCTTCCTTCTAGAATCTACGTGTTACTGAGCCTAGCGCGTGTTTCCGATTCTTGTTCATCTTAGGGCACTGGTTCTCAATTCGACTGAAGCCGACAATGGGGCAAATACAGATGCCCTGTTAGAGAATTATGCTTGGGCATAAATGAGTGAAACCTTGACGTTGGGCCATATGACCCTTCTATAGAGTCTTAGAAAATCATATTCATCTGGGGATACTACGAGGGAAGGTTGCTTAGAAGATGGTAGGATTTCCTAATGAGAATCATTTTCACACCAATATCCTCAGAGGCTTTATTCTCTGACTGCTATGGCAGTACAAAATAATGCTTGGAAGTTTCTAGGTGCAAAGAGAAGACAGGCTTTGAAATTTTGTTGTTGTTGCTGCTGTTTTTTTTTTTTTATTTTTAATCCTCGCCTGAGTACATGCTTATTAATTTTAGAGAGAGGGGAAGGGAAGGAGAGAGAGAGGGAAAGAAACATCAATGTGAGAGAAAAACATTGATTGGTTGCTTCTCATACACACCGTAACCAGCGACCAAACCCTCAACCTAGGTACGTGCCCTGACCAGGAATAAAACTGACAAATTTTTGGTTTGCAGGACAGTGCTCCAACCAACTGAGCCACACCAACCAGGGCTGTCTGTTTTAATATTTCCCCAATGAAATAAAGACGATTAGTGTTTTCAAATAAATAAATGTGAATGGCAAGAGTATTTAAAAACCAATATACTACCTATACATGTCAGCAGTTTAGAAGTCAATCTTCAATTGAGCTCCCTTTCAGAAACCTTTTTAATGTAAATGAATAGCAAGCAAGGGATTATTAGGTCGGTAATGTATTGTATTTGGCTCAGTTAATTAACGGTACAAATAGTTACCTCTGTTTTTGAGTTTTGCTGTGTGCTGAATTATAGGCTAAGCCCTTTGTAGCAACTCTCTAATATCTCCAGTTAGTTTGTACATTACGGTACTCAGAATGGCATGCAATTGAAAACTTATGAATTGTTTATTAGTTGAATTTTCTATGTAATATTTTTGGACTATGGATTACTCTGGTAACTGAAATCATAGAAAGTGAAACCGCAGATAAAGGAGGAGTATTGGCGTGTATGTGACACACCCGGGAAAACCGAGTAACTCCCAGAAAAGCCCCACCCATCATTTTAAATACCGTGCCCACTGAAGACCCGAGAAAGGCATTTGGGGACCATGGGCAGTTATGGGAGGCTACCAGGAAAAGCAAAGCACAAGGAGGGTGTGGCTGTTTGCAGACATAAGTCTCTGTCTTCCTCACTTACAAGAGTCTCTAAAGATTTAGTCATCCTCCTCTTCTTGGTTCAGAGAGGGTGAGCCCCTTACAAATGGAGATTCCCCTTATAAGTGTAAATGTCCCTTACAAAAGGGCAACTTCACCTTGGGTTTTCAGAGCTTCTCCTGCCTCTTAAAAATAACCAGTTCAAAATAATCTTTATTTCAGACACATATATCGTGGTGGCAAATTCTGCTTCACTACTTTCTAACTGTCCAACAGCTACACAAGCCATTTAAACTTAAAACGTCTGATGATTGTAAATGTATGTCTTTATTTAATAACATATTACTAGCACTTAGAATGCTTAGTATACATTAGTTAGTTGACTGGAGAGATACCACAGAAAGGGGTGAACTGAGCTGAGTACCTTTCCTAACTGACAGGCGAGACGGGACATTTATGGACGGTGGAATCAGGAACATACCTACTTAGGCAAAATAATCTTTTTTTTCTGGTTTTCATAAGTCAGAGAAAAATCAGGTGAATGGGTTATTAGGGTCTTAAAAGTTTAATAAATGGCATGATTTAGGTTTAAAGTACATAAGCTTATTTTAAAGTTCATGCATTTAGCCTCCATATTTTTCAGAATCTTAAAATGTGCACTAGAACTCTAAAGACCATCACAGCCAGCCCCTGGGAAAGCAGCACATTTTGAAAATATGTTCTCCAAAATGATTAGGCCTTTTAGAGAATCCACTAGTTGTGGAAAACAGGTGGTTTTCTTCTCTTGCTAATATGACTAAGTGGCCAGTAGAAAGGGCAGGCATACTAATTATATTTAGGAGAGCTCAGTCTCTTCAATTTGGCATTGGATTCCTGTAAGCTACCTACCCAGTCATACAATAAAAATGCAACTATTATATTTTGTTCTAAGTACTGGTAATAAAATAAGAAAGAAAGTAAATGTACTTTTCCTAAAATTTTTGTCTTTTGCTATCCTACCCTAACCTCTTTCTCCTGGATATTTCTTGTTCATATTTAAGAATTTTGCTTAGATATCATACTTTCTGGAAATATCTTGATGCTTCCATAGTACTTTCTATTTAGTTCTTTTGTAATATTTTGAAACTACATGGTCATTGGCTATTTTCTTGTCTGAACTCTCCCAGTTCCCACCACCATGTCCTACACACAACCACTGTGTCATTCACCATTATGTTTCCATTGTCTAAAATGTGCTTGAAACAATCAGATCTCCATATATACATATTGATGCCAAGGCGATGCCTCTACCTTCCAAACACTATTCTTTCATGAGTAACACACATAGACGTGGGTTCTTCAGGGTTATAAGTGCACCATCGTAGTAGGGGTAACAGCCCAAAGCGGGACATTGAGCTGGGTCTCAGTGAGCCACAGTCCCCGCCAGGGAGAGAGGACATTCACAGCCGTCTGTGTCTGTGGCACTAGGACCAGGGCTTCCTGAGCAATTGCTTTCCTGAACTTACTGAAACCATACACAGCCTTTTCCCGTTCGTCTTTACTCCCCCCAAACCCATCATGGAACGCCCTACTCTGAAAGACAGATGAGAACAGAACGTCTCTCTCTTCCAAGTTAATCAATGTTTTACTGTGAATTGAACAAATAAGTAGATAAATATCCCACACCAAGGGCTAAGTGACTGGAAGACCAAAGCTTATCGACTGTCACTTCTGTGAAACGGTCCCAATTTCACACTCGGGCACCCTTTCTATTATGGAAGGGAAAAGATACCAACTTGGAACACTGATCAAGAGAAGCACAGACTGAAATGAAACTGGTTTTCATAACTTATCTCCAGAACAGTTAGCTAAAGGCAGACATTAAAAATTTACATTAAAATAGCGAGAGAATGACATCTACTGGTTGAGAGAATTTGGTCTTATGGACAGCTGGTAAATTTTTTTTTCCCTTATGGAGTTTAAATATTTCCTTTTCTCCCTACACATGACACTCCATTTAATGATAATGGGATTTATCTATACACAATGGGGGAGGCATTGACCTATTATCTGTGCAGCTCTAATAATAATGAAAGAAAATTAATCCTCAATTGGCTGGCATTGCAGTTGGAAGTATTTTACAAGAGGCTTTCAATGACCGACTTTATTTCGACACACAAAAAGCAGGATGCTATGACCATCCTTTGTACACACCTTAAGTTCACCATTTCTCTTTTAAATAAAAAAAGATTTGTGTGTCAGTATTTAAAATAATGTATTCTAGTTATCACTGGAGCTTCCTGAACTATGAATAATTTGTAGTCTTAAAAATAAACATCAGGAGAAAATCAGTGTGTCCTCGGTTTTAGTGATCACCTCTCAGATACAGCACCAAAGGCCTAGTCCCTGAAAAAAAGTTAGTAAGTCAGATTCCATTAAAATTAAAAGCTATTCTGTGAAAGATACTGTTGAGAGAATAAAAAGACAAGCCACAGACTGGGAGAAAATATTTCCAAATTGCATAGCTGGTAAAGGACTTGTATCTAAAATATACACAGAACTCTTAAAACTCAGCACTAATAAAACAAACAACTCTATTTAAAAAAACAGCCAAAAGTTCTGGACAGGCACCTCACCAAAGAAGATATACAGATGGTAAATAACCACATGAAAAAAATGACATTATTTGTCATTATGAAAATGCAAAGTAAAACGACAATTGGATGCCCCTGCATACCTGTTATAATGACAAAAATCCAAAACACTGAAAATACCAACGTGGATGGAATACCAGGAACTGTTACGTGTTGCTGGTGGGGATGCAGCTGGTACAGCCACTGTGGAAGACAGGTTGGAAGTTCGGCAGTTTCCCATAAAGCTAAGGAATGCCTTATCATATACCCCAACAAACACATTTTTAGGTATTTACACAAATAAGTGGAAATTTATGTCTACAGGAAACCTTCACGTGCGTGTTTATAGCAGTTTTATTGATAACCCTCTAAAACAGGATGAAACCAAGCTGCCCGACAATAGATGGAAGGATGGGCAAACTGCGGTGCTTCCATGCCATGGGATGCGGTTCGGCAATGATAAGGAATGAGCTACCATACTGCGCAGAGGGATGGTGGATCTTATATACATATGGCTCCATGGAAGAAGCCACTCTGAAGAGGTTGCGTTCTATGTACTTCCATTTGTATGGCATGCTGAAAAGGCAAAACTGCAGCGATGGTGAAAAGATCAGTGGGACAGGAACACTATTCTGTATAGCAATACAGCGTTGGATACGTGATACAAAAGTATCCAACTGGATTGGAAATGTGTAACACAACCTCACTGAAAGGGCAAAAGGAAATGCTGCCCGAAGGAGCTTGAAGAGACTATAAGACTAAAGACAAAAGAAATTGTACATAAGCCCTGCACTCTAGTTGGTAAAGTGGTTTCCACAGGGGCGTGGTTTAACTCTAAAAGCATAGTACATGTATACTGGGATCGCACAAATAAGGGAACAGATGACAGATGGTGGGAGCCAGGTTTCCTACCATTGGAAAGGTCACATATAAGCAGGGGAGGAAGGCTAGAATAATGCAGGATAAAAGTCAGAGACATCAGCATGAATGCATGTTTAGCTTACTACAGATACAGATGTTTCCAATATACGTGTTATATATTAAATGTATAATATAATTACTGGGAGGCAAACATGCACAGTTTGGTATCCGAACATCTGTTCTAGCTCTGCCTGCTGAGAGGGCTTCGAAGCAATGACACCCCATAACCAGCAGGTCCTTTCCCCCTCAGCGTCCACATCACTTGGCACTTAGCATCTCACTGCATTCCATCCAGCGAAGGGGTTCAGAACAGGCCTCCCCAAGACGTGCTACTTTTGCATGTGGGATGGTCTGAGCAGAAGGCAACTGAGACCCTGTGGGCTTGAGAGAAACTTTGACCTCTCCCTTGAAGAATTTAAATTTGGTGTTTTGCCTATTACAAGAGTCATTACCAGAGACATCGTTTCATGACCTATCTGTAGGGCAAGGCAAATATCTAACTTCTGAACACGTCTTCCTATTGTCCTATAAATGACCTTCCTTCCCGGGAAGTCCCAAGGTAGCTACCTCATCCTTAGCTGGGATGCCCTATGCATCTCATTCTCTCGTCCCGTCTCTGATGCTCTCGTGTTTGTGGGGTTACCGTATACATGTACGGAATTAAGTGTGCTTGTTTTCTCTTGTTAACTTGCCTCATGGTGATGTGATCATTAGACCAGCTGGAAGATTCTTGAAGGGCAGAAGAAAATCTCTTCTTCCCCCACACGAGTCACGCAGGATTTTCATAATCGGCCCCTGACTTCAGACTGTAAAGAGCATCCACATCTCTTGTAACTAGCAGCTCCAGGGGGATGATTAAAGGCAACACACATAATTATATCCACCAGGAAAATCCCCTGTGATATTAAACTGAAGAACTTAGAGTTACATGCATTATTCATCTACTCAGTCCTTCTACAAACTTTTATCGGGTGCCTTATACATTCTGGAAAATGTAGTAAGTACTAGAAATCCACAAAGGAACAAAAAAAAAATAATCAAATTTTTTGTCGTAGGGAAAATTAGTGTTGAGAACTAAAAATTAAAACAAGTAAAATTTAAAAGATCAAGAATATTAAAATTGTAATGAATGCTAAAAAGCAAATAAATCAGGGTGATGTATAGAAGCAATCTGGGTTGGGCCTATTTTAGAATAGGGAATGTGTCTCTCTATATATTGTGTCTGAGAAAGAAAACAATGAAAATATTAACGTTTATTCTATTATGAACATGAGAAAAGTTTAGAGGAGAGCTTGACAGAAAGGATGAAAAGCAGGCGCAAAGCAGCCATTCAGTGAACAGAGAGGCAGGCGCCACTGGGGCTGCAGCCGAGGCGGGAAAAGGAAGCCGGGGTGGTACCCGGTGTGACTGCCCTGGAAATTGGGGGAGACGATACCAGGCCTCACTGGTCATGAAGAGAGAACATACTGAAGGGTCCCGAGCCTGGGCATGACCTCGTTTATGTTTTAATACGACAACGCTGGCTGCTCTGTGAAGAATGATTGTGGTAAATCAAAACAATGCAAAGATACCAGTTAGGATATTACTTTAATATCCAAGAGGTTACCACCCAAACTTTGTTCAGTGTGAGACTCCTAAAAAAGCATCCCTTAGCTTTCATTATCCTGCTGCTAGAGAGATACCATATGTAGCAATTTTTGAAACCCACAAGTTCTTTATTTTACTGAGTTAACCTCCTATGAAGGCTCCTTCCAACTCCACTCAGTTCCATAAGCATATATTAAACACTCCCTATGTTTCGGCGGATGCTGGCGGATGACAAGATGTGTAGGAACAGACCCCTGCCCATAAAGTCTCCTGATCTAAAAGAGGAAAAGCGATACAAATAACATCATGGAATCTGCTATGTGCTACATGAAACAAGATTTTCACTGGTTGCTCTTAAATCTACCTCCACACTTTATAGCTTGGTTTCTAGGACGTGATAATCAAGTCCTCATAGTTATGACTTTCGGAGCCTTCCTTCTAAACCCTAGGCACTCTTTTTATTTCCCATGTGAAAATTTATTTTACCTTCTATCCAATCTACACTGGTGTTCCTGCTCTTTCTCCAAGAAGAGTTAAGGCTTCATATGACACATATACACACCCTTGAGAGGTCATAGCTGAACACAAGAAAGTAATCTAAGCAGGCTGTTTAATTACTGGTATTTTTTTAAAATAAAGGCTTCAGATGCAAAGCAAAAAGCTCAAAGATTAACATTTACTCTCTCAGCTAAGAGAGAGATATGAGTGAGGCAAGTTCATTTGAGCAAACATTTTGCTTTAAATATTACAGACCAATTCCATTTCAAGATAAAGTGTAATCCTCCATATATTGATTATTTTATCATCAACTTAATCATTTAATTTTGACCTTTCAGCAATCGCTTCCTTCTCATAAATAACATTTAAGGACACCAGTTGAGATCGATAGTATCGCACTCACCTCAAAAAATCTAAGTCAGGCACCATTGCACCATAACAAATCTCTGGTTTCTCTCATTCTGCGTGTTTCAGGTGTTACGATCGCGTTCCTCATACTGATTTTCTTCAAAAGTCAATAGGAAATATAAAAGTTTTTAAATCGCAACTCAATAAAGACATCTATAAGAAACTAATTGGGCATGGCTAGAGAAAGGGATTCATGGCCCTCTCATAACCATATTTGCAAGATTTGGCTTATGTGAAATGACATAAACCCTTTTACGCAGCAGTATATTTGTTTCAGAAAACTTCTTCTGAATTCAAACATGGGGAAAGAGAGACAGATGAGACAAGGACTCATGTGAAAAGTTAACTACAACATAGCCAATTTAGAATATCAGTTTTAAGCAGGAGAAAATTTAATGTGCAAAATTTTAAATTAGCAACATGGATGATGAATACATACTTTTCCAGTCACAAAGGAATGAGGGGATTTTCCCTCCAATATGCTGGTGGCCTAGATTCCCTGAAGAGCTGGTGACTAGCATACAACCAGGCCCCTGAAGGAACGAAACACAATTTCCAAAGGGAAGAAGGGGAAAGAGGAAGAGAATGCTGACCACCATGAGCCGCAAATCATGCAAGAGCCTGTCTGGAGTGTAAGTATATACCAATTCCAGGACAAGATAAGACGGCCAAGCTTTAGGTTCCACAACAGAAGGAGGTAAAACTATTGGGGAAGGGGGGTGGGGAGAAGAGAGAATTTTGGATGTTAAATTCATCCGTGACTAGGCTGCTAGCAAGCATGTAGCAGTGAGGCCCAAAATGCTCAATGTCTGTAAAAGGGCAAGATCGTTTTTAATGCTTCTTGATAAGTGAAGCATTTCAGCTAATATTTCATTTTTAGTACTAACCATATCTATCAGAGTCCCACTTTTTAAAAAAATATTTTTTATCTAAGTATAAAATCAATTTATGTTGCTATGACTTGGATACTTTTCACATCATATATTTTTAAAGTTTTATACTCTCTCAAGACTGAAAAGAAGGCTATCAACCTATCAGCTTTTAGGAGAACACCAATACTAATACTTCCATTTTATGTGTTTTGAAATATTTAAAAAATTAAGTTCTGTTATGTTATAAACACTATTTTTCATCCAGTTTGTATTGTTGTCTTACAAAAACAGATTTACAGTCATAAATTGATACTCAGACAGGCTGAGGAGGGTGGCTGTGGAGAGCAGGCGCGCAGGAGTGGGTGGTCAGAGCTGAGCTCAGTGAAGGGGCCTCGGCTCACTGGAGGGGTGGTAACGGACACAGAAGGCTGGCTATGCAGACGGAATTGGTCAAATAAGCAAAAACATTAGGATAGTGTGAGCCAGCCTTCTAACTGTCAGAGAATGGAACTGCAAATACCCCAAAAGGGAATTCTCTTATGATCCATGTGGTCGGGAGTTGAAATTGGGAGAATAGTGTGAATTCATGGTTTTCAATACACAGAGATACATACAGAAATCAACGTGCAGTCCCTCTGTAGACAGGGGTGGGCAAAAGTAGGTTTACATTGTGAGTATACAGAGCGGTTTATTTTTGTATCATTACGTATTATCGCTATTATTCACCTACTTTTGCCCACCCCTGTACATGTATGTGTGCACACACAAACTGTGTTCACAGAGATGGTGTAGAACTACCCACACGCATAGCAGCAAGCATGCCTACTATCCCACTCTTGCTTTCTGAATACCGTTCTGCACCCAAAGGGACTAGGACTCTGTACAGAAATGACTGCTTCCAGAGCTGAAGCAGGGAGAGTACAAGATGAGAAAAGGACATATCATTTATGCCGAAAAGCAAGCATGTGTTCCAGGAATGATGAGGGCATGTCAGAAAACCGTAGGGGACACACTGAGGGACTCTTGTTGACCAAATGTGAGGAAACTCAAGGGTCCAAATAAATAAGCAAAGTAATGAATTATAAAGCATTGACAAAAATAGGAGACCATGAGGATGTGATTTGACGAGTAATGGTTAAGAGTAAGGTCCTACAAAATATTTGTTAATTTCAAGAGAGAAAACAGTAGCTGGCAGATACCCGCTTAATTAAGTGAATGTCATTAGCAACACCGCAGATCAAAACCGTGTGTCCCCTCGTAAGATGCAGGAAGGACACACCATCGCTTCTGCAATATTTCTTTTAAAAATGCAGAACTTAATATAATCATGAGTAAGCAAAAGACAAACACAAAATGAAGGGCATTTGAAAAAAACTACTCCTCTCATCTTTAAAAAGATCAAGTTCGTGGAAGTCAAGAAAAAAATCGAGGAGCGGTTTCAAAGCAGAGTAAAGCTCTGTAATCAAAATGCAGTTAAAGCGTCTGAACTGGCTTTGGGTTGTTTTTTGTTGTTTGTTTTTTGTATAAGAGATATCATTGGAACAACTGTGTAACTAGAATAGGATGACAGGATTAGATGATGGCAATGTATCTGTGTTAACTTCCCCATTTGGGGTGTTTACCGTAATGAGAAGAGCATGGGGCATGTATTGTATGTAGGCCAACGTTTCAAAAGGATAAAAGACACATTTCAAAACCACAGACATCATAGGAAGAATTCTAAGGTGATACATTAAACAAAAAAAGATAGTAAATACGTACTATGCTATGAGGTGGTCGGGGGACATCAAGTCAGGTCGGTCCCTCTCTAACGATACAGGGACAAGAAGTTATTTGCATTTTCCTGAAACTTCGAGATTATTTCAAAATATTTAAAAATCCCAGTGAAAACAGGATCTGAACTTTAGGTAAACATTAACACTCAGTTCTTTTCATCCCATGGAGAAGCTCACATATGACTGTAGGTATCAGTAATAGCTCACTGGGCTCAGCAGGATTGTCATTTTTGATATTCACACCTAAGAGGAGTGGAGCCACAAAAGAACTGTGCCACTTTGTCAGCTAAAAGGGAACATTTGTGAATCAAAGCACAGCTTTCTTTCTGCCACTTGCACATACAATTTCATCTCGCATACTTGTCAAGTATGTCCTGAACTCAGAACCTAATACGGTGTCTGGGTTACAGTCCTAACAGAAATATTAACCGTCACAACAAACCCTTCAGTATCGCTTACTATATACCAGGCATTACTCTCAGCACGTGACATTCATTCATTCATTTAATCAACACAGCAAGCCAATGCTATTGTGCTAGTGTGAGTCCCGTTTTGCAAATAAGAAATCCTACTTGCAGAGAGATGAAGCCACTTACTCAAGATCCTAAAGCTACTGAATGTCAAAGATTGAATTTAAAGATAAAAGTATTTGATTCCAGAGGCACATAGTCATTTATTAAAATTGAATAAATTTACTTTCCTTAATTTAGTAGTTAAGGATGAAAAGGCTATTTCTCCCACTAGATTATTTTTAAAATTCACAAGACATAACATACCTCTGGTTCCTTTATTTATTTTTTATTTATTTTTTATTTTTTTATTTTTTATTGTTGTTCAAGTACAGTTGTCTCCGTTTTCCCCCCACCTCTCCCTCTGCCCCACCCATCCCCACCTTTGATCCTACCCCCCTTTGGCTTTGTCCATGTGTCCTTTATACATGTTCCTTGATGACCCTTCCCCTTTTCCCCCCCCATTATCTCCTCCCCTCCCCATTGCTGTCAATACATATCGACATCTAGTAGGAACATAAGCCATACATATACTTATATTTATACACATAATATGAATCATGTCTCTAGCAGGCCCAAGTTTTTCTAATACTATATAAAAGTTGCCAGTTTTTAAATAAGTAGAAATTTTGAGATTAAGTATTTTATGCATTTTTTCGTATAAAAGCCATTCAATACTAAATTCTACAAATGCCATGACTAGTAATTCACTGTTTCACAAACATTATTAAGCAAGCACTCTGCACTGACTCTAGTCTAGGCATTGGACAAGTGATTCCAAAGAGAAAGAAGTCAATTAAATTGATAAGATTATATAGAAGTCTTACTAAGCAATCTATATATTAAAAATAAAATGCAAAAAGTTTCATTCATTCATTCTTCCATTCATTCAAAATAAACTTATTCACTACTATGTCCCTGAACGTGGTTGTAGATATGGGAACAAGGATAAAAATGGCAAATAAGAACAAGCTTAAGCACATGACTGAGAAAAAAATATCCAAAATGTTGTAACAGAATTCAAAATAAACTATGTTAGCAAATACAAACAGAAATACTTGAAGTCTAAATAAGAACAAGAGGGAGATAAAAACAATATATTGACATGCCATAACAATTGCTAATGTGCTTTCTGTGTGTCAGTCAAACTGTATTATTAACTCTTCATTTCCCAGAACTAGCATGGTAGGTGTGATATGATTCCAACATGTCAAAGAAAGTAGAAATATTCAACTGTGTGTCAGTGTGAACTGTCTTTGAATTAAAAAGAGCACAGTTAATAAAAAATCAACTGAAAGTCAAAAAAGGTTAAGAGAAAGCAGCTTTTAACTGGTCTGGTTTTTTGAGTGTAAGCAAATTGCTTTCCCATGTGATTATGGAGCTGGTTAACTGGTAATGTTTTGGGAATCATAGAAAATAAAGAATAAACTAATTTTTTTCCTAAAGAACAATGACAATTTTCTAAACTGAACTCCTATAAAAATTTCAAAGCAAATTATTGTACCAGAATTTATGGGTATTTAAAAGAAAATTAGATCAAGAGGCTTTTCAAGGGCACTCACTACTGCCTTCAGGTAATGTGAGCACCTGTCCAGGAAACTATTTTCAGACAAAGGTCTCTCAGTGTTCTTGAATCAACCCAGCACAGGCACCTTTCTTATGCCTAGCACCAGCCTTGGTCAAAATGAAAAGACTGCCACCTACTGAATTACAGGTAAAGACATTTGGAATCTTGAGTCATATTGAATTTAACCATCTGAAGTTGATCGCTTTTTATTGCAGGCATCACACATTCTGAGGCATTCCAGGGAGAAGAAGGCAAAAGGATGACTAGCATGGGGGTTGTGAGTGGCAACTGATCAGGAATAATTTCCACACAAACCACTCCTTGAGTGACAAAGTATTGATAAGGTGATTCAAAACTGAATATTTACAGCAGCATAATGAATTTCTTGAGCTATTTCTTAATATAAATACTGAGATTGGGTTTCCCTACTCACCTTTCTGTCTGCTGAGTCTATTAACCTTTTCCTTGCTGAAACTGTAGAATCAAAATGGCCAGCTAAAGGGCTATAGAAAATATCAAATCAGATGAGGACAAATGAGAAAATTTTCATATGGCTTTCTGCATTTGTGTCTCATTCAGTTTCAGTGTCATCCCCGCCTCCTGTTATCTATAACTTCATGAATCTCACCCCAAAGATAAAAGTGAGGATCCCACAAAATTCAGATTACAGCAAGCAAGCAACAGTGACATCACTGACAGGGAATGTTTTCATGGGCAACAAAAGAAGAAAATATTTTTCCCACTAGTCATAATATCCTGAGGTTTAAAGAGAACTTAATGTTAAGAAATCAAATGCAAACTCATTAGGAGAAAATAGTATATCATCCTTCAAATTCATTATTCACGAATGTTGGTATTCATTAGCTACAGAAAAAGTACAGATGCAGAAACCACACAATTTACAAAAAAAAGGTTACCTGGATGATGCCACTCTGCAAATACAAATAAAAGCTTGATTAATGGCTCAACAGCCAATGAAGCTCATTTAAATTCACTCAGGGGGGCAAATGTAATTTTCAGACTAAGCTAATAAAAGTCTATTTCTTCAACTACATTAATTTGATTAACTTCATTGTTTAAATTCTTGATTAGTTAATATTTAAAATGTGTTTGCTGTTAAAATTTAATCATTTCATTATTTGAATGTGATCAATCACTTATAAACAATCTTAAATCATGGCTGTTACTTTGTTCATGTGTCCATTTCTCTGAAAACAACTTGATTTTATATAGATATAATTCCAATGTACATATCCTGCATATAACATACACATATATTTTAAATTCTCAGCAGGTGCATGGATTTTGTATACAAATGAATCAGAGCCCTCAAGGGACTTATGGAGAGCCAAAGTACTAGGTTTGCTACAAAACCTCTAAGGATTCCACTTTCCCCCCAAAAGAAATACATATAGCAATGGACGTTTTCTTTTGGTAGAAACACTAAATGCAACAGCACAAGTTTTCGAGATCTCGTAATTTTAGAAGATGCATACTGAAGTATTTAGGAAGGGCGAATTCTGAGGGATACAACTTACTCCCTAAGATTTAGCAAGATAGACAATAAAGCCAATATCTCAGACCATTTGCTTAGTCATCCCTATAACCATTTTGAACTCCAGATTTTTAATCTAGGAGAATATGTATTTGTTTTCATATTCTTCCAACTATTCTGCATGTAAGAAAGTTCATGTTATGTGGTACAGGGTATAGCAGATAGCTCAAAAACATCAAAATGTGTGTTCAATATTTTTAAGCAGCATTAGCCTCCATGATGCCATTCTCGCATGTTACTGATGAGTATCTCAGTCTGAAAAATAGCTTTCTTAACATTCTCTAACGCCAGAATTGATGACACCTCAAGAATCAGTATAGGTCAAGATTTGATAAACTTAGGTATTCCAGGATCATATTATTATTAGGAAGTCTGGTTATTATTATTCAAAGTAGAGCAAAAGATGAGTGAAGAATATTAAAGAACAGACATTCAAATCACTAATCAAAGAGCTAAGTAAACATGCCACTACCAAGGAAGCATTCTTATCACTTTGAGCTCGTTCTAATCAACACAAACTCAAGACTAAATTCTGGAAAATAAAGTACATAAAACTCATAGAACATTAATGCACATGTAAGCCAGGCTAGGCCAGATGATCTTTTAAAAATAGTCTTTGGTTTCACCTCCACAATGTATAAAGGAGGAGCTCCAGCAGGGAAGCAGTTTCCCTGCTCCTGAGGAAAACTGGTGAAAATTATTTTTAAACCATTTAATGTCTCTGGGAGTGGTCAAAATGAATAGAGCAAATGAGGAAGCATGTCATCAATAATGTCTACTAAAGCTCAGTGAGAAGGGTGGGTACTATGGTATCCGAACTACAACCTGTTCCCTCCCTTCTCCCACCCAGCCTGCCATGATCAAAACCCCATTCTAGTACCATGAAACAAGGAACACAGGGCTCCCTCTTCCCAGCAACTGGTCAAGAGTTATGGATATTGGGGTGTGGAGGGAGGAGGACTAGTCAAAGAGAGACCTGCTGAGACCACTGTGATCCCAGAGTGACTGCACACGCCCGAGGCTCTGCCCTCTCAGGAGTGCCTCTGAGGCTTTACAATGCAGGGGAAACAGAGGAAACAAATGTTTCTAAAATAGTCTAGCTAGTTACTAAACAAGCAAACAAACAAGGCAAACAATAATAAGTTCATATGGGGGACCAGTATCCAGAGTCACTACAATATATTATCTGAAATGATTAGGTTTCAAGAAAAAAAAAATTATGAGGTTATGTGAAGGAACAGAAAGTATGACCTATGCAAGGGAACTAAAATTGCCTGAAAGAGTTGAATTTAACAAAGATTTCAAATGTGACATATGTTGAAAGAGCTAAAGGAAACCATAATGATGATGTGTTTTCAAAGAGACAACATCAATAAAGAAATAAAGCTGATAAAAAAAGCTACATGGAAATTTTGGAGTTAAAAAATACAGAAGCTGAAATAAAACTTTACTGAAGGGATTCAATGGTAGATTTGAACTGACAGAAGAGGAATTAGTGACCTTGAAGATAAAGTTTATAAGATCTGAAAAGCAGAGAAAGAACAGGAAGGAAGGAAGGAAGGAAGGAAGGAAGAGAGGGAGGGAGGGAGGAAAGGAACCTCAGAAAAACTGGAGCTCCAGTAAGCACACCAACTACACATAATAGGACAGCCAGAAAAAAAGAGATAAAAATGAGAGGAAAAGATATGCAAAGAAATAATGGCAGACAACTTACTGAACTTACTGGAAAATAATAGCCTACCCGTCCAAAAAGTTTACCAAACCCCTAAAGGGATAAACAAAAAAAGATCTATAAACAGACATACCACATTAAAAATTCTGAAAGCAAAGTCAAGAAAAATCTTAAAAGCAGCAAAAGAAAAATGATTTTTCACCTATACAGAACCCCTTAAGGTTAACAGCAGGCTTATCTTCAGAAACAACAGAGACCAGAAGAGCGGGAAAACACGGAGCAAAGAAAAGAATGTCCACCCAAGACTCCAATAGCCATAGAAACTCATTATTTTAATGAAAGTGAAATAAAGACATTCCCATGTATACAAAAACTGAGGGAACTTGATTACACCAGACATAGCATTACAAAAATATAAAGGAAATTCTCCGGATTGAAAGCAAATGACTCCAAAGAGTAATTCAAATCTATACAAAAAAAAAAAAAAAACAAACAGTGCTGATAAAGGTAAAATATAAGAGTATAAGTATACATTTATTTTCCTTTTTCTCTAAACTATTTTAAAAAGAAATTATATAAGTAAATACCTGTGGAGTTGCATTATTGCTACTATTACACATAGAAATGTAATCACAGACTTGAATATTTTTCAGCAATAAAACAAATCACATACTGATACGCACTACAACATAGTTAATCCTTGAAATTACTATGCAAAGTGCTAGACGCCTGTTACAGAAGACCATGTGTTATATGCTTCTATTTATAAATGTCCAAAATAGGCAAATCTATAAAGATAGAAAGTACATTAGTGGTTGCCCAGGTGTGAGAGGAAAGGAGGGATTGGGGAGAACGGCTGAGAGTTAAGCGGTATGGGTTTTGGGGAGGTAAGAGGGCCATGTAAATGTCAAAAACTGATGGTGGTGATTGCTGAACAGCTCTGTGAATATCCCACCACTGAAATGGGGATCAGTATGGTATATGAACTACATTTCAATACAGTTGTTACAAAAAGTTTGCTTCAATTTTCCATTCTCTTATATTTAATCATTTAATCAATAAATAACATTTTTTTCAGTCACCATACAAATTATTAGTGGTGGATACAACAATAAATAATAAATAGTTTTAGTCCTTGAGATACTGTTTATCATGAGAGAGTGCAACCACACAATTATAATAAGAATACAAATAATAATGAGAATATACATATTCTCATGTATACATATATATATTACAGTATGTCAATTGATACTATAAGAAAAGATATCTTAAGAAGACTTGAGAAATCAAAGGAAGTGATATCAGATTTGATTCCTAAAGAAGGATGGGGCATTAAGCAAAGCATTCCAGCTGTATACCAGGGCATGTGCACATTTATAAGCAAGAGAAACTGTGTGGCCTGCCCTCAAATTACAGTCATGCAATGTGGCCGGAAAGAGAAAAATGAGAGAAAAGGAGAAAGGTGAGAGTAGAGGTGTAGTCAGAGACGAGACTGTCTAGTTGATTGGCAGAAGTACAGAGTGGCCCCTGATTACAAACTTCTGCAGTACCATGTCCTCTATAGCTACCAATTCCTCAGTTTATTGTCTCACAGGTATTGCCTACAGCTGTCAGAGATTCATGAAGCATTAGGGAAAACTTTACTGGAGGGTATATTTAATATTTCTAAAATGCCATGTTTTCTTAATAATATCACATCTTCATGTTTCCTCTTCAAACCAAATCACCTGGTATCAGTTTCTTTCTAAGTCTTAGCTTTGATGTTTTGTAATATTATTTTCTTCTCCTGCTAAAATATAACTACCAAGCAAGCAGACAAACGCATCTCTCTTGTTCAATGCTGCACTTTCAGTGTGTAGAGCAGTGCATGATACATGGAGGGGACTCAACGAATATAGGTAGAATGAATGAACATTCATTAATCTCTCATTAACATCCAATTGTATTCATCCATTTAAATTAAGAAATGTTGAGAGTGTGTTGAATCTACACACTATTATAACGTTTTCCCATGGATGGAAAAAGAGTTGGTGATGGGGGTGGGGCTAAGAAAGAGTCAAGAAACTTATTTTCACCTAAGCTTGTATTTTTGGAAGACGGACATCATTCTCCATGAGAAAGTGGAGACCACGACATTGACAGTCTCTTCGGTCCATGAAAGTCTTAACAAAGTATTGACTTCCGGTGCACATGTCAGACATAACTGATTTTTCCAGGTAAGCAAGAATCCAAACAAAGCTTCATCTGGATTTTCTATTTTCTTTTGTTTCAAGAAACTGACTGAAATGGTTGCCATGGAAATAAGCACAAATGGTGAATCACGAAGTTTTAGAAGAGTGCTGCAAAATGTAAGAAAAGGCTATTTTTTAATGTTTTTTTTAATTGGTAACTCTCAGGGTAAGGGAAATACTATAGGAGAAAAGGAGAAAAGTTGATTATTGTAGTTCATACCCAGCTATGTTTTGTAAATGCTTTTTTTAATGTTTTGTGAAAGAAATAAAAACATCGTTGCAATAAACCAAAGCAGACACAAGAAGAATATGTCTGCACATTGTTTTAACACTTTATAAATGCAGATATACCACAAACCACAAGTCTCTGGATCAATATAACAACACTTCGCTTATGCATGTACATGCGTTTTCTTGTCCGATCTGAGCCTCATCCGCATTTCCCCTTTATCCTCAACTAGAGTACTCAGCTCTTTTTTTAAAAAAAGCCCAATAGGCAACGGCAACAACAACAAAAAAAGATAAAAGGTAGAGTAATTGAATTGGCACCTATAAAAATAACTTTCTTTTCTAAAAAATCAGCTCTTGCTTCTGCAAACTTCTGATTTAAGAAGAAGCAAGAACAAATCTATGAACCCAGTGAGACACAACTGCAATGAGAGACAGAATAGTAAACACAGTTTCAGAAGGATGGCATGAGATGTTACTTAACCAGAATTTGGGACAATGTAAAAAGCCACAGGATATAATTAGATTTCCCAGATGGACAATGCACACCACGGAACAACCATAGTCCTCATCTTTCTATGGTATATTTTTAACTACACTTTCATTATTTTTGGCTTATCAAGTCATATGACTTTAAATTGGTTTTATTCAGAAGACAGATACTAGCTACAGTTAATCAGTGAAATAATTTCCCACTGTGATTGGTAAGGTAAGTAGCCTGTACTATGCTGGCCCTTCTGATTTAAAACTAAATGCCTTACTTATTGCTTTTATGGCTCTTGCCTTTTGGAAGCCTATTACTATATCTGAGTGGTGTTTACTGAGCATGGTATATTTTCATCTTTTTTTCCCAAAGCTGGTTTTTAGAATTCTTTTGTCACATAGAGAAAGAAGGTGGCCATGACCACTGATAAACTAAGGTGAAATCCAGTTACAATTCACTAGTTTTCTGGGTGTTAATGGATATTTGCCAACCGGCATGCTTCCCCAGGTGATGCTAAAAAATCTAAAATAAAACATCATTTTCAATTGAAATGTTTAAACCCTGAAGTGTTTTGAAGGCCTTTCTGAGAACTGAATTTTTTTCCTGCATGAAGTAGAGGAGGATATAAGGGAGTTCCCTTTAAGTTCCTGACATTATAACTCATTTGAACTTGATGAGTCTCATTGACTCTCATATGAATATTATATCATGAGATCAATAGATAATACAAAACACATTTGTCTGCTATGCAAGGTCAAGGAAAGTAACTTTCTTCTGGTGATAGGGAGAAATATGAGGAGACGAAGGTAATTGTCAAAAGAGTGTGTGTGCGGTTTTGAGGTTGCCCGCCATGATAGAACAATCAATAGCTAACTGAGAAGACCTTCATTTGACCATTCATGCCTCATTGCTCATGAGCATTATTAAATATTCTCTTGGTTTCTCAGAAGGTTGTCTTTGAAGTTGCCACATGGAACGTTTTTCTGCATGAAGAATGATTCTTCACAAAAAATGATACTCACGTAGCTATGAGATAAAAAGAGATAAAAACTTACACACAGCTCATCAATTGTTCACTGACCTTGGGTTATAAGATTATTTTTACCCAAATACGCTTGTCTCCTTTTGAGAAGTCAATTTTGACAAATAGCCAACCAAATCCTATTGACCATGGACACATACTGGGCCTAGAAAAATAAAAATCCATGCTTTCCCACTGGTCACACGCTGAGCTACACATTTTTCTCTCTTCAGCGTTTTCACTTACTGCATCTTCACTTCGGTGTTTCGAAAGCTCAAGAAAAATCATGACTCACTACTTTCACAATTGTTGCCACCCTCGTAGTTGAACTGAACTCTCTGAATGCGGTTCAAGGGCTTCCAGATATGGCAGGCTTGCTCGGTAACACCTTCTCCCAGATGCAGCATAAGTGTTCGTACAACCTTTTGTACCCATTCTGTGTAAGTCGCATAGCACCACTCTCCACCATGACAGGAAGAATCCACTCTGAAGCCATTCCCATGACTAACTAGAAACATGTTGCCTGCACATTTGTAACATCAGCACAGAACTGATTATTTTCAAGGAATTAAACAACATATTTTCTAGTAATAAAACTAGAAGCTAATAACCTTGTCTTAACAGACACTTCAATTACTTAGTTTTATATTCCTTGAGTTCTATGTGTTTACAAAGCAAACGTATAAAATGAAAATTGCCTGTATAAAGACACTTTTAATATAGGCCAATGATTGAGTAGTATTAATTTCACCTAGACGTCCAGAAAGTTCCATAGAAATGCAATATCATTTCTGCAGCTTGGGAGTTTTGGGAAGATGGAGGCTTGAATGACTCCCAGTCTGGTTAGCCTCTCAGTTCTCACCTGTCCCCCTTTGTTGAGCAAGCAGCTTCTAGGAAGACCAGGGAAAGAGGGCCTGGGAGAGTGAAAGCGAGGTCCCAACTCTGCCTTCCTCCTGATGGAGATGGATGTTTCTCTGGACAAAGGTGAGTCTGGAGGACAGCATGGGAAAGGCCTCAGATAGCCATCAGATTGCCGCAGCGGACCTGTTCTCCTCGGAGCTCAAAGGAGCTCCGTAATTACTACTCAGTAATTACCGAAGAGGTAGATCGAGACCATCTGCCATCCATTAGCCTTAAGGACTGAGAAGAGAATGGGGGAGTATCTAGAGGTGACTGACAACTATGACAACATCAACCAATATATACAGAGTCCTGCAACTTGTACCACTCATGGGATGTCAACACTGAAGGCACCCTCTGGCATACAAAGGAAAATTACCACAAGCTCAGTGGGACACCATCAGCACAAAAGGGAAAACAGACAAGCAGAATGAG
Organism: Desmodus rotundus; assembly: GCF_022682495.2. NCBI lineage: Eukaryota > Metazoa > Chordata > Mammalia > Chiroptera > Phyllostomidae > Desmodus > Desmodus rotundus. Next base: position 148,350,804 of record NC_071392.1, read on the forward strand.
CCCTCAGGGTATGAGAGATCCTGGAGGGGAAGGATAACAACATGACCAAACATAAAAGAAGAACACAAGAGCCCATCAGTACAAAGAAAAGGAAAAAACAAGGTTCTAGAAACAGAACACATCATTTCTAAGCTAAAGAAATGTTCTAAAGTGAAAGAAAGAAAAGTTGGTGATACCTGAATTTGAGAGTAAACTGAGCAGCTCAAACTTTCCAACGAGTTCTCTTCTTACACAAAGTAAAACTGCAATTTCTCACCATGGCTCGTAAGGCCCACTGTGATCTGGCATTTCATGGCTCGTGGACACAGTAAGTACAATCATGCCTCCAGAACTTGCGCTTGCTTTCCCCTAGGCCAGATAGCCCGTGTCCTGTTGCCTCATTTCATTCAGGTCTTTGTTCAACTGTCACCTGATTAGACTGTCCTTGCTGTCCCTACCTAATGATGCTGCAATCATACTTTCCCCAAATCCTGATCCATCCTATCTGTAAACATCACCATCTGATATATGAAGTCTGTCCCCAAAAAGTCCAGCCGTTGTTATTATAACCAGAACAGTTTGCATGACATCGATGTACCTGCAGCCAAGGAGAGTGGACTAGAATGCGCATGTGTGAACAGTGACAACTTCACTGTACTAGTCAGTGGGGGTGGTAGATGCCATTGAGTGAGCATGTGTACTGTGTGGCCGTTGCATTCAAAATGACTGAGCAGAGCAACAAATCTGCATCAAATGTTGTGTTTAAGCTTGAATGTTTCTCTGCAGAAACTGTTCAGATGATTCAGAACACTGCAGTTATGGCCAATTGGTGATTGGCAGCTTCATCACAACAATGCACCCCATCCTACATCACGTCTCATATAGAACTTTTTGGTGAAACATCAAATGACCCAGGTGACTCAGCCCCCCTACAGCCCAGATTCGGTGCCCTGTGACTTCTGGCTTTTCCCAAAATGAAAATCACCTTTGAAAGTCAATGAAATTCAAGAAAATACAGTGAGGCAGCTAATGGTGACTGAGAGAATTATGTGAGGTCCCGAGATCCCTACTTTGAATAGGACTGAGGTGTCATTGTCCTATGTACAATGGTTGTTGTACCTTCTTCAATACATGTCTCTATTTATCATAGTACATAGGTGGATACTTTCTGGACAGACCACTTCTAATCCATTTAAAAATTTTTCTCTCTTCCCCCATAAAGAATATTTTCTCTATGACCATGTCTGTTTTATTTACTTCTGAATATCTAGTGCCTAGAACAATGCCCAGTACATGGTAGACACTCAAAAAATGTGTTGAGTTAATGAATAAATAAGTGAATGAATTGTGGTGTGAAAGTTTCAATTAAAATTAGTCTCCCAATGTCCTCATTTCTTGAGCTCTCTTAAAAAGTGATGTGAAGCTTTGTGTAAAGGAATTCCTACATTTTTGTGTATGTATATGAGTGTGGTGAAATAGTGATGACAAATATACCACAAAGCAGCAGCAGGAGGAAAATATTTACCACTATGGTGAGCCACACTAATTGTTCACAATTACTTGCTCCCTCTGCACCCATCCCATGCTTCCTTGTAGATTACAGGTGCCTGCCTCATTGCCTTCAGGCTTGATGATGTGACTTGTTTTGGCCAATGGAATGGGAGTGGTTGTGACTTTGATGCAACTGGGCACAAGCCTGAAAGGTAATTGCTGATTTGGTCTGAACGTCTTCCTCTGAGAACTTCACCATGAGAACTGAATGTTCAGGATAGTAGCTTATCAACTTTCCTTTGCCAAAAATAGTATTATAAATATGCTGCTGCTAGAAAAATACTATCACTGGTCAAAATATGGATCTCTGTCTTCAGGTTTTATTACACATTTTGTTATCATTCCTTTTAATTTCCTGCAGCTAACCTTGGAGTCTCTAGCAAAAATATTCATTCAAATTCTTTGGATTTTGCTGTAATTTGTGGATACAATAGAGCTTTGTATAGAGAAGGACTTTAAAAATTAAAACCGTTAAGGTACTTTACAAAGGATATTATCTCTATAGATTAAAATTTACGTAACTGACTGAGATCTGGTTTGTTGCCAAGAATACACATTTGCTAAACCCATTCTCCTCCGCCATCCCTTCCCAGATCACTCTAGCTGCATGGGTTTCATCTTTCTTTGTCCCTATGATCCTCATTATCAGAGAACAGCATTGGGGTTCGCACTTGACTGTGTAGTGCGTGGTTAGTCTGGTTCCCCAGCCCAGTTCAAAGCCCTGGGAATGAAAACCTCCTGCTTTTTGTGCCTTCAACTACATCACATTTTCTGGCCTATTGTAAAACGAGCTTACTAAATTTGCCAAACACTTTCCTAGGGGATTTTACATATAGCACCTTACTACTTCACACAACAGCCCTGTGTGATGGGTATTGTTACTACAGCCATTTGTTCCCAATGGAGAAACTGAGTTGTGGTCAAACCAGAGATTAATCTTAAATCATCTGATTCCAAACTCTCTCCTCATCTCATTACTGAATACAACCATGGAATAAAGGTCCACCAAGCACCTGGGAGCAGAAAGAGAAGCAAAGCAGATTTCAGATTCATATCCTAGTCACTCCATTGTGATGTCTCCTTTTCCTGGAAAACTAAAGGTTATAAAATAACTGAAAGGAATCAGAATGTAGTGGAGTTAAATTAATTCACATCAAGTTTATTGAAGGTAATTTTAAAGTTAAATTCCTCTCTCTGGCATTCAAATTTCAAAAAAAAATCTTTCTTTTAAATTTGGGAATAATTTTAGACTTGGAACAAATTGCAAATATAATACAGAGTTCCATATAACATTGCCTCATCTTCCCAAAACATTAAAATCTTATCCGACAATACATTATTTTATTTTATTGTTGTTCTATTACAGTTGTCCTGATTTTCCCCATTGCTCTCCCCTGCCCCACTCACACTCCCCCCACACACACACAGTCAATACCCACCTGTTGTCCCTGTCCAGGGTCCTTTGTACATGTTCCTTGACTAGACCCTTCCCCCTCTTTCCCCCTTCCCCCCTTTTCCTCCCCTCTGGTAGTAACTGACATTCACAAAACACTATGTTGCTTTTGGATGTTATATTTTATGGAAATGTACATGTCCCATTTTCTAGTTGTTTAAAATTTGTAGATAGGCTGAACTGTTGCTAGGAAATGATTTCTTACTACTAGTCAAATTGCTATAAGAGAAAAAGCATTAGAGTTCCCAAATACATTTTTTGTTTTTGTGTTTTTTAACCAAGCAGCTGAAACTGTAGAGTTGTGCATATGAAAGAAATAATGTGTTTTACCCATGGGTCCTCAGACATGGAAATGCTCTTAAAAATACCAAGTATAACCACTCATGCTATCAAATGATATAAAATGCTAACAGGTTTGCCGACAATCACACAGCAAATTTGTGATCTAGCCCGGATTAAATCTCGTGTATTTCCAACCAGCGTGCTCCCACTTATACCCCGTTGTCTTCTCACAAGTGGAAAGAAAGGCATATGTATAGACTGACTTCTGCAAGGGAGCACAGAGCCCAAAGGAATCTACCTTCAAAATCAGACCAGGATTAGGTTAAACAGGAACTGATAACATTTAAAAATTAGTGAGAGAGTTGCTAATTACATGTGATATTAGCAACTTTTCAATTTTTCACTTTAGATTTGGTAATATGTAAAGTGGCTATTTTCATTCAAAGTAACTTTTGATGAGTAAGCTGAACTATATTAACTAGATATGTTCTGATAATATTTAAATCACAGGGAAGCACTGAAATGTAACAGATGGATATACAACACACTGGGCCAATCATTTAAAGATTAATAAAACTCATGAATTTTAAACCTGCACACCTACATTTATAAGAATCATCCCCTTTTATCCAAGAGTACCATTTTTAACCCATTTAATTTCTCATTTGTCTCTATATTAACCTAACTCTTCTCTGATCTACCTACTACTTATAATCTATAGCAAATAGTTTTATAACTGACTAAACCCTTTCATATTATTTTTCTGTATAGGTCTCTCACCATTACAAAGAGCCCTCCGGGACGAAGCTCATTTTTAATGATTTTCTTGTTCGAGCTGGCCACAGAACAGGTGTTCAGTAAATAAGTCCAGAATTATTTTGATGATGGTAAGACAGAGAGGTTTTATGTGTTCCAGCAGGAAGCATTTTATTCCATGTAAACCCTGAAAATCTTCTATCAAGACATTCACAGATAAATTTAATAAAAAATTATCTCGAGAAAGACATTCACAGAAAAGAACATTAATATTCTGAAAGGGTCAATAAAATAGGACTAAGCATCTAACGATGACTCATCAGTAATTTATGCGCAGAGTAGCTCTACAAAAGTCACCCTGCTTTGCAATGTGCTTATCACTTCAAAAGGTCGGTGAGGGAAGTTGTGGAGTTCCCTTCAGGGAAGTTCATTTGCAGCCTGGGCTCTTCTTCCAGCAAGTTGCATGGCCTTGAGGAACATCCATAATTTCTCTGGGCTTCCATTAGGATCTCTCTCTAACGTGCTTCTAGATTTAAAATATTATGATTTTATTTAAGTTCTAAAACCATTCTTTACTTATCCAGAGGTTGAGGGGAATTTAATTTATAGCAGAGCTTAGAAAATCAAATGTTTTCGATTATTTCAGTTTCAATATAACATAACCCTTATTTTAACTTAATTTGTGAAACACTATTTCAGACATAAGTAAGGAGAATTTGATGTTTAAAAAAACACAACAGCTGGTGTCAGCTGACCTGAATTTAAGACCCTGCATGACCCTTAAAGTTCTTCGAACTTGAAGAAACTGCTTCACTCTCTCTTTGCTTGTTTTCTTATCGATGAACAAGTGCAGATGGTGATGCACTTGTGGGGGGGTGTTATTACAATAAACAGTCTTTAAAGACATTTCCACATTTTTATTATGTCTTAGAAAAACAAAAAAAGAATAAAGAAAACCGAGGATTAAATATTTTAGTGAAAGAAAAGAGTGCAAGCCTGCATCAGCCACAGCATCAGTCACAGCTCCAAAGGGGACTGGAAGGCAGGAAGCGGGCAAAGGGGGGTCCTATGGTCCCCAAAGAAGAGAAGCTCCAAGGTGAAGCTGGAAGTACCAGAAGGGCCAGGCCGCAGGGAAGAGATGGAAAGCACTTTCAGGAGGCAAATCTCTGAGTAAATTCCAACTCAGTCCTTGCTATGGACTGAGACATTTGTGTCCCCTGGGTTCATGCATTAAAGCTCTAATCCCCAGTGGCATGGTGCTGGAGGTGGGGCCTTGGGCGGTGATAAAGTCACGAGGGGAGTGCCCTCTTGGTGGATTAGTGGCCTACTGAGAACAGAGAGGAGACCTGATCTCTCTCCCCACCATGTCAAGACAGAGCAAGAAGGTAGCTGTCTGCAAGGGAGCTCTTCCCAGGAACCAAATCAGCTGGCACCTTGACCTTGTTCTTCCCAGCCTCCAGAACGCTGAGAAGGAAACTTCTCTCATTTAAGCCATGCAGTCTACGGCACTTTACTAAGGCAGCCCAAGCTAAGACAGTCCCCCATCCAGGAAGCAGTGTGCTTTGCTTTGCTTTGCTTGCTTTCCATCTAACACTTTCATATCGAGCCCAGCTTTTTCTTCTGAAGTATGGATCCACGTGTCTGTTTTATCGAGATCTCTCAAAGCCATTTCAACCTCAAAATGTCCAAAATTATGGTGACTTATCTCCTCAAACCTGTATTTCTAGTGCCACCATTCACCCAGATGCTCAAACCATAAATTCCTACCTGTTCCTTTTTCTCTGCCCACATCCACCCAACACCCAGCCCATGAGTCCACCCCTACAGATGTCTCGCATGTGTTCACTTTCCCCATGTCATGGCTGTCCCCTAGTCAAGGTCACTGTTGCCTGGAGTATTTGAACAGAAAGCTTCCATTCCTTCATTACATTTTAGATTTGGTAATATTTAAATCGGATATGTTTTTATTTTTTTAAAAGGTTTTATTTATTTTTACAGAGGCGGAAGGGAGAAAGAGAGGGAGAGAAACATCAATGTGTGGTTGCCTCTTGCATGGCCTCTACTGGTGACCTGGCCTGCAACCCAGGCATGTGCCCTGACTGGGAATAGAACCAGCAACCCTTTGGTTCACAGGTTGGCCCTCAATGCACTGAGCCACACCAGTCAGGGTGAATTGGCTGTTTTTCAAAGTAATTTTTGATCACCAATCACAATCCATTCTCTCTCCAACGGACAGAATAACAACAGACAGAATAAACTTTAAACCATATAACTAAGAGTGTCATTACTATGACTAAAGCTTGCAGGGGATTCCCAGTGCACGAGGTTTTCCACACCCTGCAAAACCCCTTTTGACTTAGCATGGGGCTCTCAACATCTTCCCACTGGCTGGCTCCATTCCTTGATCGCTTCCCCCTAGGAACTCCCAGATCCTGGAATAAACCGATCTTATTGCCGCCTTAGGATTTTTATACGAGCTGTCTCCATGCCCTCTGCTTGGCATGCTTTTGCTCTTCCTTTCCCTCATCCTTTATCCCAATTGTCTTCATACGGCCAGTTTCTCTTCTTCCTTTAGGGGTCAGTTTGATATCAGCTCCCTAGCAAAGCTGTCCCCTAACACCCTACTGAAGAATAGCTTCCCCTTAGTTATTACCTAAGTCCCTTGTTTCCTTCACGGCTCTTCCTGGAATGTGCAATTGTTTAACTTATCTGTTTATTTTTAATCTTACTTCTCCTCACCTCTCCAGAATATTGAATCCCCAAAGGAGGAAAACATATATCTCATTAACCATTGTTTCCCAATACTTAACACAGTGTCTACAATAGGACGGAAACATGGGAAATATTTTTTTAAAATAAATACATTATGTGTCTGGAAATCTTCCCATGGAAACCAATGATAAAACTATAGTCATTTTTTCACATTAGTTTGGTTTTTTTTTGTTGGTTTGTTTGTTTTGGCCAGATTTACTCCCCAAACAGAAGAAACCGGAAATGAGATAATGGTGAAACTGCTGTTCATGTGTCTCTGATTTGTCCTTATAATTTTATTTCTCATGCCTCAACAATTTCTTAAAACTATTTCATCTAGCTATTAGATTCTATTTTATGCTTAAAACATTTGAAGAATCCAACATTAGTATCATCAATATTACTTGATGTTATTCTTTTAAAAAATAAGTTTACTGGACTTTGGAGGTGCAAATAAGCATCACCAATTATATTCTGAAAGCTCTGAGAATATTATCGGGTACATTGAACACAAGTAATATATGGCATTAATGGGCATACAGGACCATGTGCCATTAACATCCATACCACTTATAATCTCTCACGCTATCGAATTTACTTCTTTAGAATAAAAATCAGGGTTTGTTTTTTTTTACAGAGACTGTGCAATCAAATTAAACTTGCTTTAATGAATCTTAAATTATCTGATGTAACTCAACAGAATAATGTTTGCAGCAAATAAAAGTAAAATTTTATTAAAGAATTCTTTGAATAAAGTTGTATGTGTTCTCATGTTATCATAATTCATTCTAGACCATCTTTTATTCTCAATGGGCCCGTTTTTATATCCTGCTGCAAATTAAAAACAAGTGGGGGGAAGAAGAGTAAAAAAAATTAATCCACTGTTCAAAGCAGGGTACCTGTGAATAGAACTATTTACCTTCGCTTAATAATTTCTTCTGTGCTTTCAAACCAGGTGATTGGATTTATATAAAATAATACTTTCACCTGAATTAGGAATAGCTAGGGTCACAGAAAATTCTACCACATGAATTTTCCTTAAAAAAAAAACCCTAACATTTTTAAAAAGCTACCAATTAAAATCAGTACTCAGAGTAAGTTGCAGAAAACTGTTAAGAATTAATTAACTCCTGTAGTCAAAGTAGGAGCTGATTATGAACTGTAAAAACAGGGTAGAATCTGCCAAATCTGCCCGAGGCATCTCAAATACAGGAGTGATGATAATAAGTAGTCAGAGGAAATTTACTTAGTCAATTTATATTTGGTGGGAAGGGGGAAAGCACTACATCATTGTTCTAACTAACTTTATTTTAAAATAGAAAGAATTCAACATATTTTTAGCCATTTATTGTGCAGGGCCCAGAAGTAAACTTGATTATAAATATCTATAGAGTCTAGAATGTAGCCTAATGCAAAGGAGGAAGTATTCCCAACACAGCAGCCAGAGTCACCCCTGTGAATCACAAGTCAGATCCTGGCAGTCCTCTGCTCAAAATCTCGCCATGGCTCCTCCTCACTCAGAATCAAAGCCCAACTCTTTAAAGGGAACATTGAGGTCTTCTGTGATCTGCCCGCGCCCACCCCATAACCTCTCCCAAGCCACAGCACACCCCCTGTGCCTCCGACCGCACCTCCTCTTCTCTCACTCCCCACCAGCCATGGTGGTCTCTTTGCCACTGTCTGAATATTGCAGGCAGATGCCCACCAGGAAAACTTTATTCCAGCTGTTTCCTCTGCCTGGATGTTCTTCTCCCCATAATCACAAAGCTCATCCACACTTCCTCCACGTCATTGTTCATATGTCACCTTCTCAAGGAAGACCATCGTAACCACTGCATTTGAAACTGCAACCTGCCCCCCCCCACTCTAAACCCGCACTCCTCGCTCTCCTTCTTCCTTTTATCTGCAGGGTGCTTTTCAGCTCTCCAACACGCTGTGTAGTTTACTTCTTTATTGTATTTGTTGTTCATTTTCTTTCCTCCCTTATTAGAATATAAGCTTCATGAAGGTAAGAATCTTTCCTATTAAAAAGGACTCATGGACAGGGACAACAGTGTGGTGATTGCGGGGGGAAAGGAAGTATAAGAGGACTAAATGATAATGGGAAAGCATATAATAAAGATAAAAACCCTCTTTCCTGTTTTATTCCCAAACACCGTGGAAAGTGCCCGTCTGGCGAGGGCATTCAGGACCCATGTGCTCAACGAACAAAATGTTAAGTCTGTGATTTTCCTCCAGTAGAAATTCAGTCTGTGGGAGGCAACAAAGCCTGAACCGGGGCTAGAGAAACTAGAGAGCATCAAGAACCCTAGGAAGCCCTAGATGTGAACAAGCTGGCCTGGAGTGGCTGGACAAAGAAAGTGAAATTTAAAACCTCCTAAGTTAGCCAAAGCTGGGCTTGTTCTATGATTCTTTTAATTTGCATCCTACATTCTGTTTTTGATATCAGGAAGTCTGAAATAATATGTTTGACACATTTTCTGTGAAAGTATGGCAAATGGCTTCTGAGAGAAGGAGAGGAAAATGAAGCTGTACCCATCCGGCCACAGACCAGACGTCCAACAATTAGCGGCAGGAAGCCCAAGGCAGTGAGCCGTTGTGAACCTCCTGCTCTTACTCTTGGGAGTCCAATGGTCACTTAAAACTATTTTCTTCCATCCAAATTGGCAGTTTATTCAGAAATGGGATTTTGTGTGAAGCTTTAAGAGGCCCTCTATCTTTTTTATTTCCCTAATTAGAACCACTGCTCAATCCAACAATTGACTTTAAACTTTAAAATTAGGATAGACTGAGAGCGTGCGATCTATAATATGCTCTTGGGATGAAAATGACTCATTCTCTAATCTTCAACAGTTAGGTTTCAGTCATCTCTTAAAACATCTATAATAAAAACAAACTAAGGTCCCTAGAAGTCTCATGAATATAGTAGGCAGGCAACATAAGAAAGAAAAGACTAGTGGAAAGGCCAGATTCTCCCATTGGCAACAAAAGCGCAACCCTTCTGCTATGTTGAGAAATTACAGCTTCTTTCACTCCAAATTCCATTCTCTCTTCTCTCATCATTGCTTGTCTGTAACATTATTTGTAAAAGCAAGATTGCATAATATCTTGCATATAAATTTATTGACTTATTGACTTTAGGCAAAGAGGAATGTCAGGGAAGTTTTATTCTATACAGGTTCTAGAAACATTGTCGTCTTTGGATTGGTGACTAGGGCCAATTCTAACAGAAATGGGCTATCATGAGCTCTTACTTTCACCTGATTTTTATAAAAAATAAAATGTACGGCTCAAGTATGTATAAATGATATGTATTAACCATAAACTATTTAAATGGGTGGCCGCCTTTATCAGAGATTACTCTAGCAACTGGATGTGAATTTGCCGTAAAATTTTTATGGTAATCCTGATATTTTAAAAAGGCAGATGATATAAATTTCCTACTCTGTTCTTAGACAATACTACCAAGTGATATTTTTATATAACATGCAAAAGATCAAATATTTAGTTCAGCTAGTTAATCCTTTTCAGAGCTCATAATTTTTAGTACCTGACTGAGCTTATACGTAGTCATTTATTCCCCTAAGATGGCACCAGGGTTTGATAAAGTGTCATCTAAATTGGAATCACTGTGGATCACACTCAACCAGGTAAGCAGTGAATGTCATAGCCAGTGATTGGACTTCGATAAGTACTGAGGGTTTGCTGGAGGAATTTTTAAATGATCTTAATCTTATATTTACAAGAAATAGTCGAATCACTTGAGCAGAAATTAAATTACTAGGGAAATCATAGTATGCCCATCTTTTAGAATATTCTGAGGTCATTTTTAAAAGATAACTTTGATGTTTATATATTGACTTGGAAGATTTTTAGGAAAATACTATAAAGTGAATAGCAATACCTCACTAATACCAGTTGTTAGGTGGTGAATACCAAACAATCTGATGAGCACATTTATGTACATTACATCATTGGAACCTGACATTAAACCTATTAAGTAGGTACAATTAGAAAACAAAAATTGGCATTTGTGGATCCAAATAGACCCACTCTGAAAGCGAGTCCCCTGCCAGGTGGCCCTGTGCTCATGGAATGAAGAAACATCTGCAATACCATTCACGCCTTTCTTTCTTTCTTTCTCTCTTTCTTTCTTTCTAATGGTTCAGGCTAGGTTATTTCATTTGGTTTTTTTAAAATTTATTTTCCAAATACACTTTTACAGTTGACATATAATATTGCCTTCAGGTGTATAACATAGTGAGTAGACATTTATGTACTTTACAAAGTGAAGAAATTCTATTTTATAAATTAATAAACTAAAGCTCAGGATGATTAAGTGTCTTGCATAACTTCACTCAGAAAGACGATGGAGGAGCCTGAACTCCAGCCTGCGTCAGGCCAACTTCAGAGACTACCTGAGAAAGACAGGCTTGAGATACGCCGAGAACCACCAGTGCTTCTATCTGCAAAGTATAATGAAGGAGCGGATAAAAAGAAGCAATTTTCATTTGCTATAATCTCTATTATTTACATTTTATAATAAATATGCATTTATTGTTCAAAAAGAAAATAAAAGGTACCAATTAAATAGAACATAATCAACAGAAGAAAAAAGCAAACAAAATATAACCAGAGACATTGAAGTTAAGAACAATCTAACAATAGTCAGGGGGGAGTGGGGAGGGGACAGTGAGGAGAGGGGATTACAGGAACTACTATAAAGGACACAGGGACAAAATCAAGGGGAAGGGTGGAGGTCGGGGAGGGAGGTGGGACTGGCTGGGCTGGGGTGGAGGGATGGGGAGAAAACGCATACAACTGTAATTGAATAACAATAAATTTTTTTTTTAAAAAAGGAAATTAAGAACAATGTAACAATAGCCAGAGGGGAGTGGGGAGGGGATAGTGGGGAGAGGGGTCTATAGGACCAACTATAAAGGACACAAGGACAAAATCAAGGGGGAGGGTAGAGGTGGGGGAGGGAGGTGGGACTGGCTGGGCTGGGGTGGAGGGATGGGGAGAAAATGCAGACAATTGTAACTGAATAAAAAAATAAAATAAATAAAAAATATATTTAAAAATAAATAAATAAATAAATAGAAAATAAATGCGCCAATAAAAATAATCTTAGAAGACTCTTGTGAGATATTTTTCAATTGTGTTTTTCCTCTTGGAAGAGGGGGACATGCGCAGTTTCCCAGCCCCTACACATTCACTTCTTTTTCTAGGACTAACTTGGGGAAATCTTCTCAGAGGAAAACTTTTCATAAGCTTACAGGTATGTCTCTGCTCCCAGGTTACCCCAAAATGACTGATGGGGTCGTGGGCAACATCCAGTGGGGAAGATCAGAAAAGAAACTGCAACCAATGAAACAGATAGTAGATAAAATGTGAGACCAATAAAGAATCGAGGCACATAGAAACTACGATGGCAGACACACACTGAGGCTGGAAGAAGGTCCAAACAGTTTGCAAAGAGCAGCTAGAAAATCTTCGTATACAATGAGTCCCAGTTGCCAGGCCAGATGGCTATCTGAAGATTCTGAGGGGCAAAGGTTAGACACTCTCAGATGCTTGGCACCCACAACGAGACCGTTTGTAGTCCATCACCACTTGCTTTCATTTCTTCACTTTCCTGGCCTCCTATACATGGCACTGCCTGGCTCTGATTGAACAGGATATGGAGCAGACCCAGCTCTCTGGCTGAGGCCTTATCCCCCATGTGGATATATAGGGGAAGTTAAATTCTTTCAACTTCTTGAACAAATGGTTTCTGAATCACGCCTACACTTAAATGCTTTGTTTCCAATGCCTTGTCACATTATGATTCAGAATTAGAAACTGTCCACACAACCCCGGCCATAAAAATGACCATTAATGTATATACCTTTCATTCAACAGAGAATTACTGAAAGCTTCTCATATGACAAGCACTGCGCTGAATTCTGAGTATGAAACGGGGGTCAGGATATGGACACTTTGCCACCAGAAATCTTAGATGTACAGTGGGAAAGAGAGAGACTAATTGAATAATTAAACAAGTAAATATTAAATTTCAGCTATGAAAAGTGATTTAAAATAGAGAGATACACAGCGTATCTATTATGTTATTATGAAAACAGCTTTTTAAAATATGTGTATATCTGTCCTTGGATTCTTGCTATCTTGTTGGGGGGAGGGATTTGTAGGAAAACAACTTGTATTTACAAAACTCTGTATTCCAAGGAATTCAAACACTGAAAATATCTGGCTGGTCTCCCTCTTGTACAATGAATACAGAAAGAAATGATACCATGTCCTTTTATTTCCTAAAGAGGAAAAACCAGGAACTGATAGAAGCAGCGATGAACAAGCATTAAACCGGCAATTCCTTGGAATCTCCATCACATTCCTGCTCTACCAGAAAGAGGAACACACGGAAGAAATCAGATAAAATGCCCTAAAACCCTGGGTTCACTGGGTTCTTCGGAAGGCCTTCCTTCCTTCCTTTCAGAAAGGTATCATCAAAAGGAAAGCGGTGACCCTAGAAGGCAGAGGGTTACTAAGGAACACTCCAGAGCAAACATTCGTCACTTTCCCAGCCTCAAACTCCCTTTTAGAAATTGCTCCTCTCCCACTTCTAGTCCACACCTCCCACCTCAGACTGTTTTCTCCAAGGTTTTTTTTTTAAACTATTATTAAGCTTTATGGATATCCTCAATCACTTGGCAAAGATGCATCCAAATATTGAAGGCAGAGGACTTTCTTCACCAGTTACCCAGGCAGAGATGTGTCTCACTATTCAGACTTATTCCATCTAGTGCAAAATAATTCCACACCAAGAACAACATGCTTTTATTTACACTACCTACATACCCTACTACATGGTCCTCAGATATAGCAACTTCAATTAAATTTAAAATATTGGAGCAGTGCCTCTACTTGGATTCTACAGTAAAAATATTTGTCCAACATGGTTCAATAAACGGAGGAAAGAAACTCCATAGCAACTGAGACCATGAGAGAAACTTGGTAAAAGAACTACATCATAACATTTGTGTCTGAAACACATCTGTGAAAAGGAAGAGTTATATTTCTCCAGCAACCAGTTGTGTTGGCTCCCATGAGCTCTATTAAAAATAAGGAAAGAAAGAAATGGAGAGAGACAGAAATAAAGGACAGAGCGGGGTCTAATGTAAAGGATATCAAGCAAAAGTTAGTATCACTGAAGTCAAGGTCACTGGAAGAGAGATGGATGCCAAGTGGACCATGGGTGTTCCTATGTAGTTCTGTCTCTTTCAACTTTTAGATCAGCCGCTGAAAACACAAAAGCCAACAGCGCAGGCACATTATGCAAACGAGTAAAGTGGGCCAGTGGTAACTTGTCTAAACCACTGTCACAGGCTTCAACCAAGGGGGCCTCTACTACTCACGTCCAATCCAGTGTAACCAGGCAAAAATTGTGCTAAAAAACCATGAATTTCTACGTGAGCTACCACTATCAGTTTCCCTTTTCTGCCATAAAAAAAAAATTACCCAAACCTTAAGGGGCTTACAACAACACTCGTTTATTATCTCACAGTCTGAAGGTCAGAAACCCAGTTACAGGGTAACTCAGCTGGGACCTCTGCTTAGAGTCACTTAAGGCTGAAATCAAAGTATCAGCAAATTACATTTCCTACTAGGGGTTCTGAGAATTAATCGGTTTTCAGGCTCATCCAAGTTTGGCCAAATTCAATTCCCTGGGATCTGTAGAACAGAATCCCAATTTCCTTGCTGCCCACAACCATGCTCGTACTTTCCATAGGGCCTCGCTCGACAACAATGAGTTCAGTCTCTCCAAAGCTTTGACTATCTTACTTTTTCCCTGCTGCCCTATCTCCCTGCCGCCCAGGTGGATAAAGTCTCATATAATTAGACGCGCCCACCTGGATAAGCCAGCATAGTATTGAATTTAAAGGTCTGGTCCATAACCTTCATTCTATCTGCAAAGTCCCTCGTGCTGTGTAATAAAGCATTCTTGGATTCAAAAGATAGGGTATGGACACCTTTGGGAGCCATTGCTCTGCCCACCACAGTCCCAAACTTAGAATGTTAACAAATAATTATCAACACTACTTGAGCCAGATGCGTGGTCCACATCTTGACTCAGGGACAAAATGTGTGACCTTTACTTTAGGAGGAAAATGTTACCAACAAAACCAATATTGTGTAACAGCATTTAAAATAAAATGTTCTTAAATTAACTGGTGTGAAGAGAAATATATTATTAGGAAGAAAATGGGTATTTGGTTTTATGGCCTTTGCTCCTACATGCATTTGTTAATACCACCTATATAGTCAAGGTCCTTTAGTATGAACTGTGTACATATTTAAATAATTAATAATCAATATTTGTTTATACCCTTTCTCTTTTTGCAACACTATTAGAGCCATTACTATTATGTACACTGGCTAGAAAGCAGTTTAAATAAGTTGTTTTCTTGCTGGGCTTGATTTATATAATCTATTAGCCATTTTTTACTGGGTCAGCAGACAGAATTAATATTAGTCCAGAGTAATTTTCTATTTGTGTATTCTCACTCATTCTTCCGTATAACGAAGCACAAAACCGCAGGAAAGTATATTAGCATTAAAAGTCTTCCTTAACATTCTACTTATATTTTATATCTTCAATCTAAATTTCAGTGCGCTTTCTAAGTGCTCATAATTTTAAACAGAAAACAAACAGTCGGATTGGGGAAGGCCGGCTAGAGAACTGCAACATTCCTTCACCTCATCACAGACAGTTGCCTCTACACATCTCATTTATCGGGAGGCAGGGGGCTCGGCTCAGGAGACAGACCTTGATTTGAGTCCAGGACAAGGGACTATCTAGTCAGCTAACTCTGGACAAACGGCTAAACAAACTGAGCTTCAGTTTTATCCTCTGTAAAATTAATTGTAAAATAATTTTACCTACTGCTCAGAGGTCGTTGTGAGGAGTAAGTGGGATCACCACAGAAGGTGCTTAGACAATACCTGCTGTTCACTGCGTTCTAGGCAATATATTAACATAATTCTGGTTTTAGTTCAGGTAATATGTTTGGTTCACAGAGACTCTGCTACTCAACCTACTAATTTTTCCTTCAGAAAAATCTTTTCTAATTAATTTATTTTTAATTTTCTCTTAAAAATTCAACCTGCTACTACTATTATTATTGCTGTTTTCTGGGAACTAACATATTTCCAGATACTAAGGACTTACAGTATTCACTTATGATTGCTTTAGCTAATAATATTCAATCTATAAAAATAATTAGTATACAGCCCAAATAGATTTGACAATGTTTATGATAAAATGCAAAATAAAAAATACAAAATTGCACATAACTACAACTGTGCAAAATATATACAAATATGGACAAGAGTTAAAGGCAAATAGAACATAATTTTGTTAGGAATTGTATATGGATTATTTTCCTTTTTAATAATAGTATCCATGTTTTCAATTTAAAAAGTCATTTAAAAATCCCTAAGAATTGGTCACAGACTTTTAGCAGTATATATAGTTGCTAAATACATTTGAAAAAGAAATCCTCACTTACAAACAGAATTTTAAAAGTTGGAAGTGACCTGAGACATGATCTGGGCAGGCAGTTTTCACACTGTGCACAGCGGAGCCCTAGGTGGAGCATCGCGGAGCCTGGGGTACAATCACGCAGCACGGTCGTTGTGAAGGACAGAGCAAACAGGCAGGGCCCCAGGCTCGCTTCATCAGTACGGTTTCACTCTTATTTCGTTCACGTGTTTATATGCTATTTCATCACAAGAAATGTATCCACCAGTCAAGAAAACAAACAAAAATACAAAAAATCCCCCATGTAGAAAATAGTCATATTCAGCAAATATTACATTTGCTCTCCTCAGTAAACCTCAGCCTTTCTGAAAGTCCCTAAAGAAATTACCCAGCTAACACGATTGTCAGTTAATTATGATTTTCATTTTTTTTAAAGAAAAAAAAAGCCTTCAAAGGTTTGCAATTAGAAAATTGAGAGGGAAGGCTCTGGAATCTCAATTGATAGGCAAAAACATGAAATTCAAATGCACCAAAAATCTGCGTTATGGAAGGAAGCCACTGTCAGTGACTAGCTGTGTGGCTTTGAGCAAGTGACACAATCAGTCAGGGTCTAGGTGCCCTGGTCTATAAAACTGAGATAAAGTCCAATTTTGGGTTCTTGTGATGACTCTCATTAATATAATGGCTTACGTATGGCACTTAGAAGCTTAATACATTCATAATCCACATTATTTTATACCTTGACCTGTTTCTACTTAATACTATAAAACAGAACAGCCACCGTTTACTAAGTAACGTACTGTGTACCAGCACCTTCTTCGCTGCTTGATGACTACGAGCTTATTTAACGTTCACGAAAATCTACGAAGTATTTCCTATTAACAATCTCAGTTTCTTTTTCAGATGAGAACACTGAGCAGAGAGTTGCTTGCCTAAGGAACATGGATGATGAGGGAGGCCAGGAGGATGTGAACCCAGCAGTCAGCCTTCAGAATCCACACTCATCCACTAAGCTGCAACACCAGCGATGAAGGACTAGAATATAAGTACAAAGCAGACAGAGCGATGAGTTTGTACATCTCTTTTTTTACAGGCAGCGTTAATATCGGAAAATGTCTCTATGAAATTGCAAGTGCATCCTTCCTCTGCTGGGCTGTATGGGGAGAAATCTGTATTGTAGAGAGAGTTGAAGAGGAGAGGCAAAGGTTTGCAGGAGGTTCGCGGGCAGGGTGGGTGTTTTGACGAGCCAAAGACAGCCTGATGGCTTTGAGGTGTAGTTGGAAGCATCCTGGACTGGAAGCCAGGAGACCTGCGCCCTAGTTCCAGCTCTGCCACTAATAAGCAGTCTGACATTGCACCTTACATAACCTATCACACCACCTTGCTGTGCTCATCTAAGGGAGGAGTTGGATACAGCATCCAGACCAAATTAATCTAGAATGAGAGTCTCTGAAGATTGCCCTGGATTCTAATTCTATTGTGTTATTGTATTAAATGCAGAAATACCATCTTCAACCACAAGGACCACCACCACCATCTTTTCATCTTAGTAATGGGATATTTTTAATTACATTTTTCATTAAGTTTAATGAATGCATGTTATACAATTTAATTCAAAAAAAAACTGAATTGACATAGTTTTGACCCAGACTGGGGACCTGTGTACTTGTGTTTCAGTTGGCGACATCCTGCAAGCTGTGGGACTCTCGGGCCAGCCCGTGATTGACTGTGAACCGCCACGTCCTGGCCAAAAGGGATAATTTCCACATTCTTCTCCTGATATAAAATTATTCATGGTCTAGTTTCAACCAAGTGAATAAACTTTTGGAAACAAGTTCATTATATCTATTTAACCATTTTTAAAAGCATCTTACAAAAACATCCACTGCTTTCTGAAGAAACGAAGCCCCGAGACTTCTCAGTGGGTGATATTATGTAGCATAAATCTATCAGTGACAGACAGAAACCCTCTGGGGACTGCTCCTTTTCTAAAGACGTGTGGTTAAGTGGTGGCTAGAAGTTCCAGGGTTTAGCCTCCTGACTTTCTGATTTGTCTGGGCAGGAAACTTTCTACCACTAGTAATTAGTATCCTCTAGACATCTGCTTCCCAGTGGGGGAGCGGGGGGTGGATGGAATACAAAAGCCACCGAAAAGTTAAATCTAATTATTATAATTTCCATTTCTGGGGCAAGGCCTTTTCATAAATAATTATGTCTTAGTGCAAAACTGGCAAATTTTAAGCACTGGCCCAATCATTCATAATAATGAGTAGATTTATAACTCACAAGCTCATTAGCTATATGAGGGCTAATTAGGACTTTAACTAAAAAACACCTCGTGAACTGCACACTAAGATAATCGCAACATCTTGGCTCTCAAAACACCCACTTCTTACCAGATGAACTCCATTTGCAGACCCCCGTGCAGGAGTGAAGTAGAAACTGCTACTCCAGGGGAAGAGGGTTAACAGTTCTTCGTGGAGTGACCCTCGGGTGGAGGTAGGTTTCTGTCTGACTTAAAACAGGAGTGAGTGGAGCTCATGGCAGAATACAGCACTACAAATAGCCATGCATAGGTATGAGAAAGACCTCAGGTCTCATGCTGGCCACAACACTGTCCCCTCTCTCAGCTCCTTATCCTCCCATTTAATATGAGAACACTGAACGAAATGCCTCCGAAGTCTGTCTCTAACCCTCACATTCAATGGCGAAGAACACACACAGAGGCACATGTCCCTTCCTGGTGAGTAAGATGTATTTATTTTATTCAATTTTATGTTATTTATTTTATACACACACTGTACTTACATGGTTCTAAATTTCCTAAGATGCAGTCTTCTGGGAAACGCCCTAGAGTAGGCAGCATCACCATGCTATCTTAGAGATGAAGAAACCGGGCCATATGAAGAGGTTAAACAATTGGCCCACGGTAACAGAGCTAGCAGTCCTCAGTCCCCGAGCCTCGGCAGGGTGGTACTTCTTCACAGCCAAGAGCTAATTTGAGCCAAAGTGTGATCACAGCCAAGTGTTGATCGGGGTATTAATTTATTTTCATTAAAATTGGTGTGTACTATTACCGAGATGTCTGTCAGAAGGAGTAGCTATTGAAGTGCCTCGTGTGATATGGTGATTTATTTTAAAGATAACTATCAGTATTTAAAAGTTTATTGTTGATTTTTTTGCCTTTTTATTTTTTACCTTCTGTCACTAAATAGAAAATCCATGAAGACAGACTTTTCTCTGGCTTGTACATTATTCTATCTCTAGAATAGATAAATAAAGGAGAATCTCTTTTCTCAGTGATTTGAAGGTAGATTAGGTTTCAGGAAACAAACTATGAGGAAGAAAGCTAAGAAACAGTTTAAATAACAGTGCCAAAATATCCACATTATGAAAAGTCCTAAAAATTTAAGTCACATCTCTTTAACAAAGAAATCTACCTATGTGAATTAGTTCTTACCACCCCTACCATAATTCTCCTTATTTTCTCTTCATAAAAACCTATTTCTGCTTACACGTCACAGCTGCTTCTGACTCTGCCAAGCCCAGCTCCCTGCTAACCTCTGGCTACCTCCTAACTATGCCTTTTCACTTGCTCTTCTTCCCATCTAAAAAACGTTCTCTCCTCTTTACATAAATCCAGGAAGTATATTCCTCTCTCTCAGTCCAGTAGATAACCAATCAGATGAAATGAGATGATAAGAACAACACTGGAGAATTGGAAACAATGAATATGCCCAACATGTGAGACTAGCTTGCTACAGGACGTGTGTACCGTGAACTACACACAGCTCGCCGAGGCGTACTGTACAAGACTGTAAATGACACATTCGCATGTGAAGAGGGGAGTCCAAACATTGTAAATTCTCCCACTGACGATATTTAGTAGGCTTCCTCCACGTGCCACCTATTTCTAACATAATGAGCTAACTGCATTGCCCACCTTTCACAGTCCAGTGAGAGTGACAAATATCAGTCAAATAATCACATGACATAAAGGAGAGCTGCATGGCCCCATTCCTAAGTATAATAAGGACACTTGACCCCACTGGAGGTCCAGGACCAAGCAGAGATTTCAAACATGTTTTTCAGTTTACTGATAAAGAGGCAATGGAAGAACATCCTGGGAAGAAAAGCGCACAAGAGTAAAACATCTATGGTAGAAGGGGAAGTATACATCTGAGAACATAAAATCAAAGCCAGGGGCTGGAAAGCAAAAAGGAGGGTGGAAAGCGGTGGTGTCTTGTATGGCCCGTATGGACGTTAATTTTGATACTGCAGAAGCTAAGAGGCTTCTTCACAGGCACCGAAGTGTGTCGAGTGCTTGCAGGAGTCAGGCAGGGCGCAGCATGCACAACTATATGGAGCAGCCTTGGAGAACAGTGTGATGATGAAGATGATGCTAAAAGACTGGGATATTGCAGGGCCTTAAAATTTACAATGAAGAATTTGTCTTCCTCTGAAGTGGAATGGGAAGCTCTTGGAATGGTTTTAGGATCAAGTATGTGGTTCCTGAAGATCACTCTGACTACAGTGTGGAGCCTCGTCTGGCAGGTAAGGTGTGTATGGGCGTTCAAACGGTTCAAAGGTTATTGTAGCACCCCAGTGAAACGCAATGGGAAACTGACTTGATAGTCACACTTGTAGTACACCTGAAAACAACTCGCGGGACCTGGAAGGTGTTTTAGCAACAAAATCAGCAGGACTTGGGGTTGATTGGATTTGAGGAAAGAGGGAAAAGATGTTAAAAGTGACACTATGTTCTGCTTGTACGACTAACATCTACTAAATAAGGCATTGCATTCACAGAGATGGGAAAGAGTTGAAAAGAAGCAAGTTCAGGGTTGAGAGGTTATATGGCATCATCATGTTCTATATGATCCTATTTTTACAAAAATAAAAAATAAAAAACAAGAATACATGCTCAGAGACAGACAAGATTTTGAAGAAGATAAAGCCAAATATTAACATTTCTAAAATAAGCACAGTGATAACAGAGAAGACTATTAAGTTATTGTCTGATCATTTTTATGTATTTCAATGTTTTCACCATTTTTTTCAAAGGCTTTTTAAAAACATGTCATTCCAGCCCTGGCTGGTATGGCTCAGTTGGTTGGATCATCATCCCATACACCAAAAAAGTTGGGGGTTCGAGTCTGGGTCAGGGCACCTACCTAAGTTGCGGGTTTAATCCCCTGTCAGGGTGCGTATGGTAGGCAGCCAATCAATGTTTCTCTCTCACATTGATGTTTCTCTCTCTCCCTTCTTCTATCTCTAAAATCAATAAAGGTATTTTTTTAAATGTCACTCTAGTCCTTGTTATACCCGGGCTAACCAATTACCACTCTGTGACTCCCCTCTGCTACCGTGCATCCTCCTTTGGAAGAGTTTAGGAGTTCCACTCTTGCTAATGCTTTGCTGTATCACAGATGCCCTGCGTTGCTGCAGGCCCCGGGCAGGGAAGGAACTAGTATCTTCTGGCTTCTTGCAGTGTCCCCCACAGAATCCAGTTCAGAGCTTGCCATTCAGATTCACTCAGTGGCTTTTTATCTACTTCCACAGTTACACTGAGAACATTCTGGAGGGTTTGTTCTAGCTATATCAAGGGAACAGCAAGCGCAGTTTAATTTAGCATTTCATTAAGTCCTTTACAAAAACAAAAGAGGAAGAAAGAAACTAACAAATGAGGCTTACACTGTGGACAAGACATGCTTATGATTGATGATGTGCTCCCACCCAGAGTTTATTCCCAGGAGGTAGGGAATGGCATGCACACCCGCAAGTCCCCCGTCCCTCCCCGCACCCTGCCCAGCTCTGAGCCGTCTGGTAATCCAAGGGCTTTCCCTCAGCTCCGCGGTGTAATGCAGCAAATGAACAATATGGTCTGGCCTAAGTGCATTTCACATGTGGTTAGCAACAGTAATGCATACGCTGTGCTTCATTTACACAATCCGTTACACCTATTTCCACTGGTTGGTTTTAGCTTTTGTTACTGTTTCAATGTTATTTCAGGAGATAAGATAAATTGATGCCTGAGCAAACTCATCCAATGGCTCATAGACTTTCTGTGGAGGGCCTCCTTGAACTTCCTTTGAATTGCTAAAGACAAAGGTAATAATTTCTACCTCTCAATATGCCACCTTGCATTAACCATTTTCATTATATAGAACTTTATTAAAAACCTCCAGGGTGCTTTTATGATGTGAAAGCAAGCTGAAAAAATAAAAATAAAACCAAAGAAAGAATGGGAAATTCTAGGTGCCTTAAGAATCTGTCCTGCCCTGACCGGTGGCTCAACACGGTGAGCCACTGAACCATGGCTCAGTTGACTAAGCATCATCCTGCACAATGAAAGGTTGCTGGTTCGAGTCCAGGTCAGGGCACATGCCTGGGGTGCAGGACCAGTCCATGTTCGGGGCGTGTGTGATAGGCAACTGATCCGATCGATGTTTCTCTCAATGATGAGGGAAATGATGTTCTCTGAATGATGTTCTCTCCCTCTCTTTCTCCCTCCCCTCCCCGCTTTCTAAAAATAAATAAATAAAATCTGAAAAATAAAAAAGAATCTGTTCTAACATTGGTGTCAGTAAGTAGTACTGTCCCTCGTCCTCAAGCCTGAAACACTGACCGCTGTGCGTCACTAGGACTCTCACAGAAGTTAAGGCCTCACTCCCCCAGAACACGGCTGTTTCCCAAATCCTGTGCTGTGAGACAACATGCTGCTAATAGAAAAGACACCTTAGGAAAAAAATCAGATGTGCTGCTATCCATTTTCAGGAGGCCACACAGAAGAGCTGATCTCAAATTTTGGGGTCTTACAATTCCTTTACATCCTTAAAAATTATTGAATACCCCTAAGAACCTTTTTTTTATGTGGGTTTTATTTATCTATAGTCAAATTAGCCTGGTTAGAGGCTTATCAAATTTCTTGGTCTTTTCAAAGAACCAGTGTTTCATTTCATTGACATTTTCTGTTGATTTCCTGGTTTGAAATCCATTCATTTCTGTTCATACTTATTACTTCATTTCTTCTGTCTACTTTGGATGTAATTTGGCCTTCTTTCTCCAGTGTACTATGGTGGGTACTGAGTGCATAGCAGTTAGGAACACAACAGCCCTCAGTACAGTTAGCTGCCTTTGTACTGATTTGTACTGTGGTACCAGCAATTTTACCTGCTATTGTTTTGGTAGCATTGTGGCAACTTTCAATAGCAAAATAGAAAATAAATCTTAGTATTATTCCAAAAATAGCTTCAATCTTGTGGCTCCCCCCAAAAATCTTGGGGTTCCCTATCAGCCCATAGATCTCATTTTGAAAACCAATGTCTTAGAATTTACACAGAAGATGGAGGCATAGGTAAACAGGGCTCGCCTCTTCACCCAACCCATTCAAAATTACAACTGAATTATACAGACCAACAATCACTCAGAACCGTCAGAAACTGATCTGAATGAAGTCCGACAACTATGGAACTAAAGAAACTACACATGTCCAGATGGGTGGGAGATGCAGAGATGCGGAACAGAAGGGTCCCCACACGCACATGTGGTGGATAAAAATTTGGCAGGGATGTCTCAGGAGCAAGGGGTCCCAGCCCTACACCAGGCCCCTCAGCCCAGGGTTCCAGGGCCAGGAAGATAAACTCCCATAACTTCTGGCTGTAAAAACCAGTGAGATTGGAGCTGGTGAAAAGAACTACCAGACTCCCTGACAGCTGAACTGAAAGCTGCTGCACTGAACTGACTCAGACGCACTCCCTCTGAGCTCCAGCACTACCAGGGTAGCAGCTTGGAAGGCACCAGTGGCATATGGGGAGGAACTGAAGTGTCTGGTATCAGGGCAAGAGTTGGGAGACAGCTCTCTCCCAGACAGAAAGGTGGGGAGACGCTATCATGCCTTTTCTGAGCCCTCCCCCCACAGAGCCATGGAACAGGCAAGGGGGAGGCATTTCTGAGACCCCATCAACCTGGCTTACACTGCTTTCCCACCCTGTGTTTACCTGAGGTTCCACCCCACCCAACTTACAGCATGCCCCCAGCCCTTTTACCTCTCTGGCTAAGCAGTTCCAGGTCTGGCACTGGCAGGAGCCAGCGTTGGGTCATATTTTGGCTCTACCTGGGAACCTCCAAGCCCAGCACAAGTAGCAGCCATCTGCAGATTGCTTTGTAGCTCACACTGGGTGGCCCCGGGCAGAAAACAGGGAGTGGCTGGCCCTGACCTGAACCACCCAGGAAACCCCAGAGACTGCACACCCAGTGGACAGCTATAGACCACGTTGGAACACCACCACCCTGTCCCTGCACAGCTGATCCTCCACAGAGGGCAGAGGTTGGTGGTAAGTGGTCACAGTCCCTGCGGCTGACTGACCTGGGTAAATCCTTCTCATTGACCTACCATCAGCAATCAAGGATCAACTACAAGAGGAGGGTGTAGTCAGCTCACACAGAGGGCACACCTCGAGTACCTAGTTTGGGTGACAGGGGAGGCGGTGCCTATAGACCATGCTACCAAGACATGGAGTCAAAGCAGCTCTACCTAATACATAGAAACAAATACAGGGAGGCAAAAATGAGGAGACAAAGAAACACGGCCTAAATGTAAGAACAGATCAAAACTCCAGGAAAAGAGCTAAATGAAATGGAGATAAGCAATCTACCAGATGCAGAGTTCAAAACACTGGTTATAAGGATGCTCAAGGAACTTAATGAGGACCTCAACTGCATAAAAAAGATGCAGTCAGGAAGGAAGAATATACTAATGGAAATGAACAATCTACAGAGAATCAACAGTAGAGTGGATGAAGCCAAGAATCAAATCAATGATTTGGAACATGAGGAAACAAAAACAACCAATCAGAACAAGAAGAAGAAGAAAAAATTTTAAAAAATGAGGATAGTGTAAGCAGTCCCTGAGACAACTTCAAAAGGTCCAACATTCACATCCATAGGGGTACCAGAAAGAGAAGAGAAAGAGCAAGAAATTGGAAATCTATTTGAAAAAATAATGAAACAAAACTTCTGTAATTTGGTGAAGGAATTAGACATGCAAGTCCAGGATGCACAGAAAGTCCCAAACAAGATGGATACAAAGAGGCCCACTCCAAGACACATCATAATTAAAATGACAAAGTTTAAAGATAAAGAGACAATCTTAAAAGCAGAAAGAGAAAAGCAATTAGTTACCTACAGGGGAGTTCCCATAAGACTGTCAGCTGATATCTCAAAAGAAGCTTGCAGTCTAGAAGGGATTGGCAAGAAATATTCAAAGTGAAAAGCAGGGACCTACAGCCAAAATTACTCTACCCAGCAAAGCTATCATTTAGAATCAAAGGGCAGATGAAGAACTTCCAAGGCAAGAAAAAACTAAGTTCACCATCACCAAACCACTGCTATATGAAATGTTAAAGGAACTTATTTAAGAAAAACATCAAAGCTATGAATAATAAGAAGACAATAAACATATACCTATCAACAACTGAATCTGAAAAAGGAAACTAAGAAAACAAGAAGAACAGAGACAGAATCGTGGATACAATGAGCATTTTGATGGTTACCAGATGCGGGGGGATGTGGGGAAATGGGTGAAGAGGTGAGGGGATCAAGAAGTACAAATTGGTGGTCACAGAATATCCATGGGGATGTAAAGGACGATATAGGAAATGGAGTAGCCAAAGAACTTATATGCATGACCCATGGACATGGAAAAAGGCGTGGGGATTGCCTGAGGGGAGTGGGGTATACTGGGTAGGGGGGGGCAAAGGAGAAAAATTGGCACAACTATAAGAGCATTATCAATAAAATATTTTGAAAGAGAAATAAAGTTGTACAATATATGACAAAAAAGAATTTACACATATGAAAATTCTTATTTTGTATACTATATTAAGATAACATACAAAAATGAATGGTTAATGGATTTTATCTCCTTTCCTCTAAAAATGTTTTTGCTCAATGACTTTTTTTCTATTAACAAAAATGACCCTTCAGTCATTTTTCACTACTGGTTATCTTTCGCTATCACAGAAATGGAGCCAGAAATAATCACTAAAATTGCCTAATCTGAGCTTTTATATATGACAAAACTGATAGCAAGAGAGGCAAATTCACTAGTGTTAGGCTTAATTTTAAGTCTCCTGATTCCTGTCCAAATCATGTTTAATTTTTGTGTATAAGACTTTACTCAACTCTTTTGGCGTGTATATTTCCCTCCCTTCTCCATTCCCATTTTGTTGATCAGTCACACCCCTAATCATACACAGCGATGTCTATTA
Source organism: Desmodus rotundus (assembly GCF_022682495.2). Lineage (NCBI taxonomy): Eukaryota > Metazoa > Chordata > Mammalia > Chiroptera > Phyllostomidae > Desmodus > Desmodus rotundus. The sequence continues at coordinate 148,377,388 of NC_071392.1, forward strand.
TAGACGTTTTGCTAGTTTGAGCTAAAAGATCTTTAAATTATTGTCTCTGGGTGGTTTGACTACATTTAAAAGCTGTGTTCTAGCCCAAAGCATTTAAAAAATGGTTTAGTCTAAATCTCTAAATGATAAAAGTTTAGAGAGAGAACAGAGTACATATAGCTCCTAATTATCTTTGCATGAATTGAAATCTTTCTGGAGGACAAAATATTGTTTAAACATAAATAACTGCAGTGGAGAGGAAGTGAGTTCACCCTGGAATGCTGTCTCTGAAGGTAGCAGTTACTCCTCCCTTCAGTGGCTGTGACTTTGCCTAAATTAAATATAATGAGTAAGAGACTATTGAGAAAATAAAGGAGGAAGTGCGGGAGGAGAAAATGCACTAGATATTTCCAGTCCCAAATTACAGGTTTGCTATCAAGCTGCACCATATTGCAGATGTTTCTTGATCCATATGTGAACCAAAGCAAATTTCCTCCTACAGAAAAAAATGGTTACCTTAGCTGCCCCCCTCTGCCCCCCCAAAAATGATGTGAGATGATGTGAGCATCAAGCATTGGACAGGAGCTTTGAAAATATTCCCATCTGAAATCTGTGATGCCTGTAGCTGTTAAAATGTGGATAATAATTCTCTTGACAGTCATTTAAGTGCTATTATCTTTAAAATTGAATTTAAAAGAGCGTTTTACGATAAAGAAAAGAGAAACAGGGTTTGAATGTTTTCCCCAAAATAAGTTGTTGCAGGGCTTTTCCGTGTCAGTGTACAGAACAAGCTGGTGGCCTGTTTAAAACAAAAATATTTGGCAACTGAAGGGGCATGTTTCTCTCAATATCTCAATATAATAATCTGAGTGCCAAGGCCCTGACTACAAACGGATGTTGTAAGGCTGAATTTCATTACAGAGCTTAGAAGACAGGGTTTTTATACTTATTTTTAAAGTATTTTTAATTTATTGGGATGATATTGGTTAATAAAACCTTATACGTTTCAGGTGCACAGTTCTAGAGTACATCATCAGTATATTGTTATGATTATTTCTGAGAATCGTACCTTAGCTTTTTCTAGGCTTTGTGCCCTACACATCAGAGAAGGCGTTCATTCGCACAAACACACACAGCACACTCAGGGCGAGCCGCACGCTCGTGTCAGTCCCACACGGTCTTTGATGGCTCGGATTTAGTGAGAGCTGTGCTGTGGACTTCCGTGTGTTCTGTAATAAAGGCACATTCACTGGGCGTCCATGGTGTTGAGTCATGTATTATCCAGCCTTCAGATTTTCACCGTAACACATTGTTAAAAATTAGAATTCATTTTTTGTGTCATATATTATAAATTGTAAGGGATTATCTAAAATTTCAGCCTATTTCTGAAACCCTGGCTTAGAAAATTTTTGTGACATCTTTCTCTGATCCAACAATCATACAGGTATTACATGTCGACACCCAGCACCTACAGCCTAGGGGGAGAAGCAGCAACAGTGGGCGTCTGTCCTGTATATAAAGACTTCTGATGAGAGTTCATCCAGGCCAGTTTTATTTCACCCCTTAACGATGGAACAGGAGATTAGCAGACACTTCCCAATGAGCCACAGTAAGAGAGCAAGCAATGCTAGGTGGGATGATTCTACAGACAGAAATGATCACTCCAAGTTGAAGAGAAGGATGGACCAGGGTAAACATGAATATTTGAATACTCAGCCTTGCTGAGTACAAACTGAGAGTGTCACCTTGGAAACATGATTCCACTCTCAGCTATAAAAGTGGAGTGAAATTAAAAGTGGAAAAGAGAAAGTGTGGCAATTTACCTCCATTTTACTAAGAACAAATCTTTGGCTCAATTGTCACCCAAAGTGACAGAAGCCAAAGATGAAACTGGCTCAAAGAAGCAAAAAGCTGAGAGGAAGGAAAGTAAATTTATGTTCCACGTTCTAGGTACATTCCAGAGTATCAACAGAACATGAATAATAACAGCAGCATTTATTGAGCATTTGCTATAAACGTGATTCTGTCCCTCAGTGCCAAAATGAAACTAAAACAAGGAAGATATTAAAATGTTCCTTTTACAGGTAAGGAAAAAAGTAAATACAAGAGATATAAGAATTCAATAATAAAAATCCCCAGTAGCAAAATGCATTATTCGATTCTACAATACTCTAAATTCAGACTCCACTTGGTAAGTTGGTTAATCAAACTCTCAGCCCATGAAGGTTATCAGAATTTTTACTTATCTCTCTATATAATGTGTTACATGTGTTTGATGTTATATATGTCTATATATCTAGATGCTGACAGGTAAGTACACAGAGATATACATGCAAATACAGGGGTGGGCCAAAGTAGGCTTACAGTTGTAATGCAAATGAATAATGCAATGATTAACAAATAATAATACAAGAATAAACTCTTTTGCATACTCATGACTGGAAACCTACGTTTGTACACCCCCACAAATATATACATACTTTATGGATAAGCGTATATAAAGAGAGACAGACAAATAGACAAAAATGATTTTGTTAAGTCTTCAGACTCATCCCATAGTTCAATTCCCTGAGTCAGGGGAAAAGAAATTGGGTCACAGCTCATTTTCATTAAAATCGCATTTAAACTATTATATTTGACCTCAATATCACTATCCTCTCTTCTCGAATAAATTTGATTCTTATGAAAAAAAACAAAACATGTATTTTCAGCACTGGATCATAACTTTGAGTCCATCCAGAGCATACTTTACCAAGAAATAGTGTTAACTATGTTGGCAGGAATTTTAAAAGTATAATGTGCTTCTGCAAATACAAGAATAAAATTTAGATTCTGTGCCAATAGAAGAAGGTCAGTAGGGAAGAAAATGCCACGACTTCTCTGTAACATCCAATAGTGTGGCTGAAAATCACCAACATAAAATGAGGCGATGGAACCAGACTGACCAGAAGCTTTCTGTTTAAGCAAATCAAACCAGGCCCAAGTTATTCTGGAAGTCCACAAGTAAGGTCATGTAGTGACACTTAAAAATAGTTTGAAGTGAAACAGGACAGAGACAGAAAGACAAATACTGTATGATCTTACTTATACGTGGCATCTAAAAACACCACACTTACACTAATGGAGCAGATTGGTGGTTTCTGGGGCAGGGGCCAAGGAATACAATGCACAGCATGGTGACTATAGTTAATAGTACTGTCTATTGGAAGATCGCTAAGAAATACTTCTTAAAAGTTTTCACTATAAGAAAAAATATCGTAATTATATGAGGTGATGAATTTTAACTAAAGTTATCATGGTAATTATTTAGCAATATATACATATATCAAATCATTAGGTTGTGCACCTTAGAGTAACACAAACCTATGTGTGGATTCTATCTCAATAAAAATGAGGGGGAAAGCAATAGGTAGACTAATGTAAAAGAACATAAAAAGTTCACTTGTATGACTTCAAATTCTCTATTGCAACTAATCTTTAAGAAACCATCCCTTGTTGAGTTTTGATATAGTGTAAAACAAGAATATCCGCAATTATTTGAAAGAACTCTTAAAATGTTGTTCCATATTCCAACTATTAAAAGCAAAACAAAACAATAGGAACACATATCAATTTTAGGGAAAATGGCTAAAAATAAATTGGAACTCATTCACTTTCTGAGCCTCGTGAGATTTAGAAAGGCACTGAAGTAGGAAGTAAAGATTTTTCTGGGACAGGCGTTGGAACTGAAGTAGAAGGACCTGGAAGACCCACTGAAGTCTCCTGCTCACTCCCTCTCCCGCTGCTGACTTGCACCCACAACCCCATCAGTCTGATACAACCATCCTGATCTCGTCCTGACTGCTGAAACAGATATGCCAATCCCTAGACTCAAGGGAATGAACTTCATTTTAAACTAAGACTAACCAAAAACAAAAATAATGACAGGTATGGTGGTCGACTGTTCCATTATAAGTAATTGTGAGGAGGTCTTTTAACGTACATTCAAACTTAACAGAAAACTGTAATCTTATATTTTAGGTCAAAGCTATTTATTTCCAATAATATTAATACTAGATTGAAAATAAAAGGCATTAAAAAAAAGCACACATCATGATATCAAAAACCTGAAAGGGATAATATCCTAAAGGACTTTATATTTAAAAAAAATGAGGTAAAAGGAGTCTTCAGAGGCATACCTCATCATCTGACAGCAAAATCCAGTGACACCAACTATGCCTTGACCTAGGTGAGCAGTCAGGGATACTCCCAGGTTTATGGAATGAGGTATATTTGATTATTGAAATGCTACTAAATAAGTTCTTAGACAAATGACATTACACATGAGAGCACCGCTGATCAAAGAAATAAAAAAATAAACAGTAAACCATTTTAAATATGAAAAAGCAAAGTTCAATGCTCATTGACATTACCTCCCACTTGGGGCAATGCTGTTACGCTAGACATTGTGGAACACGGCTTATAAACCCAGACTGAATATTTTAACACTTTAACTTGGTTGAACTAAGAAAGATAAAATAAATTCTACTTCAAACAAAAATGATTCATAAAAATAAAACAAATATTGACCCAAAATATCAACTTAAAAGACTAGATAATCTTGCATTGAAAAATCCGGGGTGATCTTACATTTTCAACAGGTTCACTTCAGAGAGACGTATTTCTGAAGCGTGGCCATTGTGCCTGCTCTCGGGTGAGACGGTAGAGACGATAGAGAGGAGGACCATGTGCAGGACTCAGAGACCCAACTTTCAGTCATTCATTTATACAATGAATAGGAGAGCACCAACAATGCGTCAGGCATGTGAGGCCTCCTGCTGGGATTAAATAATAAATAATACATGTGGCTAAATATTCAGTGGTTACTGTGTTATTTTTAAAGTTGAAATAAGAGTTAAAATTAATATTAAGTGTGAAACAGAGCTTATTTTTGATAATGGTGAAGGGTACAAGTACACATAGTGAAAATATAACTGACTTATCTATGGGCTGAATGTTACAGTAACAAATGGGTCACAACATCTGGGTATGTGGGGGCAAATAGGTATAAGCAGCTCGGTGTTTTAATACAGCTCTTATTCTTTATGTGAATAAAATAACCAAAAATTACATAAGAGAGTGGAATAAAAAAAATTAATAAGAATTTAATTAAAGCCACAACCCTTGTAAATGTGCATTTTCTTTTCAAGTACCATGAAAATAATCAAATTTTGTTTATATATTTCACCAAAGAAAAAAATTCAATAAATTCTTTAAAATAGAAAGAGTACGTAGCAGTCTGAGACTATAATCTAATTTTGAAAAGCAATAGAAATTAAAAGCAAAAACTGTATCTAGCCCCTCAAATATTTAAAAGCAATCTCCTAAACTTCTTTAGAAGCAAGAGGTAAATTAAAACATCAGTTGCTGAAAAAAAAAAAGTAAGAATAACCCTTCACTAGTCTAAGAACATGTACGAATGACCCATGGACATGACCAGTAGTGTAGGGACTGACCGGGGGAGCGGCCTGGGCTGGGCGGAGGAGGGCAAAGGGGAACACCTGGGGCAACTGTAATAGAATAACAATAACATTTTTTAAAAAGAATAACCATTTTAAGGTTTGTGAGATGTAATTAAAGAGCACTAATTTGGAAGAAGAAAATAGGAGGAAGGCAACCATTATTTCATTTTGCAGTTGTTATCACCATGTTTAAGAAGAGTGACAGAGAGAGTGACAGGCAAGCTAACGTAAAGGACACAGAGAAGTGGCTGGAGGAGACCCTGGCCACGGTCTCTGCCACAGGAGGAAGACTGTGGTCTCTCGGCTCTGGGCCTGCAATCGGATTTCCTTTCTCCCATGTACTGGCTGAGTGCCCATGGGCACAGGTCCCCGTTTTTATTTCTATTTTACTTTATTTATTTTATTCTTTCAAAGCAGCTTTCATTCAATATTATTCTGTATTGGTTTCAGGTGTACAGCACAATAGACAATCTCCTCACTTTAAAAATAGGGGTAAAAAGTACCTCTATTTTTTTCATGAGATGTTTTTGAAGAGGAAATAAGTTGTCAAAGACTAGAACAGTGCCAGGACAAAGTACATTCTCAACAACATTACCCGCCTGAAATTACGAGCACGCAACCTGAGAAGAGACAGGGAAGATGAAGATGAGAGACTGCAGGAGCTTAGAGTGTTCCCACACAATGTTTTGGAGAAAAAAAATCTTCAAAGATGTCGAGTAGGTATTTCTTAAAGATTGGTTTGTATGAATCGTTTTGCAAAAATATTTCAAAAAGGAAAGGAAACGATTATACCAATTGCTTTCTCTCAAGTCTTCTGTTGAAACCCTAACGTTTCATCAGCATTTTTTACTTAATCACAATTTGTATTTTTGTTTAGCATAATCATTCTTAAATATGTTGAACAATTATCTCTTAAGCACCTGTGACGGTGACAGCCTCTACGTTAAAAGTTGGAAAGGAACACTCAGAAAGTAAATCAGACCTGATTTTTAAGATAAGCCAAACGTCCAAATAATTGTGCAAAAGTTACTGATTTTTAAGTGTAGGCTCAAAAATATTAAGACCAAAAAAAAAATAAGTAAAAGGGTAAGTAGAGTTCATACTTGATCACCGTGACAATTTTGTTATTGGTACTGAATTTCTCACCTACTTGAGCATTTCGTCTCTTTCAATGTTTCCTATAAAATTTGCCTTTTTAAAAAAAAAAAAAAAAAAAAAGAAAGAAAGCCTCTAAGGCACAAGAGATTCAGAAATGAAGTCAGAGAAGAGTGCTGAGTACCTGTAGGGCATTTGTTTCGTGCCACGGGTCATCCCATTTTAATTCCAGTTCTGCAAACACCATGCTGACTGGAATTCTAATTACAGATGGATTTGCACTGAGTCGAACGTTAGAAAACTATACATATGAACTGACCAAAATCCTTTCAGAAATCAAACAGAAGAAAGTACACCCTCCTTTCAGGTACAATTCTCTCATAAAAGTGAGAATATTTCCTCAGTAATTAGCAAGCCTCCAACCTCTTAACTTCAGGAAATCCATAAGAGACTTTTATAATTACATAATATATTACAATTGAGTAATTATTATATGCCAGGCATTATCCCTCTTATTTTCAAACGAGAAATCAGAAACTCACATAAAATAAACAATTTACTACAGGTCACATGACTATAACCAGAAGGGCTGACATTCAAACCCACTATTACATGATGATTCTATAAGAAACAAAGAAGAGAGCAAAACTGTAAGCCACAAAAGACTGTGGAGTGAGGGACAGGAAGAAAAGAAGAGAAGAGATGAAAGCAGCACACAGAAAAGGTGAAAACAGATATAAAATCCCAAACCCCACAACCACCAGTCTACATAGTTCTACTTCGCACTTCATCCTGTACAAGGAAACAGGAAATTCTGGACTGTGCCTCTTGGTAAGATTGGTCTGTAACCTGCCAAGGACAGCTGATGACAGAATCCAAAGAGATACTGAAACTTCCTGATCATTCCTGTTCCTCCCCCCACCCCACTGAGTAGAAAAAAAAAAGAAAGAACATGAGGAAAATGAGAAAATGGGTGTCATCTTTTCATCGTGAGTCCAAATGGCGGATAAGGAGATTATAGTCCTATTTCTATTGGTATCATCCTCATACTTCACTGGCTAAGTTAAATAACAGTCCCAAGATTCTCTTTCCTGATGAAATTATAGCATTGTTACTTTTTAATGAGTTTCATATCAGAACCTGTGGCAGAGAAAGATTTACACAAAAGGTCAAATGTGTCAGAGTGAAAGTTGGATGACTGAATAAGGAAATAAGCTACACTATTATTTATTAAAAAGGGGTGAAGAGATGCTGGCCATTTTTATAACTTTCTTCATAGTTGGAAGTAAAAGTCTAATCTTTGGATGTTAAAATATATTTTAGAATCCATCAATCAGATTATTCCCTTGGAAATAAATAACATGCCACTTAAATCAACCCTGAAGTTATATAAAATCAGACAATAGGAAGCTCGGGGTTGTTCTTCATGGCTTTGTTAAACCGTAGCCGGGATATCAAACCATCACTTGCCAAGTTTGTCTAGAACTCACATGAATATGTTCGTGAGAAATGGGGTCAGTTGACCCACTTCTGGGAACACATCTGAAGGAACCCAAAACACTAAGCCCAAAGAACAAAAGCAGCCCTCTATTCATTGTCATGTTAACAATCACCAAAATATGGAAGCTGCCCCAGTGTTCATCACTAGATGACATGAGTGGAGGAAACAACTGTGGGACATTCACACAATGGAACACTACTTGTCCATAAAAAAGAAGAAATTTTCACCCTTTGCAATAGTATGGATGGACCTGGAGAACATTATGCTAAGTGAAATAAGCCAGTCAGAGAAAGACAAATACCATATGATTTCACTCATTTGTGGAATCTAATGAACAAACTGAACTAACAAGCAAAAGAGAGACAGACTCAGAGATGGAGAGCAGATGACAGCTATGGTGGGGGGTGGGGCAAGTTAGGGAGTGGAGGGACTGAGCAAAAAGGGCAAAGGACTCATGGACATGGACAACAGGGTGATGATCACTGGGGGGAGTAGGGTAATGGGGGCTAAATGGTAATGGAAAAAATGCAGGAAAGATAGAAAAAGGAAGGGAGGAAGGCAGGAAGGAAGGAAGGAAGGGAGGAAGGGAGGAAGGCAGGAAGGCAGGAAGGCAGGAAGGCAGGAAGGCAGGAAGGCAGGCAGGAAGGAAGGAAGGAAGGAAGGAAGGAAAGGAGGGAGGGAGGGAGGGAGGGAGGAAAGGGAAGGAAGGAAGAAGAAAGAAAGAGAGAAAGAGAAAAAGAGAGAAAGGGGATCAGTTGAGGAAAGAAGAAATGTATGATGTCCACAGCATAGCCTGCCAGGTCTCCCTGGTGAAGGACAAAATAATCTAGCCCAAGATTTCCTCTACTGCTGAAAAAACTGCTTCACCAATTGTCATGGGCTTAACTGTAGTTCTAATTTTGGGACTGTAGAAGTCATCTGCCACTGAGAAACTACTTTGCCATTGTGTCTCTAAATCTTGTGACATTTTGCAATGTTATAAAGCTCGCCAAATGTATACTAAATGATAAACTTCAAAAGGACAGTTATATTTAGTCATTTCTTAGGAGCAAATGGTACACAGAAAATAATTATGTACCTTAGAGCAATAATAGGAATAAAAGAAATAGTTAATCTACCTTCTTATTTCTTATTTACTTCTATATTGGTAATTTAAGAAAAATTGTGTAGCACTGTTATATTAAATCTAAGTTTTCAAGTGCACTGATGCCATGTTGGTCCAATATAGCCTGGCCAAGCATTGTAAACTCAAATGTTTTCAGGGGCTGGACAGGTAAAGTCAAGAAGTAAAGTGTGTCCATTTGGAAAAAAATCACATGACCATCTTGGTCTACATTTTTGTTATCCATCTTTTGATAGAGATACAGTGAGGACATAAATTTATGTACCATATAAAGATGATAATAAATGGCAAATGATGCTCAATATGGTGTCAGAATTAAGAGGGAGGGGTTTATACCATAGCGAAATGAAAATCTGTATCTCACCAAAAGTACCAGCTATTCCTTAGCCCCATCTTATTCCTTATTCTATCTTATCTATTACTTAGCCCTGGCTGTCTTTGAGAATGAGAATCCAGAGCCACCTAATTTTTTGTTTCACATTTTGAAAATGTTTCTAAAATACCATGCTAACACAAACAAAACGCACCTGTGAACTATTTTTAGTCATGAACCTGGTCTGGGTTTGCCTAGTGGTCAGGAAGTACAGAGTACAGATACGACAAAACTCATGTAGTGGTATGTGAATTAGTAAAGTCTGGGCGACATGCCCAGCATGAGTCCCTCTCAATGTTCACTTCATTCCTGAATTCTTCTAGGCTGTATACTCAGCAGGGAGGGAGGGTCAGCAGTGAAGAGGGACAGGCAGACCAGGCTGCAGGAAAATGGCATAATGGAGATACTGGAATTGACTGTCGACTTGGGTGCTTTTCACTGGTTTTACGACACTGTACAAGTCATTTAAACCTCTGTGCCAGTTTGCTCCTTTACTGAATTTATATGAATTAGACTAGGTAATATCTATCATTTCTCCTCTCCCTAACAATACGGAGAAGTAGACAAAATATTTCACAGCTTCTCAATGACCCCTAAGGAAGTTGTTAGTCATATGGTATCAAGCCTATAACTTATCCTTATATTTTCTTCTATAATCCTTTCACTTATACAATATTCATTTTTAATAATTACCTTTATTTTTATACTTCTATGCATTTTTTTTAAATCTTCCTATGCTATGCCTTAGGAAGTGGCAAACAGATTCCATCTCACATGTCAGGTCTAACATTGGAGCAACTTCCTAGAAGACTGGGTTCCAAAGGATTGTAGGAATTCCTTTCTCAGCGTGCAACGTCCTGACTGTGGAGCAATGTAAGCATGGGTGAGGGAGGATGATTTACAGTATATTACACTGACATAGGTTTACAACCGTTGCTTTCGAATCCTAGGATCTCAAAATCGCCTAAAACCTGGATGAAACATCCAAGATTTATCGCTATTTTATTTCTACACTTTAAAGGACTTTAGAAATAAAAACTTTTTTTTTAGCCAAAAATACCAACCTCCTTTTTATTTAATTGGGGGTGGGGAAGTGAAGAGGAAAGAGGATAGGTACTTTTTTCTCAAACTATAAGAGATATTATCAAAAATGTCATTATTTTAAGCTTTATTTCAAACTCCTGGACATTCATGGGCAAAATATAGAAACTACATGTTGAATTGAAATTAAGCAAAGTTAACTACATATATCAGTTGCATTCTCTGTAGGGTATTTTCCAACAAATCAGGAATTGTTTTTCCTATTTTCATCACATGTTAGTTAAGAGGAGTGGTTTGAAGTGTACTAGGCCTCTCAAAATTTAGCCACATGTAAGATTCTTATCAGGTCTTATACACGGGCACATGAAATAGGGATTCTATTCTCAGCATTGCTGCAAAAGAACTGGATGCTTCCAGAAATGTCAGAACTTAAAATTAAAATAAAATCTTGAAACACTTAAGGGAGGAAAAAGTCTTTATGCTTAGGAGTTTCAATAGCGACTTACCGCTAAACATTTATTCAAGAAAAAAAAAATTCCTCCAATTGTTACAATCTCTAGAAATATTTTTGAATAAAGCTGCTAAGTATTTTCTGTCAAAAAATTTATTAATTTTATGACATTTTATTGATTCTCAAGTAGAGTTTGTAAAGATTCTCATTTATTAATTTCTATATGTAGAATTTGTTAGTACCTACAATTTTATTACTTGTAGTACCTACTATAAACTAGGATAAAAAAGAGCTGCCTACTAGAGTTCTTTCTTTTCTTTGGTGAAGAGATAAGAAAAATTTCAAACTTAATCTATTAATGTTCAGTAGATACAGGTGTGCCAATCTAGGACTCTAAGATTACAGAAAAAAAAATTGTTCTGTAAAAAAACGCTATTCAGGAAGAGTTTTCTAAATGTAGGTAAATTCAAATTACCACCAGCTTTGAGAAACTAAGTTAGTAAAGAAAAAAATTACCAAAGATGAGTACTAAACATATTGGGGTGATCACTTCGTAAGTTATATAAATGTCTAATCACAAATATAATATTGTATGTCAACTGTAATTGAAATATTAATTTAAAAATTGTAAAAGGAAAATAAGAATAAGTTAACATGTAGTCATCTTACCACTCAAGTTCATATTTATACTAAAAGTATTTTTTTAAAGCAACGACTTTTTGAAAAAAAAAATAGCCACACTTCGAAAATTGAGGTACTCAGCAAACTTTTCTCATAAAACATTTCATATCCCGCCTTACTTTCTACCTGATATTAGAAACCGGTCTCTTTTCCCCCAAGAGCAAAAGCCACAACATTTCCAATTACAGTGCAATGCTTAGAAAATCCCTAAAACTCTCTCTGGATTCCTTGGGAAGAACTGTGGTGTGGGTCACAAGACTTCAACTTGGACCCAATCGTTAGGCTAAAAGACCTGTCAACACAGAGGGAAAGAAGTTCATTTATTTTTAAGCTTGCTAAAAAAAAAAAAAAAAGTCAGCTGTGCTTACATGTGTGGGGGAGGCATGTTTCACTTCTCATTCTGAGGAATTTGCTATTGCAAACAATGCATCTTCTACAGTACATGTGAGAATCTTCTCGCTAAAATTCCAAAATGTTTCCAAATCTCCAAATTTCTCAAACTATCATATGACTTGAAAAAATGCAACCAGCTAAAACTGTTCCACGCTATCAAATAGCATTATATTAAGTTAATTTGGGTATTTTAGCATCACAAAGTAATACATTGATTATAGAGAAACACCAAGAAAGATACTATAGGGCTATGAGAGTAGTCTTGGCATTAAAAGGAATTACATGCCCTGAAGTATGTCCTTCATTATTCAGAAGACCAAGTAATCACCTACATGGAATCAATAATTAATGTACCTACCTTGAAGCACGTTAACTGGACTCCCCTTTTATAGAGTGAATCATCCATATACAGCACCATAAAAGTTTAAAGTTTTAACAAACTTAGATGTGATATATAGTGAGAGTTCAGGCTTGGCTATTTCCAGGTTCTCTCCTCCAGTGCTATGTTCTGGTTTGAAGCTTCCACTTGAGTATAGAGCTAATGGACATTTTAAACTTAATACTTCCAACTATTGGAAGTATTGGAAGTATTATTGGAAAGTCAACTATTCCAACATATAAAATTCACTCCTCTACCAATTTTTGGCATTGGAGTAAAAAAATAAATAAAAAGGGCCGCGACCTACTCTACAGCACAGATTAAAAAATCTACATGTTATGTGGGGCGAGGTGGCCAAATGGTTGAGACGACGGACAGCTAAAAACCTACCTGTTGTCCCCGGTTCCTAGCTTACCCTCATCTTCCCCACGCAATCCTTCGGCAAGCCCTGCTCGCTCTACCTGTAAAACACAGCTGCCAAGTGCCCGCTTCGTCCTTCTTCACTGCTACCCGCCTCATTAAGACCACTGTCATCTCCTGCTCCGCACACTGTGGTGGTCTGTGAAGGAGAGCACTGTTTTGCCCACGTGCCTTCCCAATCCATTTTCCCAATAGCAGCCAGAGTAATCTTTTGGAACAATAAATCACTTCATGCCACTCTGCTGCACAAAACTTTGCTTTGATTTCATATTACACTGAGAATAAAGTCCAAATTCTTTACTCACAAAGCTCTTCACCATCAAAGCCCCCTGCTGGTCCATAAAGTTACAAAAACTGAGTAACGTGGGGAGACCAACATTACCTCAACGTGTCCCCAGAGGGGTTCTCCCTGGCAATCTGGCCTCCTCTCACTCCAGCCTCATCTTCATGCCCATGGAGCTGCCAGAGGTCTGTCACAGCTGACAAACAAAAGCCTATTGCTAAATCTTAAAAAATGTCAGTGGTACATTAGATTTGGGAAACTACAGGGCACAACAAGACAAATAAAAATATTAAAGCATACATAATACGTAAAAATGTGAATCAACTAGATTGTATACCTGTGACAGAGATTGCAATTACATCACCTAAGAATCCAACAGTAATTACAACGCAGTTCTGTATAGGCACTGCCAAATAAACTCAGTTAACAAAGGGAATTCATCAGCACTCATTCTAAACAACCACGTTGTTTTTTAGTTTTTCAAAGATTTTATTTATTTATTTCTGGAGGGAGAGGGAGGGAGGGAGAAAGAGAGAGAGAGAGAAACACCAATGTGTGCGAGAAACATAGATCAGTTGCCTCTCCCTTGCACCCCACTGGGGACCTGGCAACCTGGGTGTGTACGCTGACTGGGAACCAAACCAGCAGCTTTATGGTTCACAGGCTCATGGTGCTCAATGCGCTGAGCTACACCAGCCAGGCCTAAACAACTATGTTTAATGATACCCTTAAGAATTAAAAATATGAATCTTGTCATTAATTCTTAAAGCAGTGTATGTAAATGTGATTAATAAACTCTAAGTACTGATTAAGCTATCTAATTCTGTATGCATCCGTCTACCAAAAACTCATTATAATTCAGCAGCATCATTAACTCTAATGGTCACTGATGAAAATGAGAATGTTGCTAATATCATGGCCACGAGCATTAGCACATTAAAGAAATTTTCCCACCCATCCTCAGGCTTTAGTGACTTGATCTTGTTTTGACAAAAGAGAAAAGTATTTAATATGATCTGATAATGATCTAGAGCAGCAGCATTTGGAAAAGCGAAGGCAAACTTTGTTCTCCAGTAAAGGAATATATGAATTAGTTCCATACTATAGGACATATGAACCTATGAAAAAATATGTTCAGTATACAAATACGAAAGTTTTCCAAGTTACATCATTAGGTAAAAAAAATAAAATTAGATAACCCTATTTTAAAAGATAAACAAAACTCACTCCCTAATATGTGAATAAGCCATTTGAAGAACAGAAAAAGTATCAAAAAATGCTTCCCAAACTGTCAACATCAGTTGCCTTACACAGGATGGCAAAGGCATAGATTATTTTTACTTTATTATTATTCCAAGTCATATATTTTAATTTTATGATTTTTATAAAATCTAAAAAGAAATAATATCTCTGAAAAACACTTAAAAGCAAAGGGAGAAAACACAGGGACAATTGTAATAGCATAAACAATAAAAATAAATTTAAAAATTTCAGATCAAAAGACCACCTCTGTAAGTAAAAATATCTATATAAAATTATTCATTAACAAAGTTTTTTCAAGGACTCATAAGTATGCTCCTACTACTTACAACAACCCTGCAAGGTAAGCTTCATTACCTTTATTTTACAGGTGAGGAAATTACAGTTCAGAGAGGGTAAGTGTTATTCCCAAAGTCACATAGTTACCAAGCAGCAGAAACTAATCTGAACGAAACTTTGGCTCTGAAGTTTAGGCTTTGACTACAAAATATTCATTTTTATATTTATAGCATGTTGAATACATTTACAGAGCATTCCAGCAATGCAAATAGTATGAAAACTAAATACTGTGCAGCAGACTCTCCACCTTTAGAAAACATTACACAGTGTCTTGAGAGAGATTAAGACAGAGCCCAGTGAAGAGTAACACAGTGTTCAGCAGCCAAGTCATGACGGAAGGGGCCGCCACTATCTCCTTCGCTTTGGCCTCTCTGCATGGCTTTCAATCAGGCCCCTGATATACGGTCTTCCGTTATGCAGTGTAAACATATTAAAATGTCTCCTGGTGTTCTAATGCACTCTGCCCAAAGCACTTGCAGGTGCCGCGGCAATCCAACGCAGACAAAACACACACAAGGAAGCACCTGTCTTCACTGCCTGCACTGATGCCGCTCTACCCACACAACTTCCTGTGCCCCCTTTTGACATGAAAATGCACTCTGAGCTGGCCAGCTGGGGGACATGCCGTGTCCATGGCCCTGAAACAAGAATGCTCTCTGGGTCAATCTCACTGATATTTTTACCTGTTTCTCATCTCAGACTCCCAGAAGCCATATAGTTACAATGTCCATAGTATCCAAAGCAATATACAGATTTAATGCAATCCCCATCAAAATACCAATGACATTTTTGAAAGAAATAGAACAAAAAAAAGTCATGAGATTTGTATGGAACCACAAAAATCCTCAAATAGCCAAAGCAAGCTGCAGAGAAATGAATGAAGCTGGAGGTATCACACTACCTGACTTCAAATTATACTACAGAGCTATGACCATCAAAACAGCATAGTATTGGCAGAAAAACAGACACACAGATAAATGGAACAGAATTGAGAGCCCAAAAATAAAACCATGTGGATATGGAAAAATGATTTTTTATAAAGGAGCCAAAAACTACAAGGAGCAAAGAAAGACTCTTCAATAAATAGTGCTGGGAAAATTGGAAAGCCACATGCAAAAGAATAAAACTAGACTACAGTATGTCCCATGTAAATTAATTCAAAATGGATCAAAAACCTAAACATAAGATCTGAAACAATAAATTACATAGAAGAAAACATAGGTACTAAACATGGACCTTGGTGGTAGAGCACATTTTAGGAATTTGACCCAAAGTCAAGGGAAGTAAAGGCAAAAATAAATAGGACTACATAAAACTAAAAAGCTTCTGCACAGCAAAGAAAACTGCCAACAAAACAAAAAGGGAACCAACTGAATGGGAGATAATATTTGCATACAACAGCCCCAACAAGGGGTAAATATCCAAATATATATAAGGAACTCATTCAACTCAACACCAACAAGACAAGTAATAACAAGAGCTGGAGAGGTTGTGGAGAAAAGGGAACCCGCATTCACTGTTGGTAGGTTTGTGAACTGGTATGGTTGCTGTGAAAAAACAGTATGGAGGTTCCTCAGAAAATTATAAATACAGTTACCATATGACCCAGCAACCCCTCTTCTGGGGATCTACCCCCCAAAACTGAAAACATTTATTTGCAAAGATATACATGCACCCCTATGTTCACTGCAGCACTATTCGTGATGGCCAAGACATGGAGACAACCAAAGTGCCCTTCGATAGAGGACTGGATAAAGAATATGTGGTACACATATACTGTGGAACTCTATTTGGTCATCAGAAGAGATGAAACACTGCCATTGGGGACATGAATGGACCTTGAGAATATTAAGCTAAGCAACACAGGTCAGTCAGAAAAAGCTAAGACCCATATGATTTCACTCATATGTGGGATGTAAAACTGAAACTTCTAAACACAGACAATAGTATGGTGGTTACCAGAAGGAAAGGGGAGGGGGGGTTAGTGAAGGGTCCAGGGGGTCAAATATATAGCAATGGAATTTGGGTGGTGGGCACACAGTGCAATATACAGATCATACAGCATAGGAAGGTACACTTGAAACCTATATAATCTTATTAACTAATGTACCCCAATAAATTTAATTGTAAAATAAAATATAAATAAATAAGTAAACAAACAAACAAATGGTGCTGGGCCTGGAAACACACTCGAGTGAACAGGATAAATTCACATGCCTTCCAACAGGTCTTTCATTCTACACAGGCCAGGCCTCTTTCCATATGGCTTATTCAGGCTCTTATACCAGAGTCTATGTAGTTTATAGTTTCACGATCCTAAGAAAATTCTTTTAAAACTCTCTGGATTCCCAAGCAAGAGGCTCTGCTGAGACTGTCTCTAGTTGACCATCTAAAACAGGCATGCAGAAAGAAAATATATAATTACTTCGCATCAGCTTTTTTCCGGTAGGCATAATCTCATTCCTCTTATTTGGTCATTTTATGTGTCAAAAAGTGTGTTTGTGTGTGTGTGTATACATATACATTTACTATTTATATATAAAACAGGTAAAAGGCCTCTTTCATCATCTGCTATTAGAATAATGACCATTTAAAGAATTTTAAATGTATTGTATTTGAACTTAGTTTCCCTATCTATAAATTTTGAATGAGAATTATATAATAATTTGTTAATGAAAAATTTGGAGAGACTCCATTCATTCATTCAAAATTCATTTAAATGAGTATTTTAAAACCCATTATATATAAAGCAATGTGCCAGGCACTAAATTTTTTAAACATCCCAATGTTCAGCAACTGTTTTATATACAATTATTCAAAATATAAACTGAAGTAACTATAAAAATTTATTTTGATAGTCTCATAAGAATCTGAAAATCCATGTGTATGTAAGATTTTATTATCTTATTCAACATCTATTAAATACTAGTTTTACTGTTTCATCGGTTGAACGTACTACTAAATGTTTTTACTTTCCAAATCATAAATAGATTCTGATCATTATAAAAGGTCATTAACTGCATTGAAATTCTTAAGACTACTATGAAATCAGTACTCAATGGGATATTAATTAATTTCAGAGACATACATTTCAGTTGATTACCCTTGAGCAAAACATAAGTGTTATAGGACCACCTCTGTGCTAAAGCAGTGCCTTGCTTTTGAAATAAGAAATGGAATAAATGAGCTTTTCTAAAAATTGGCTGTAAAGATACTTTATCTACTTCCAATTCTACTTAAAAATAAAAACAGGACTCTTAAATAATTAGATCCTCCTTGTCTTAGAAATTCTACTTCTGTAAATTTTTCTTTAACACTAATTAGAACTAATTAGAATTTTGAAACACTGTTTGTAACAGCAAAATAACTGGGAAAATACTACTCAATAGGAAAATATATTCAAATATAGTGAATATATGTGTGTCTCTATATGTATATTATATTTAATATATACTATATATGTCCATATATTTCATTAATTGTAACTGAGTCTAGTGATATATAACAAGATACAAAAAAAAATCCAGTATCAAAGATGACAGATTTCTTTCATATGTGCTTGTCTGAATGTTCAGAATTTTACAATTTTCTGTACCATGTCATCACTGTTTTTACAGTGAGAAAAACATCTGAACCAAGTTTTTTAAAAACTCAAAAGCTTGATTCTGAGGTTTTGTAACATTTAATCACAAAATATATACTTTATCGATTTCTCCTGCCTCATTTGTGAACCTTATGAAATATACAATTCATCTCACTTACTTCCACAAATCTGATTCCCAGCTCCAACCTTCATGCCTTCCTACCCTCCCTCAACATGTACCCCAAAGACACCCCATACATACCTTCAGGAACGTTCTTCCTTTCTCTGATTTCAGTGTTTCTTCTCTGTAAAGTAAAGGCACTAGAGTACTTTCTCTTTGTACTCTAACATTTAGTATTTTTATGATTTTCTAGAAAGCATTCCTAATACAGGTCTCACAACCTTGGTCAGTTCAATGTATAACTTCATTCCCAGATGGATGAATTTGTTTTCCATTAATCAAACAAGGGCTTACTCGCTCCGCATATACATTATCTCCTAGTACATCCTAAACTGCGTTAAGCACAGCTCTCATAATGCTGTGTTTTATGGATGTTCTCAACACTTCTTTATTCCGTGTGATTCATGAAGCTGTGAACTCAGTGTTCATGTGACCCATGTCAATCATGTTGAAGTCATAGGCGTAAATCCAGAGTACCATGGTTGATCGGTGAACATTGAGAGATAGTAGATAAGACGTTGTAGCTAGACTTATTTTTCCAGCTTCGATAGTAAATTTTTTGCTTAATTAAGAAATAAAGTAAATGTGACATGAAACAAAAGCATTAAGGCCAAAGTGAACTAGAGCTGCTTGGCTGCCATCTTCCCTTGCTGCATACAGAAAGACCACTTAAAAAGCAGAGAATGTGGCCAGCATACGGAAGGTATTAAAACTGAGTGATGGAGGAAGAAAAAGAAAAATACTAATGACATCAGTAAAGTCCTAGGACTAAAATGTGATTAAAGCAAGTTCACATCCTGGACTTCCCAGATATACGACACAAGATATCTCCCTTTGTTATTTAAACTAGTCTTTGCTGTATTTCTGGGTTCTGCAATCAAAAGAATGCTGATGTATAAAGACCAGGAACTATAATATTTATTTGTGTTATGTTTTCATTTGTTTGGTTTTGTTTTTCTGGTTTAAAGCTCTCTGTAGTACCTACAGTAAATTCTGGGCTATGGCATTCTTTCTATTTACTGGTTTAAATACATGAGAAAATTAAACCATTTAATTTTCATCTGCTTCCAAGCAACACATAATGTCTTTTTTATAGTATTCAAAAGCTTAGCAAATAAACTCTAGACACAAAGCAGTAATCTCAATGTGTAACACAAGCTAATGTTTCTACTTTGGTGTCAAAGGTTGGCAGACACTCTGCCCCCTGGTTAGTTGTCAGAAGCCACAGAGGAGGGAAAACTACTTGTTCTTTTGTGTAAAATCACTGTAGTATCAGAACTGGGCATGCTGTGCCTCACTTCACATCCTCTCTGCCTCATGCCTCGGTCCAGCCATGGATGCAGCCGTGGCCCCTCGCCTCCAGATGGGACTGGGACCCTCGGACTTCCTACCCAGGCTGCTCTGATGCATCTGTCTGGGATGCCTGCAGGAACTTGTTCCTCACTAGCAGAATCACAATACGAATTTTTTTTTACTTACTGTTGTTCAGTAACAGTTGTCCCGCCATTTTCCCCATTGCTCACCCTACCCCATTGCCCCCACTCCCGCAGTCAATCTCCCCGATTGTCCATGCCCACAAGTCCTTTATTTGTGCTCATCTGCTTGCCCCTTCCCTTTTTGTCCCCCATTATACCCCTCCCCTCTCCCCTCTGGCCACTGCCAGCCTGTCCTTTATTTCCAAGTCTCTGGTTCTATTTTGCACAATGAGAATTTATAGGGAACTTAACCCCTCTTGACCACCATGTGGCAATCCAGGCCGAGTTCATTCATGATCATCTCGAAACTATTATTCCACTGTCCTTAACCACACTGGTACAAGGCTACTGGTACAGCTATAAGTTGTTTATAGATTTTATCCTTCTTTCCTGACTAACTAATGGGATCCTGTACAAACACCCCTTGGCCCAAAGGCCCTACCAAGTTCACCCCTGATTCTTTAATTTTACTTCACATTTCCTTTACTTGCAGTTAAAATATTTATCACATTAACACTGAAGCCCAAACAAGTCCCTCTATGACAAGGTATTACATAAAGACCCTTTGGTACATGAAAAACATCAAAGAGACTGAGCTTTCTGAAAAACCCTGGCATGTAAAAACCTAAAAACATTTCTTCTGCATCATAACTTGGCCCACCAATAGGCAAAACTCTCTATAGTCACCAAACTATTTTTATTTAACTAATATTCTGAGCATAAAAACTGAAAATAATGAGACTGAATAAATAATTGGGGTACATAAAAATTAATGGATAAAAACATATCCATCAATTTTCTAGCTGTACAATTAAGTATTAAAATTGAGCATCCTGACCTTTTTGCTAAACATTCAGAACTTTTTTGCTCACTTGCTCATGCCCATAAGTATTAGCATAGATTTAAATTCCTATTCTCAGTAAATCCCCAATGCCACCAAGGAATATCATTCTGTTTAATACTTGTTAGAAAATAGTATCATTTGAAATCATAATTTATGCAGTCTTTATAACATCATAATTTATTTTACAATATTAGTACGGCTGTCTTTCTTATAGCTCTATATGTTTAAACTCTAGAGGTGTCACTCACATGGAAGAGGGTATAGAAGAGAATGCGTAGTGGGCTGGACATAGTAGGAGACATCATCCTACCCCAGGCTCTGGGATCACCAGCCACATGCTATTTTCAAAATGTATTTCTCTCTCTTCATTCTACTCAGGAAATAATTTTAAAACTTGCTTAATTAAAAACATATTTGAAGCATGTATAAAATATTTCTATTTATTGTTTATACCTATTGAGATCAAGAGTAATAATAGCAGCCTCATTGATATTATCTTATTTATTGTCTACTGTATGCCAGTTTGCGAAGTAAGGCCTTTTTTCATTTTCTCAGAACATCAAAATGTTATATTTTGACCTCCTATAATCTGTTAAGAACCACGGTGAATGTTTTTATTTTTATTTCATGAATTTCAATATTCTGATATATTGCAATCCCCATTTTGTAAATGAATGTTCAGAGAAGGTACATATCTTAATGCAGAAGTCTATATTTGATACTACAGATTTCTGACTCCAATTCTCACTCTATTAACTTTGAGAATAAACATGTTAAAATGTATTAACACAATTAATAAATATTTTAAGTAGCTACTATGCAATCCCTGTTGTAGGCATGGGACACATAGTATATTTTTCTTTAAAAAAAGAGGCAACTGCTCATCCTTCAAAAGTTAGCTTACGAAGAAACTGGTAATTAAAACATTATACAAAGTAATGAGTGTAATGTTGTAATAAGTCTTATGAAAGAAAAATATAGAGTGCTTTAAGGGCTTAAAATAGAGAAACCTAGTTTAATCGAGACACCAGGGAAATACCCCAGAGGAAATATTATTTGGGCAGACGTAAAGAATGGGATTAAGATAACTAGGAGAACTGGAGATTAGTGGAAGGAGAGAGAGCATTCTAGGCATGTGGTAAGACACAAGAAAGTTCTGTGGCCCAAGGGAGCATGGGAATCAGACATGGGTGGAGGAGGCCACTGCGAATGGAGTAGAGGAAGCGAGGGGAAACATGCACCATGAGGTCCTATAGACCACGTTTAAAATTGTCATCCTTTTCCTAAGAACTGAGGACAACAATGAAATGTTTTTACTCAAGAGCGGATTTGGTATTAAAATAAAACTTAGGGTTTGGATAGAAATTGTTCAATGTTTTGTTGATCAAAGTCTACCTTCGTTTTATTAAGACTTCTCTTTATCAACCTTACTCCCAGGTAATTATGAAGACAAAACTTTCCTATTTTACTAGGGGCACTAAAGAAAAAAATCCTTCTTAAATATCAAGGAACTTACATGCACAAAGCTACCTAAACTTACACGTAATCACACATGATATTCCACCAACAGGTGATCTTCCCTCTCGTCTTCTAATTCATCTTTTTAATCGGAAAACATGGAATCACCTCTAAGAGCTTCAGCATTTTGCACCAGTATTACCTACTCACAATTCTGATGAGCAAATGGAAGCAGGCGTGTATGCTTCAAGGCATAAAATTAAAGCCCAATATCAGGTGCTACTTTGACATCTGGGGAGAGGCAGGAGGGTTCCATCAGGCTTCATCCCACCTAACTGCAAGTTTCCCTCTCGGTTACGCTTCTGTGGCGGATAGGCCCCCCTGCCAAACCACCCTTCCTGTCCAGGGGACCGGGCACAGCTCCTGCTTTTCCCTGAGCAGCATGTTTCAGTTCTCTCCCAACCCATGAAATTATTCAGTCAGCCAACACATCCTCCTGCAGGAACTAGATAGAGGTCGCCTCACCCTCTTGATACAACAAACTTTGCTGTCCACAGCCCCTGGTGATTCACTCTGTTCCCAAATGCACCCCATGTGGCCCTGCGTGGCACAGGGCCCTCGTCCCTCAGGCTGTGAGATGGGTGACTAACACACTGCTGTCAAGCTCATCCGTCTCTGCCAGGTGCTAGGTGTTCAGCCACCCCCACAGCCCCAGGGCAGAAGCTCTCTGCCACAAACAAGGTGAGTGATGAACGCGGCATATGAAACAAAAATGTGGAAATGCTGTGAAAGTCATTAAGTGCTTTACAAATATTAAGAGGACCTCTAAATTAAGTCTTCTAAATTTCTGCTCTCAGACTACCCTGCGCTGCTTTACAGATTAGGAACTGGGCCAAAGGAATAAAGTTGTTTTCCAAAGTTCAAACAATTACAAAGTGTTAAAGCTGAGATTTAAAGCTTTAGACTATTTGAACCCAAGGTTCATATTCTTCCTACTACCCTATATTTCAATCATTTACCCACCTTTAAATGTAAAGTAATATGAGAAAGTTAATATTTCCATTTTAAGAACATAAGTAGCAAATAAATAATTTTCTTAAAAATAACTGTCATTGCTCCCAGCATATCCACCCGTGACCAGAGCCAAACGTCTCATCACAAAGCTCCCAAGAGTCTCTGGCTAACCCATCACTCATGACCTCTGACACACCTACAGACACACATCCCCGTCACGCCACCTCCATCACACACCATTGCACTCGGGGTTAGCACCTCTGAAAAGGAGAGATGAGCTCTGGTCAAGCAACACCACACGGAGAAAGCGCCGTTGTGATATTGCAACTGCAAAGCAACCAACACATTGTGTTGCTACCGCTACGATACCTAAATTACTACATGTCATCATTTACTTAGCAACTGCTCAC
This sequence comes from Desmodus rotundus, assembly GCF_022682495.2. Classification (NCBI taxonomy): domain Eukaryota; kingdom Metazoa; phylum Chordata; class Mammalia; order Chiroptera; family Phyllostomidae; genus Desmodus; species Desmodus rotundus. The sequence continues at coordinate 148,401,172 of NC_071392.1, forward strand.
ATGGTCCAATATCACAGAAAAGCATATGAAGAAGCGCTGTGTAGTCTAGTTCCTTGAGAAAAGATGGATGAACACAAACCCAGTGGGGGAAGAAGTTCCTGCTTCCCTCCACATACACTGAGAACAATTTGAAAGTTCCCCTTTCTGTCATGGGGCCACATGAACCCAAAATATAAGCACAACACCTCTGCCATTAAAGCAGCCTGGGCTACTGCTTTAGAGCAAAGCCAGGGAAGAAAAGGGAAATTTTATCACCAAACTCAAGTCATATAATGCCAAAACTGATGGAAACATCTTTCATGTGCAAAGCTTTCAACTCCGATTTGAAGAAGCCCAAATAAAAAAGTATCATAATGTCACTGCAAGTGGGGAAAAGGCTTTTTTGAAAGTTCTCTGAATGAAAAAGCAATCAGCAGGTTCAAACTGCCCACACTCTTAGATTGCCCTATTAACTTTACCCTAAACAAACCAGACAGGAGACAAGCCTTGACTTCTTGTACTCAAAAACCAAAGCCTTTCAAAATGACACTGTGACAGGTTAAATTCTTCACGCTCTATCTGAAGGAATAATAAGAGTGGTACCTCATAGAGGCAACAGTTTGGCAACATTGAACATGTGTTAAAAACTCAGTTCCTCTCATTTTTATTTACTGCAAGGTGGGAATTTCTTTCCCTCTCTCCAACCTCTGTTCTGCGCACCCCCCCCCCCGCCCCCAGCACTCTCACCTGCGTTCAATGCTGGTAAAACAGAGTGGAGGGGCAGAGACTTTCTTAGAATAACAATGGATTCCTTCATTCACGTAGCAAACACTTCCAGAGCGCATACTAAGTGCTGGGATGCCATAATGAGCTGACCAAAACGTGCCCACCTGACAAATGTATTTCCATGAATCTTACATGCTACATCTTTCATCAAAACTATGTTGTGAAAGACTCTTTATTATCCAAAGAAATATTTGTTGGTACTAAAAATTTTACCCTAAGGAATTGCAAGAACCTAAATTGCCTTCTCCCAACACATGGTGGGGGGCTCTAGAATTACCTCTCCAGTACCCTGAGACCCCAAGGGAGGTGAAGAGGAAAAAGTGCCCAAAGGATGACAAAATACGGACACCTATCAGGCAAAGAAGGAAAGTGTTTGGTGCCTTCTGAGATGAACTGACAAATTATTTAATGGAGAAAATGAAGAACTGGTAGGTATCATTTTATTTTGGCTAAGGGGTTGTATCAACACCCTCACACGCACACACGTGTTATAAAAATTACCGCAGGGTTTACATTTGAAGAACTCTTTTTATTTCCCCATTCTCCCCGACCCTTTCATGAAGGAAGGCATTTACTAGGACACAGTAAAGGGGTGTTTGATTTTTGCAAGGGAAATTTTGTTTTCCATATGAACAACTCGATCTGAAAAATCTAAATACTTCTCAAGAAATGCTGAGCCTTCAAGATAAAGTGTGGTCTCAGAGAAAGAGTAAAGGGGGGAAAGAAGTGAGGGAAGGAAGAGGACCCTCTGCCTCAGGCCCTTCTCTTCCCTCTGTGATCTGGGCGCTGCTTGAGGCCTCACAGAGACTGAGCCTTGGTTACTGTCACAAAAGGACCACACCACCACAGCTACGGTCATGGACACCATCTCTCTAGTCCATGGGAAAGAGCTCTGAGGGAGACACAAGTTGCAAAGGGAGGATTTGCCTCGGATCTGCCGCAAAGAGGAAGCACGCTTCACAAAAGCAAAGATGCAGACAGAAAGGCACGGTGGTAGGAAGACCAGCTCATGCAAAGGTACAGATTTGGAGGATCCCAGAGGATGTTAACAGTAGAGCCAGCCCTCCAGTCCCCCTGTGTTACAGGGTATCAACAGAATTTTCTGGGAGCCAGACCAGAAAATATAATTGGATTTCAAGATTTGAAACAGTGTGTGAGAAAAGGAAGCAGTTTAAATGCCCGAAAGAGAAGCTGGAACTCACTCTAGCAGGAAATGTGAAATCACCCAAAGTCTGCTATTAGAACAATGATGTCAGGATTCATAAAGGAGAATGTTCTATTTCTAAACTCAGTGAGGGTGGGATAGGAGGCCTCTGATCAGATGGCATGAGAAAAACTTAATAACTTTATGTGGGTAATCTGAAAAAGAGGAATTTTACATTCATTGTTCAGTTACTTCCTTTAGGACAAAATTGGAACATGATGGGAAACATTATTATAGTACAAAGGAAAAGCTTCAAAGTATGTCATTAGTGTTTAATAAGAGCCTGGTGCTATTTATCTGAGAATAAAATCCTCCCAAATGAGCTAACACAAAGTGTAGCAGGTCTTTAGCTGTGCCATTACTAGATAAATATAAACGACCTAAGGAATTCCTAATATTCAACCCCCACAGGGCCAAAGTTCTTTTTGAAATTATATCTTTGGAGTAAGACAGGACTGTTATATGACCGTGGGCAAGCCACTTAACCTCCGAGTGCCATTCAGTTCGAAAGGCAGTTAAGTATTTATTGAACATTAGTTATGGATCAGGCCTTAAGCAAGTTGCCAGACTATAATAAATAGGCAGATATACCAGACGCACCAGACCACAGGACACACCTAGGTTTTAGAAGAGGAAAATATGAAAAAGAAAAAACCATTCTACCTCCACGCCCCACCTCCCCCCACCCCTGCAAGCGAGCCAGGTAGGCTACATTCGGACTATAAGATGCACCCCCATTTTCCTCCCAAATTTGGGGGGTGTCTTATAGTCCGAAAAATACAGTAATTCCTGACTTCCTAGAGTTTACATTCTCATGGAGATTTTTTAATAAAATGTAGATCTCACAAACCCATGTTACACTTATATTATAGATTGTCATGAGGAATATATAAAATAGGTACAGAAACTTTAGTTTGCTGGAAACAGCCCAAGTGGCCATCAGCAGATGAATGGATAAAAAAGCTGTGGTACATTTACATAATGGAATACTATATGGCCATAACAATGGAGAAAAACTTACTTTTTGTAACAGCATGGGTAGACCTGGAGATTATTATGATAACTGAAGTAAGTCAGACCAGAGACAGACAAATGTGTCATGATCTCCCTTGTATGTGAAATCTGAAAAAGCCAAACTCACAGAGACAGAAAATTAAATTGTGGTTACCAGGGCCTAGGGTTTGGTGGAAATGCGAGATGTTGGAAAAAGTGTATAAACTTCCTGTTCTAAGATGAGTGAGTTCTGGGGATCTTATATACAGTATGGTGATTAGAGTTAATAATAACGTACTATATACTTGAATTTTGCTAACAGAGTAGAGCTAAATGTTCTCACCACAAAAATGAAATGGTAATTATGTTCAGTGATAGAGATACTCACTAACCCTACTGCGGTTAATTGTCTTTGCAATATATAAATGGATCAAATCATCAAATTGTACACCTTAAATTTATAGTTATATGTCAATTACATCTCAGTAAAGCTGCCAGAATAAACACTCCTAGCACACATTTGTTGCTCTATAAATATTTCTTGAATAAGCGAGTAGGTAGAGTCAGCGTATTAGTGTGAAAACAACTGTGGTCTGCATTACTTACATTAACGGAGGAGGAAACTAAAGCTTAAGGAGTTGAGTGATTTTTCTAATGTCTTCAGTTGTTAGATGTCATCATCTAATGTTTCTAATGTCATCATCTTCAGCTGACAGATGATGGAGCCAAGAATCAAGCCCACGTGTTGGGGCTTAGAGCCTCTATACCCTCAAAAATACTATGTAATAATATGTCTGCAAAAATTTACTTCATCTTGCTCCCCATGTCCTGCTTCTTTCTCCCACAGCATAATCTCATTTGGAGATTGTGTTTCAGCAGGAATGAACATATTCCTAAATTATAACAACACTTAATTTCCAATAGCAAACTGAGGCTATTCTTTCAAAAACATTCCCACTAAAAGTGTATTTCTTTACCAACAGGTAAATTGAAAATAATAGAGGTTCCCACAGTGTTACACTAAATCATCCACCTTCTTTTCCTAAAACAAATGGTATGATCAACTTCGCCACACAAGTTTTATACCACTTGCCCCATGGTATCAAATTAACCTTTACCTGACATTTCTAGAGAATCCTTCTGGGAGCCATCCAATAAATCATTTAATAAAATGAGAATGGAATACCTTTTCAGAGAGAGTGTGTGCGTGTTTTAAGTACGGCTAAATGGAGGCAGTTGCACTCATCAACAAAAGTAGCTCCTGGTGCCACCAAACCCAAAGGAGTAGATCGGCCTCACACAAACACCGTGAACCAGAACAGGCTTCTCAACGGCATCCTTACACGACAGCCATGCTGCTGGGGTTTCTTCCCTGCCCTCTGCTCCACCTGTGGTCGCTAAACTTTTGCAATTGGTTAGAAAAGCAGATTGTTTTTGAAAGAACATTCCATCACTGTGTGATAGAGATTCTGATATCTAAAACCCCTTTCCATTTAGCTTAAGAGATCACTTGTCTCATAGAGAGAGAAACTGACATCTATTTTATAATATGGAAATGGTGGAACGTCACCTTGAGGACAATTTTGGTTCTAGAAAAGTCCAGCTGAATGCCCCCACTATACATGAGATATACAGTACTGCCCTTTGGTCACTTCGTACGTGTCTCGGTTATCAAATCAGCTGCTACAGTATCGCATTGCTTGTGTCCAAGTAACTCATATTTAGTAATGTCTGTTCATCTAACTCCATCTCGTCGTGAGGGAATTTTATATCACATCATCAAGAAGGATGAGTTTCAGCACAATAAGATATTTTGAGAGAGCCCACACTCATATAACTTTTATTATAGTATATTGTTATAATTGTTCTATTTTACTATTACTGTTGTTAATCTTTTACTGTGCCTAATTTATAAATTAAAGTTTATCATAAGTATTTATGTATAGGAAAAATATGGTATGTATAGAGTTCAATACTATCTTGCAGCCAATTTCATGCTTTGTCCAGTTATGCACCAATAGCCCAATATACACACAAAATTTATTGTTCCAAGTGATTAGCTAAACCCATAACCTTCCAATGATCTATACTTTCCAATGCTCAATTGTCACATGTGTCATGACCTTGATATTAGAGATGATTTTAGCCTTAGCCTTGTGTTTCCTCCTGGAAACTAATGAAAGAACCACACAGGCGCTATGCAAGACAGGAAGAAAAGCAGCTCCGTGATAGGGTTTGCCCAATACTCCTGAGATGCAATATTCCATTGTAAATAAACGCAAACTCCCATGCTTTAATGGTATCTTGGAAAGCTTGAAATTCTCCAAAAATTAAAGAGCAACAAAAACAAGAGTAAATAAGTACTGGGAAGAAACTCAAACCTAACAAAGTTCCTGTAGGTAGTCAATAATATTAACTCTAATATGAAATGAGCTCAAAATATCAATGTTTCAATTCACTCATTTTTGAGAACCAGAACATAGAGTATAAATAAGTTACCTCACAAACTCACACTCTCTAACCCAATATCTCCAAGGCTCTTTTATATTATCTCACAATGTGGGAATTTACTATAGCAAATATATATATTTGCTATATATAACTATATATACTTGGTAAATATAGGGAGCATTAACTGATGATTAGAAAATTACACCATATGCAGAATTTTACTTTATTTATATGACTAATGAGGACATGTGTTATCTTATCCACTTTTCATCTCCTCCTTTTGGAAGCTTTCTCTCTCCTGCTCCATGTAATTTTGGGGGCTGCAGTTGAGAACCATTAAGACGGCATAAATCAGCTTCGTGGGCACTACCCCTACCCCGACATGGTGACAGAATGCCGGATCCCAAGGAGAAAGAGACAGAGGCACTGCAGTTCCTGGTCATTTCTAACAAGGACTGTGGCCTTGACCTTAACAGTGATGGGAAGCCAGGAAGCCAACGGGAAGAATTAATCAGGAAACACGCAAGGTCATATTTACACATGGCAAAGATCACTCTGACCACAGTGCGGAGCATTTTCTGGAGAGGAAATAAAGTAAGTGTCTGAAATCCATTTTAGAGGGTATTGTTGTTGACATTCAGGGAAGAATCCAAGGTCTCTCTTCATATGAGTCTTTCCTGACCAATACCAAATCTGATAGTTTACCCCCAGTCACTTTATTTATTGTATTTTTCCTTCATCACATTTACCCCAGCTATCAATGTAAAATGTCTGTGCCGTAGTTCTTGTTGATGACTGCGCCCTCACTAGACTTGGCCGTAAGTGAGGGATCACATCAGTTTGTTTACCTCTTTAACCCCAGTACATAGAAGAGGCTTAGTACAGGACTGAGGTCCGATAAATATTTGTTGAATGAATGAATGGATGGATGGATGGCCAAATGAACAAGAATCGACACTAACCTTCACTGACTTAGAAACATGGTTTTAATAGAAATGCTTTCTCTGGACATAAATAAAAACAGATGAAAACAAATACATGGTTGAACACTCATTTATATCAATAACCTAGACTTTCAAAAGCAGTCTTTTTTCCCATGGCTGTCAGTAAAGTAGACTGTTTGTTGATGGTGGTGGTGGTGGTGTTTTATTTTTATTTTTTTATTGTGATTTTTATTGTTATTCTATTACCATTTTCCCAAGTTTTCCCCCTTTGCCCTCCTCCGCCCATCCCACCCCCTACTCCCAACGGTCAATTGCCACACTGTTGTCCATGTCCATGGTCACTCACACATGTTCTTTGACTATTCCCAGAAAGAAGGAGCTCCTACTTTTTGTGACAGCATGGATAGAACTGCAGAATATTATGCTAAGTGAAATAAGCCAGTCAGTGAAAGATAAATACCATAAGATCCAAGAGGAGTCTAACAAACAAAATAGAAATATAGGCATGGAAAAATAGAGTGTTTTTTATCTTCCTCGGCATTATAAGGACATTCCAACAAACATAATGTTAGCAAAAGTTGTTAAAACCTGGAAGAGTGGAAAACAGTTGGATAATGTATGGGGCAAATCCTTTGGGTACCAGTGTCAAGATCCTAAAGCAAGCTCCAATAGCATCTAGTTACTAATCCAGACTTTCCTACAAGTTCACTCACCCTCAAGTAAGTTAGCTTGGTAATACAGAAAAAGGAATTCTTTAAAGACGACTACAGCTCTAGCTGAATCCTTTTTTAGTATTGACTCTGCAGCCCCTACCCCTCCCCGCTGTCAGGGCATCGAACCGTCAGTGGCGCCGAAACGCCAAAGACAGATGACTAAACTCGGCGAAGGTCTAAACACAGTCTCGGCTCTTCTGTTTGATGCATGACCACAGGCCCGTAAGTTTGTTGCTGGATTCATAATAAACCTCTCCCACTGGCTTAGTGAGATAAGGAACATTCTAATTACTTAATTTCAGGCTGTGAACTCGCATTGAGCACAAACCAGCACAGAATCCAATCATGTTTTGACTGACTAATCTGTCAAGCAATACTGAGTCATATTTTAGAGGTTATACTTTGCATGCACTATTCAGACTTACCATAATATGACATGAATAAATAATTTTAACTGTTTCACATAATTTGAAAATCTGTTTGAATTGCAAGGGAGTATTTTATCTCTGTATTATGAAATATATTCCTACTATGCTGTTTTTAATAAATTTGATTACACCTAAAAGTAATGTGATGATTTCGTTTTACATTTCTCCCTTGGATGGTATGTTTTACTCTATAAAATTCTCAAAGCACAGTTGCAACATTAGCTAACAAATGAAATGTATAGATTTTAAATGTATAATGGGAAAAGTATATGAGACAAAAATTGCTAAATGTATTATTTCTATGTGCCCTACCTAGGTTCAAGATGAGTTTGTTTCTAAAATTGGAACAATTTCCATTTATTTTCAATGGTTAACATTACTATTATTCACTATATAGAAAAAATAATACATGTTGCTTTTTTTCTTTAGTTATTAGTGAGCTACTTTCTTGTGAACCTCTAAATTCAGTTAGCAAATGTTCCTTGGAGCTCAAAGTGGACATTATTTTGGCTGAATTACTTAAGTCAAGAATATAAATAAGCATTTAAATGGATACCACTTGTAGGGTAAATGCCCTGGGAAATTATTTTCTTTTAATTAATTCTCTTTCCAGAAAAGGTAGTTAAACAAATTTTATTTTTATGAAACTTATGACATTGTATATATTGTGTTATGGCTCAGTTTAGACCACAAACACCATGTTTTTCAGACTATAAGATGCACCGGATGATAAGAGGCACCTAGGTTTTAGAGGAGGAAAATAGGGGAAAAAAACTCCCACTCCACTGCCACCCCCACCCCGGAGCCAGGTAAGCTACATTCGGACTATAAGACACACCCCCATTTTCCTCCCAAATTGGGGGGGGTGCATCTCATAGTCCCAAAAATATGGTAAGTCACATTAAAATCATACTCCTGTATGAACAGAAGAAAGTAATAGATACCTGATAGTTCAATGAAGTCTTCAGCATAAGTGGAGGTTGGGAACAGATGTTGAAATTCTCTGGAGAAAATTTAATAACCTGAACACTAACTACATTCTGTTCTTGATGTCCATGTTCTCTGGTCACTTGATAAAAAAATTAATTAGTTTAAATAAGATCTTTGAGTACTTTAGGAACTCAATTCATCCTTTAGAATGAAGTCAGTTATTTCCTATTTTCATCAAGCCTAGAAAAAAACCTGTGTTTATTTCATAAACATAAGCAATTTTTTCTATTTTTGGCACTGTGTTGAGGACTATACAGAAGAACAGTAAACACACCTTATTATCTCTACTCTTCTCTATATTTTACTACATTTCATTTAACCCACATAATAATATAATACAGTTAGGTAGCTCCCTGGAAAACAGATCCAATGGAGTTTACCCAAGTTCATATAAACAATGACAGATTTGGGTTTTGAACCTGTAATTTCTGGGTATAGGTTCAATGTGTTTTTTATAGGTATTATCTAACATGATTCCTTACCTAAAGAATGTGTGATTAAATAAAAATGAAATGCAGAATGAGGTTTTGGGAACAGAAGCCAGGAATAGAGGAAAGGGGACTTCTGGTCAAGATGGCAGCATAGGTAAACAAGGCTCACCCCCTCACACAACCACATCAAAATTACAAATAAAATATAGAATAGCCATCACTCAGAAAAGTCAGAAAATCAGTTGAGTGGAAGTCTGACAACTACAAAATTAAAGAACCCATATCCATCCAGACTGGTAGGCAGGGAGTAGACACAGAATGGGCTGTTCCCACATCCACATGTGGTGGGTAAATATTCGGGAAGGATATCTATGGAACAAGAAGCCCTAGCTCCAAACCAGGCCCCATAGCCCAAGGTTCCAGTGCCAGGAAGATAAGTCCCCATACCTTCTGACTGCAAAAACCAGTAGGGACTGAGTCAGTAGAATAAACTGCTGGAATCCTGAGCAGTTCCCCTGAAAGAACCCACACACGGATTTACTCAGACTCACTTACTCTGAGTTCCAGCACTGGGGTAGCAGTTTGAAAGGCACCAGTGGCGTACAGGGAGGAATTGATGTGTCTGGCATCAAGGCAAGAGCTGGGGGACAGTTTTCTCCCAGACAGAAAGGCAGGCAGAGGCCATTGTCCCTTTTCTGAGCTCTCCCCCAAAAAGCCACAGAGCCAGCAGGTGGGTTCCTTACTGAGACTCCATCAACCTGGCTAACAATGTATGCCCTGCCCTGGAAATCCCCTGAGTCTGTCGCACTCAACTTATGGGCCCACCCAAACTGTTAACAGTGATTTTTCCGTATGAATGGCTGGTTCTGGCTCTTGCTTCACAACTTCCTAAAATCTCTCAAACAAGCAACAGCTGGCCTCAGTAAGCCCCCAACCCTCACCCTGTACCTCTTGCTAAGTGGCCCAGGCCTGGCACTAGCAGCAGCCAGCCTAGATTTACAGATTGGCTTCACTTTGTAATCTCCAAGCACAGCACAAGTAGCAGCCATCTCATGTTTTTTTTATAGCTGATGCAGGGTGGCCCTGGGCAGAACTCAGGTGGGGGTTGACCTGGCCTGCACCACCCAGGAAACCCCAGAGCTTAGGTACCCAGTGGGCAACTACAGAACATGTTAGAGCACTATTTCCCTGGCCCTACCCAGCCGATCCTTCATGGAGGGTGGATGTTGATGGTCAGTGGTCACAGCCAGTCTTTACAGCTGACTGGCCTGGATAAATCCCTCCCAGTGACCTGCCAACAGCAATGAAGGCTCAACTACAAGTGGAGGGTGTACTCAGTCCACACAAAGGGTGTACATTGAGGGTGACAGGGGAGGCTGTGCCAATGGACCCTAAGGACACCTACTATATTAGGCCACACTACCAAGATAGGGAGTCATAGCAACTCTACCTAATACACAGAAACAAACACAGGGAAGCTGCCAAAATGAGGAGACAAAGAAACATGACCCAAATGAAAGAACAGATCAAAACTTCAGACAAAGAGCTAAACAAAGTGGAGATAAGCGATCTATGAGATGCAGAATTCAAAACACTGGTTACAAGGATGCTCAAGGAACTCAGTGAGGACCTCAACAACATAAAAAAAGGTCCAGTCAGAAATGAAGGATACACTAATCGAAATGAACAACTTACAGGGAAACAACAGTAGAGTGAAGGAAGCCAAGAATCAAATCAATGATGTGAAACATAAATAAGCAAAACCAATCAAACAGAACAAGAAAAAGAATCTCAAAAAATTGAGGATAGTATAAGCAGCCTTTGCAACTACTTCAAGAGTTCCAATATTCACATCATAGGGGAGCCAAAAAGAGGAGAAAAGGAGCAAGAAATTGGAAATCTGTTAAAAAAAATAATGAAAGAAAACTTACCCAATTTGGTGAAGGAAATAGACATGCAAGTTCAGGAAGCACAGAGAGTCCCAAGCAAGAGGGATGCAAAGAGGCCCACTCCAAGACACATCATCATTAAAATGCCAAAGTTTAAAGGTAAAGAGAGAATCTTAAAAGCAGCAAGAGAAAAGAACTTAGTTACCTTCAAGGGAGTTCCTATAAGACTCTCAGCTGATTTCTCAAAGTGACTTTGCAGGCTAGAAGGGATTGGCAAGAAATATTCAAAGTCATGAAAAGCAGGGACCTATAGACAAGATTGCTCTACCCAGAAAAGCTATTATTTAGAATCAAAAGGTAGATAAAGAGCTTCCCAGACAAGAAAAAACTAAAGGAGCGTGTCATCACCAAACCATTGTTACATGAAATGTTAAAGGGACTTATTTAAGAAAAAGAAGAAGATTAAAACTGTGAATAAAATGGCATTAAATACATATCTTTCAACAACTGTACTTGAACAATAAAAAATAAAAAATAAATAAATAAACAAATTAAGCAAACAAGAAGAACAGAGACAGAATCATGGATACAGACAGAATGTTGATGGTTGACAGATGGGAGGGAGGTTTGGGGTAATTGGTGAAGGAGTGAGGGAATTGAGTAAGAATAGGTAGTTACAGAATAGCCATGGGGATGTAAAGTACAATATAGGAAATGGAGTAGCCAAAGAATTTATACATCTGACCCATGGACATGAACAATGGTGTAGGGATTGACTCAGGGAGTGGGGTGGTGCTTGGGTGGAGGGGACAAAGGGGGAAAATTGGGATAACTGTAATAGGATAATCAATAAAATACAATTCAAAAATAAAATAAAAATGAAATGCAAACATATATGTAAAAAGTTAAGTTGCCCTATTAAAGAGACAAGAGGAATGGTCTACATTTAATGCATTCCCTTATGTTCCTTTCTGTTGGTTTTACAATTTTATTTTTGCATTTAAATCTTTAATCCACATAGAGTTTATAAGTTGAAGGAAAGCCATATGGTACAATTTTTTAAAAGATTCTGCCATAGACCCAGGTTAATTATGTGTCATGAACTGAGGAATATGATGATCTCAGTTCTGAGTAGATGAGGGCTTAAAAAAATAGAATAAAGCCGTAAGTTTTCAATAAGACATTAATAATGAATTGTAATAAGTGGTCTATAATTATATTAGAGGGGTTAAACCATACCCCAGGTAATTATAAATTGGCATTGAAAAGAGCCATAGAGATTACCTCTCAGGTCTACCTTTGTTTGGAAAAAGGGCTCTGAAGATCAAAAAAGTTAATTATCTAAACAGTACAACCAGATGTTAACAGAGCTGTGATCCAGTACCCAAATAAGTGATTTCTGCCCTGTTCCATTTTATTGATGTATCAGCTCTTTTTCAGCACCTACTATTTGCAAGATGTGTTAGGTCCTATGTAGATGGCATGAAGCCTGGTCCCTGTGGTCAAGGTTCTTAAAATACATTCAGTTGCAACTCTATACAACAATTATTACTAAATCCACTTACAGACGAGGACATGCTGAGAGCAGCTGAGTAATATGCACACGATAGCACAGCCGCTAAACGCCCAGATGCAGGCAGAGACTTCAGCTGTTATACCCCACTGCTCACCCATAATAGCAGCTCAGAGGATGACACAATTTTGAACAGAACATGAGATGTGTATGAGGATATAATGGTATACACAGCATTTTCAGTATGAGAAAGTAAAGAAATAGCATACAGGTGGACAGAGCATATTGTGGGCATATCACGTAAAAACATGATATTGCAGGGGTGGCCAAGTGCATGATTTGACCAGAGCATTACTGGGAAATTAAGATGGAAAGGGACTGACGGGGTGAAATGGCCAAAGAGTTTGTGTCCCAAGCTAAAGTGTTGGACTTCGTATTGCAGGCAGTGGGAGATACTCAAACTTCCTGAGCACAGCTGCAACAGATTCAAACCAGACTTTTATGAACATTAATCTGGCAGGAGATGGAATTTTTAAAAAGAAAGGGAGCAAATGAGCCACAGAGGCATTGGAATATTTTGAAATCCAGGGCAGCAGCCTACACTTGAAATAATAAACAGCGAGATTTGTCTAAGAGGCCTCACTGCCATTAACAACATGCCAGATTTGGTTTTTACCAGCTATGAAAAAAATGGTCTCACCTTCCATGTTTGTTCTTGCCCACTGGCCCCATTTTCAATTATATTTGTATTCAACACTATTTTGAATAATTGATGTTGATTCTTAAATACCCCAAAGCTTTTGGTTTTGTTATAGTGTAAAATTATTGAGGATTGACCCTGGTCACCAAAAAAGTCACTAAGTAAAATGGAATAATTGGGATACCTACCTAAAATCTGACCTGTATTATGTATGTTCCAAATGCTTCCCATTTAAAGGGCTCTTCCGCATGCATAAATTTTTGAGAATTCAGCACATCTCTTTTGATAAAGGACATTGTAATCAAGTGCCTGGTAGCCTAATTTAAAAACCAAAACATTCCTGTATAATAACTCTTAATGTGGAGAATCTTAGGATCTGTGTGACTTATTTTTAACAAGGTAGAAAAGAACATTAGGTAAAAAAAAAATTTCTAAAAAGTAAGTGGATTGGACAAGGTAGACCTTTCTAAAGAGTCTCCTCCTTCTTCCATAACAAAAAAAAATAGAACATCTATTCTGAGCACTTATCCCTAACTCTATTTTCAGTTATGTTATATCAGAAGCTAGAAACTGGCCATGCTGGGCGAATATATACCATGGAAATTAGAAAATGCTACAAATTTTGCCATCTTTTTTCAGAGAGGCGATCTGCCAACAAATTTGTCAATTTGTTACTAGTAATTATATATGTTTTAAATACTTCCTATCATAGAAGATCAAAACTATGAACATTAAAATGGCAATAAATCTACAACTATCAAAAATTGAATCTTAAAACAAGCTAAGCAAATAAGCAGAATAGAAACAGAATCATAGATATGGAGATTATTTGAAGGGTTATCAGTTAGGAGGGGGAAGGAGAAGAATGGGAGTAAAGGTGCAGGGATTAAGAAGTACAAATTGGTAGGTACAGAACAGACAGAGGGATGTAAGAACAGTATAGGAAATGGAGTAGCCAAAGAACTTATATGCATGACCCATGGACATGAACTAAAGTGGGGGAATTGCTGGAAGGAATGAGGGATACTGGGTGGAGGGGTCAAAGAGGAAAATTGGGACAACTGTAATAGCATAATCAATATAAAATTTTTTTAAAAGACCCTTATTCTTATAAAAAAATGTTTTAGAATTTGGCACTTGAAAGAGAAATCATGGAGAGGAATTTTGAAACAACAACAACAAAAAAACTAGATATACTTTTATTTAATTAAAGAGCAGAATTCTTCTAAGATTTATAATTTTCCCTTCGTAATAGCATGGATCAGTGTTTTGCACTCACTAAGTATTTTTAAGGCTATTAATGAGAATTTTCCTTAGCTATAATCATCTGGTTCAGTTGTTCTCAAATATTAAGGTGCATCAGAATCATGTAAAGAATGTATTAAACTACAAATTCCTGGGCCTTCCTCTGAGAAATTTCTGATTCTATGGATTTAGGCTGGGATTCAAAAATTTGCATTTCTAACAAGACCCCAGGTACTACAGTTTGAAAACCATTGGTCTAATGGACATAGGGGTGCATATATTCTTTCAAATTAGTGTTTCAGATTTCTTTGGATGAAAAAGAAACTCATAGACACAGATAACTGTATGGTGATTACCAGAGGGAAAAGGGGGTAGGGGGAGGTAGAAGAAGGTAACGGGTCATAAGTGGTGATATAAGGAGACTTGGGGTGATGAACACACAATACAATATATAGATGATATATTATAGAACTGTACACCTATATAATTTTACTAACAAATATCTCAATAAATTCAATAAAAAAGAAAACCATCAGTCGAATTCAGTATATTTGATTGTCAACTAGAAACTTTCTCATAAATAATTTTAAACATTTTAAATTTCTAATGAAAATCCTTTTAAAAGTGAGTGGTCTGCATTCTTACTTCAGAATGCTCACCAGACATAATTTAATGTTTCTTTGATAAGAAATCTCACTGGGCCATTAAATCATCATTTGGACATCAGCTCTCATTTTTCAGAATGTTAGACAGAATAGATACTCAGCACGTGCTATTCAGACCCCAGGACATGGTGTCTCCACAAGGGCTCCCTGGTAATCTGTAGCTAAAGTTACCAGCACATGGTTTTCCTATGATTTTCCTATCTTAAGGGTAAAAACATTCTGCTATAACTGAGTTAATTGAGATTATATTGTCTATATTTCTAAATGCAAAAGTAGCATTTAAAAACCATGAAAACAGACTCTCGGACTTCCGGCCAAGATGGAGGCATAGGTAGACACACTGTGCCTCCTCGCACAACCAAAAGAAGGACAGCAACAATTTAAAAACAAAAAATAAGCAGAACTGACAGAAAATGGAACTGTATGGAAGTCCGACAACCAAGGAAATAAAGAAGAAACACTCACCCAGACCAGTAGGAGGGGCGGAGACAGGCAGCCAGGGTGGAGAGGACACACGGCAAGGCCACGGCGGGCGGACCCAGCGAGGTGGCAGATTGTGGGGTGGGGAGGGCAAAGCTGCAGCTGGCTGGCAAGGCAGCAGCTGGTGGACCGGGTGACAGACCACACAACCCAGAGTTCCAGGGCAGGGAAATAAAGCCTCAAACCACTGACTGAAAACACCCGTGAGGGATGAGAAGGCAGCAGGAGAAACTCCCAGCCTCACAGGAGAGTTCGTTGGAGAGACCCACAGGGGCCTAGAGGGTGCACAAGCCCACCCACTCGGGAATCAGCACTAGAGAGGCCCAATTTGATTGTGGGTAGCGGAAGGAGTGACTGAAGTCCAGCAGAGAGTGGAGTGGGTGCCATTGCTCCCTATTGGACCCCTCCCCCACGTACAGCGTCACTGTGCAGCGACCAGCATTACCCTGCCCTGGTGAACACCTAAGGCTCTGCCCCTTTAAGTAACAGACTCGCCAAGACAAAAAAAAACATGGCCCAAATGAAAGAACAAATCAAAGCTCCAGAAATAATTCAACTAAGCAACGAAGAGATAGCCAACCTATCAGATGCACAATTCAAAGCACTGGTATTCAGGACGCTCACAGAATTGGTTGAATTTGGTCACAAATTAGATGAAAAAATGAAGGCCATGCTAAGAGAAACACAGGAAAATGTACAGGGAACCAATAGTGATGGGAAGGAAACTAGAACTCAAATCAACGGTGTGGACCAGAAGGAAGAAAGAAACATCCTACCAGAAAAGAATGAAGAAACAAGAATTCAAAAAAATAAGGAGAGGCTTAGGAACCTCCAGGACATTTTCAAACGTTCCAACATCTGAATCATAGGGGTGCCAGAAGGAGAAGAGGAAGAACAAAAAATTGAAAACTTATTTGAACAAATAATGAAGGAGAACTTCCTCAGTCTGGCAAAGGAAATAGACTTCCAGGAAGTCCAGGAAGCTCAGAGAGTCCCAAAGAAGTTGGACCCAAGGAGGACCACACCAAGGCACATCATCATTACATTACCTAAGATTAAACAGGAGAGAATCTTAGAAGCAGCAAGAGAAAAGGACACAGTTACCTACAAAGGACTTCCCATAAGACTGTCAGCTGATTTCTCCAAAGAGACCTTGCAGGCAAGAAGGGGCTGGAAAGAAGTATTCCAAGTCATGAAAGGCAAGGATCTACATCCAAGATTGCTCTATCCAGCAAAGCTTTCATTTAGAATGGAAGGGCAGATAAAGTGCTTCTCAGATAAGGTCAAGTTAAAGAAGTTCATCATCACCAAGCCCTTATTGTATGAAATGTTAAAGGGATTTATCTAAGACAAAGATGATCAAAAATAGGAACAGTAAAATGACAGCAAACTCAGTTATTAACAACCACACCTAAAACAAAAACAAAAGCAAACTAAGCAAACAACTAGAACAGGAACAGAACTACAGAAATGGAGATCACATGGAGGGTTATCAACAGGGGAGTGGGAGGGGGAGAGAGGGGAAAAAGGTACAGAGAATAAGTAGCATAAATGGTAGGTAGAAAATAGACAGGGGGATGGTAAGAATAGTATAGGAAATGTAGAAGCCAAAGAACTTATATGTATGACCCATGGACATGACCTAAAGAGGGGGAATGTGGGAGGGAGGGGGTGTGCAGGGAGGAGTGGAGTGAAGGGGGAAAATGGGACAACTATAATAGCATAATCAATAAAATATATTTTAAAAAAATAAAAAATAAAAAAATGAAAAACAAAAAGAAATGTGAAAATTGATACCCATAATGGCAGTATTTCAAAATCCAACCTTAGTGTCTCTCCCTCTCTTTCTCTCTCTCCCTCTCCCACCTCTCTCCACATACACAGAAGATGCCATTTTGAATCTATTTCCATATTTATTATTGCCCCGTTGAGCATTTATCTACCTTTCCTATAAATTAACTTTTCTTCTCAAAAGTACGAATATCAGTAGTTTCCTCTAAGGGATGTTGTATGAACCAAATAACTAATGATTTATGTTAAGCAGTATTATTGACAACATTCAAATGTATAAAGATATGATATAATAGTAAATCTCATTTTTAATTGGAAATTAAAATATTTCCAAAACAAACAGGGAAGATAAAATAGCTTTTAAATGTCAAGGGACTCTTAAATATCAAGATTCCTATATTAAATGGAGCATGATGCATTTAAAGAATGTGTATGCACTTACTGATAATGCATTTGCTTGCCCCTTCATTAAACTAACACCGAGTACCTACTATGCATGAAGCACTGTGCACTGGGGACACAGTACTGAATAAATACAGAGACAGAGCCTGCTCTCATACACCTTGGAGTCCACCAGGGCTTAGAGATATGAATGAAATAATGACATTAATGAATATGTTATCTTAAATTAAAATAGTTTATCGAAAGTAAAGAAATGAGGTGTTATGAGTACATAAAAAATGACTGACCTACATTTGGGAGTCAAGGAAACAGTCCCCAAGAAGACAATAGTCTTTGCTGAGATCGAGGAGATTAATAGGATTTAACTAGGTAAAAAGAGAGCAGTATTCTCTCCTTCCTAGAGGCAGCAAGAAGCACACAGGCCCCTGGGCTGAGCAAGAGGATGCTGGAGTGGTGGAGGACATGAAAAAGACCTATTCAAAGCAAAGTCCTATTCATGGGAAGGGACTAGAGAGGGAGGCTGAGAAGAAGTGAGCAAAACCGCGAGATAAATCACAGTATTTTACTTCAGTAAAAAATTTGATACCTCCCGTACACTCCCTACTGGGAACCTGGCCCACAACCCAAGCATGTACCCTAACTAGGAATTGAACCAGTGATCCTTTGGTTCGCAGGCCAGCATTCAATCCACTGAGCCACACCAGCCAGGGCTTCTCCTGAGGAACTTTTTAAATTCCTGATGAATAGGTCACACCCCAGACTAATGACAGTAGAATCTCTTGGTGTGAGATTTTACACTCCTTTCCTCGCACTGTCTATGAAGTTCTGTGTGTACTTTACTCTCGCAGTGCATCTGGACACAGAGCTTCCACTGGCACGTGCTCAGTAGCCACATGTGGCAGCTGGCTGCTGGACTGTACTCACACTTCTGGAAGGTAGAGGTATCAACACCTTGTTCTGTCTCCATCACTAAACAAATGATAACCTTGAAAAATTCACTTAAACTCTTAAGTTTCATTTGTCACCTGTGATATGGGCATAATACCCATTTTTTCTGCCTTGAAAAGTTATAAGGATAAAATAATGAACTTAAATCAAAATAAATTGCACATTATAAAAATGAATTTACCTTACTTTACCACCATGATTTTTATCCCCCAAAATAAATAATAAAGACACAAGTCAGCAAAAGGATTACTATTACTGTAACACTCCTACTACTACTAGTGCTACTGCGTCTCCTGAGATGGTTTTTCAAATACGCTCCGTGATGTTCAGTGCTCTCTAAGTGAAATTAGAACTCACACAAACGTCCCTTATGAATAGAGTTATTATCGAACATTTCAGAAAGAGCACACACAGGAATTTTAATAAATTGGAAGTATTTAATGATGCTTGGGTGTAAATATTGGACAGATGCCTTGGCTACAGGTCCCGTAATCATTTTCATTACCAGATCATTGGATTCAGGCACAGATGATGAAGGAAAGCAGGGACAGTAGTACAGAATTTTAATGAATATCAAAATACTCTGAGTAGAAATCATGACAGACAGACAGTGCTATGGCCCGACTTTAGATTTCCACCTCCATATAGCAGCTGAAAGGTAAGGGAAGTTGAATAAAGTGTTCGCCACCTGATTTGTTCAGCTATTTTAATATCACTTATTTGACATAGAAGACTTTAATTCTTTAGTAGTTTATAGGCAGCATAGGCAAAACATAATAAAGGGGGTTTTTGATTTGTTCCCTCTCACTCGAGCTTGTCATTGTAACTCGTATGTTGTGTGTTAAAGGGGCTGGGTGTTCTGTCATTGATATTCCTGAGCGCAGGTCCAAAACTCAAGTTCCTGTTACACACCGAGTGCTATGCTAAGATGGATGGAACACCTCACTACAATCTTTTAAATCTGTTGTGAATGTCAAAGTCATTTGGAAGAAAATTAAATTTTGCAATGATTTATTGTGCTTTGAAAAAGTGTTGCTGCCTTGAAACATGCCCTCTGTGGTGGTGGAATGACTGCTCTGTGTCCCCAATGACAGTATTTCCTCTCGGTGTAACCCACACCCATTTTGCCACATGACTTGGAAGTAATCGTTCCTAATGTGGAAAAATCTATTCCCTGACTGTTTTCCATGTACTTTTTTATTGTGGTGAAGTATACATAACTACATACCATGTACCATTGTAACCGTTTTAAGTATGTTCACATTGCTATGCAGCCGTCCATCTCCAGAACGTCTTCGTCTGACTCCTGAAACACTGACTCACCATTCCTCTCTGTGCCCAGCCCTGGCGACCACCGTTCTGTTGGCTGTCTGTATGAGCTGACTACTCTGGGAACCTCACAAAAGTGAGATCTTACAATATCTCTCCTTTTATGACTGCCTTATGTTACTTAGCATGATATCATCAATGTCAAATCATGTGGTAGCATGTGTCAAACTTTACTTCCTTTTAAAACAATAATATTCCTCCCTGTGGGTGTGTGTATACACACGCCTGCTTATCCACTCATCCATCAATGAACTCTTGGGCTACTTCCACCTTTTAGCTACTGTGAACAATGCCGTCATGAACACGGGTGCACAAATATCTCGCTGAGACCCTGCTCTCAGTTCTTTTGAACATATACCAGAACTAAAATTCATGGATCACATGATCGTTTTAGGCTTAATTTTTTTTTGAGGAACTGCCATAGTACTTTCCACATGGATGTACCATTTTAGGTTTCTGCCAGCAAGCTATGCACGTCCTTGCCAATAGTTGTTATTTTCTGCCTTTCAGATTGTAGCCAGACTAATGGGTGTGAAATGGTATCTCACTGTGGTTTCGATTTGAATTTATTCCTTTACTCTCGAATCTAACTTGTTTTATGACTGACTTTGGTCAATAAAATATTAGTACAGCAACTCAAGCATGAAAAAGTGCTTATGCACGACTCTTGTCCTCTGCCAGTAACATGAAAATGTGCTCAGGTTCGCATGTTAGAGAAGGGGGCGTGGGGAACAATGCCCAGTTGCTCGGGTAATCCCAGGTCCCAGGGGAGCAGAGCTACTGCATTGACTTGCTCCGCCTGCAGAGACATGAGTGAGCCAAGATGACAGCCACCAAGCCCAGCCAAATCAGCCCTGCCCTGTTCAAACCAGAGGTGCCTCAGAGTCTTGGGGGTAAATAAATGTTTTGTTGTTGTTGTTTTCTTTCCAGCATGATTGTCGGAAAATGAATAACTGAAATACAATCCATTAGGGGAAATCAATGAGTAAATTATTGTGTGAAAGTCAACTGCTACATAATAAATCAAAATGGAAGCATCAGCGTGGTAAGAATGTAACAAAAGGGAAGATCAATTCAGTCACTAATGCCATCGTACAGCACAGCAGACAGTCCAATGGGGATGGACGTAGGTTCCCTGTCTGTATCCACTGTGCCAAACCACAGCCAGTGTCCTTTGCTCCAGAAACATTTTTCGAAGAATCCATAGGCTGAGAAAGCCAAGAGCCAAAGGCATTGGTTGGTACCTATGTAAGGTCCAGAAATATATAAATCCAGGCATGACAGTTTTCTCACTGTCAAATGGACTTGGTGACGTTCCTACTGGCTACACAATTTCCTTTTCACTTCACCCTCTCCTTGTGCCCTGTGGTCAATCTTATGAGCATTTCTGTTTTACACCTCACCTATGACAGGTCTGTGTGTGAACAGCCTGACCTCTGTCCACATTTGAGTCAAAACCCTGACCTGGCATTTTAACCTCCCCTGGTTGCTTCTCACTGTGCTCCTTGGGAATATAGTTTTTCAGAAAACAGAAATGAAACATGCCTTGGATGTCGTGGATGGTATGCCTGCTTTCCTATTGGAGATGGATTTATTTCACCAGGAAAACTCAAAGTCTGAGGATTTTAAACAGAGTACTAAAAACAATTACGGCTTTTCCCCCTCTGGTTTCTTTCTCTACTTTGGGCAATATTCTCACTGTTGTCATTATCATCATTATTTTCATTACTCATGAAATGAGCCGTAAAGCATGTTCAAGTAGAAGCCAGGGGAACTGAGTGCCAATTTCTGCCCTGTGATCAATTGGAAATGCCTTGCTGTTTTGGTCCAAACTGGGAGAGCTGACAACATGTCAAGGCAAAATGCTATTGATTAATCCACTTTTTCAAAATAAAGACCTATCCCCACAAAATTTGTTATTCCTGACTCATCATATCCTTGTGTGTAGTTATTTAGGCTAGCAACATTATTTTCATAGACGCCTTTCTCGGCAGTGTCAGGGTGTACAGATACCACAGTGATTTTATTAAATGCACTTGACTGAGACGAGTCTGCCAAGGGGACACTTTGTTTCATAATAAAATATAATCAAAAGCAAAAGGAATAAAATCTGGCCCCAATTTTCCTGTAACGATGTCATTTCAAAGATAATTATTCAGTTGTTATAACTTATGTCCCTGGGAAATATGTTAAAACCATCATTTGACATGTAAGAAAAAAATCTGATTTATCTTGTCTTAATCTATAAGCAAGAATTTTTAACCTGGGGAACACAAGCCACCAAGGAGACCATGGAGAGTATTCAGGAGGTTGATGAACATGGATAAGGAAAATCATCTTCTTGTTTTCCCATTACCCTGTAACTGATCTAGCTTTTCCCTCCATTATCAGTGTGGGCAACAAGTTCCAGGACTGTTGACGGAACTGTGGCCATGTCATCAAGAGAAATCCCAGATATTGTCACATTATGTCACAGTTGCTGCAAATAGTTCAAAATATCTTTTCTGTTCACCACTTCAAAGTTAAGGTAATACGTAGGTAATAACAGGTTATAATATTAAATGTCTTGAAGAAGTATATATATATTACTTGTTTTTATTACATTTTTAGGATTATATTTAAACATAATAGGGTTCCTTTAAATGTAGGTGTTTTGTGTTATACCTTTACGTGCCACAAAAATGCTTATGAACCTCTGCTGACCAGAAATGTATTCACGGGGAGAAAGTGCTTCTTAAAATAGACAGAGATGGCATCACATTGAGGAGAACGAAATTTGGTGAGTCACTGACAAAAATCCCTGTGCAGGCAGCCCCAGAAAAACTAAACTAAGCAATATCGGAGGCAGTCCCCCAACCCTCTCCGAGCTCAATGCCCTTGCTCTGCCTGCGCTGTCACCCCAGGTCCCTCTGGACGGCAAGCAGTTTCCCCGTCTTTCCTGGCAGTTCTCCACGCCAAGGCTTTCTCCAATACTGTGTTGGAACCAGGCCTCCGCTCTAAGTATCAAGAACTGATAAGGGTTTTTAGGTTCAATGCCTCACTGGACAACAATTTACATGTTAACAGAAGTTTGGTGGAGACAGCCTCTCAACTGATTACAGAAAATTCTTGAATGTGAGGGAAAGAGAGTCGACACCCTTTACAGTTGGGAGTTCAAGAGCTCAAGCATAACTATAAACCCGTACTTCCCAAAACTCTAGAAAGAGTCAGGTTCCCAAATGTGTATAATCGGGTTATACTTTAGAACGGAATTCCCAGGTTTGAGTTAGACTAGGGAAATCAATTCTACGCCTTTGCAGAATTAGAAAATAATAAAAACACAAAAGTTTTCTTCATCACACCTCTGAGACCCTGTGAAAGTAGACTTATTTGAACTAATATTCCACAACCCAGATGTTTTCCAAAGCTCAACATGTTTGTATGTGCTTTCAGCTTAATTTAGTGGTTCCCATTTCATCCCTCCTTCTTATATCTGGATATTTGAATTAACATATATTCACTTTTAGTGAGACTAGCAGCATATGATATGAAATATCACAAGGTAGCAACTGAGTTTGCCAAGTTTTATTATTTCTCTCTCTCCATTCCTTTGTAATCTAGGGCACCCAGTTAAATGGGTAGAGGAAAATTTTAAGTTGAAATTGGATAGGTGAAAAAACTTATATTCAGATTTCTCTGCCAACCTCAAGGGAAATGTACTAAGGATCACACTGAAATGTATTCAGACACTTCCTGAGTTTTTATATTTAACTTCCTTTAAACTCAAAGCAAGAACACAGGGAGTCCACCTCCACTTCCTAGTCTCTTAGCACATTTCATAAAGGAGGAAAGAGCTGATGGAACAGTTAGAATTTGTAGCCATTCTAATTATGTGGGACACTGAAATAAGATTAGCAACAACTGAGATGCTGAGAAGCAGACAACATCCTCAGAAACAGGGCTAAGAAAAGTCATACCTTCAGAGATGTAAGCATGCAGGTCTCTTCTCCTAGATTATAATGCAGAGATTAAAATTCAGTACACAGTACCGAGCAGACTTGAACACAGAGGATGCTCTCTTGCCAGGGAACAGATCTTTAACCTTTTCTGAACTGAACAACTTCCAGGGTAAAAAACCCAGTACCTCTAAAGCATGAGACTCACATACACTCTAATGCACTCAGCAAAGAATAACTGCAATGTCTTTGTAGGAGGAACGTGTCATTATTCCACCTGCTCACACCCAGCGCCCCTCTCCTGGTGGGCCACATCATTGTGAAGTTTCACATCTAGGATCAACACACTACAAAAATGTATTAGGTGAATCTAAACATCTTAACATATGGGTAAATTCCCGTGTGAACAGTAATATCTTTGAAAAATACAAATTAATATGATTTTCTTCTAGGGGGAAAATATTCACTCCACTTGGCTCTTTGGATACTTTCTGTTCTTCCCTTCCCCAAATCTCATTTATCTGCCAGGTGCTCTTATCTAAGAGCTTTTGGGATATGCAAACGAAATTACGTTTGAAACCACTTGCAAGATCAGAGAGCTAGTCCTGAGATTCTGGCAAGGTCTCCGCCCTTTGTTCAGGTAACTCAGCCATGGCCTGAAAGTAAACCCGGTGTCAGAGAAGGTATGTAATGCCCACCTTAGTGAAATGCAGATGAACTGCATCAGCTGCCTCTGAGACCGCAGGGAGCCACAGCCATGATGAAATACAAGTCCCCACCTAAGGGGCGGGTTGGGGGTCGGGAGGGGGGTGGGGATTAAACTATTCAACAACATGTGTCAGCTGAATCTATAGGTCAGAGCAGGGTCAAGTTTGCCAGTGGGAGTCTTCTTAAATTCTGTACCTTCAGTACTTTGCTTGCTGCACCAGCCCGGGGTTAAGTAGTGGGATAATTTCACCACCCTCTGTACTAGGATGCACAGCATACAGGAAGTCGGTATTTCCCTAAGTGTGGTTTATAGTCCTGAGTCAGAAATGCCTGAAAACCCTGGTAAAACTGGGATTTTTTTTTTTATAATTTATCCTTGACCTACTGAGGTAGCTGTTCATAGAATGAGGCCTAAAGTCTTCATTTAGAATCACTTGGGGGCTGTTCTGAAAGTAGAACATGCTAAAGTAGATCCTCAGATGCAAAACAATGGAACTGGACCCCTATCTTACACCATACAAAAAATCAACTAAAAATGCATTAAAGACTTGAATGTAAGACCTAAACCAAAAAATTCCTAGAAGGTAACATAGAGGATAAACTCCTTAACATCAGTCCTAGCAATGATTTTTTGGATTTAACACCAAAACTAAAGACAACCAAAGCAAAAATAAGCAGGACTCCATTAAACTAAAAAGCTTCTGGGTCAGCTTTAGCTCAAGTGGTTTCTTCATCATGGCAGACACTAAACTAAAAAGCTTCTGCAGAGCAAAGGAACCATCAATAAAATGAAAAGGCAACTTACAGAATGGGAGGAGATATCTTCAAATTATGTATCTGATAATGGGTTAATATTCAAAATACAAAATACAAAGAATTCAAGTATGCCAACACTTGGCTATTGTACATAATTTGAAAATGGTTCCTCCCATTCTGTAGGCTGCCTTTTTATTTTTTTGATGGTTTCACTTGTAAGAGGAATCTAATGAACAAAAACTAATGAGCAAAACAGAACCAGAGACACGGAAACAGGGAACAGACTGACAGCTGCCAGAAGAAAGGGGAAGGGTGGAAACAAGGGGAAGGGACCAGTCAAAGAACATGTATGAGCGACCCATGGACATCGACAACGGTGTGGGGAATGAGTTTGGGAGCGGGGCGGGGGGGGGGGGGGGCTAGAGGAGGGCAAAGAGGGGAAAAATTGGGACTATAATAGAATAAACAAGAATAAAAAATTTAAAAAACGAATTCAAACAGTTCAATAGGAAAGAAATGGGAAGAGAAATGGAAATGACATTTTTCCAAAGAAGACTTACAAATGGCCTACAGGTACTTGAAAAGGTGGTCAACGTTACTAATGACCAAGACAATGCAAATGAAAACCACAATGAGACATCATCACCTTCCCCCTTTTAGAAGGATGGTTGGTTATCAGGAAGACAAGAGATAACAAATGCTGGAGAGAACACGGAGAAAAGGGAACCTTCCTGCACTGCTGGTGGGAATGGAAATTGATGCAGCCACTGTGGAAAACAGTACAGGGTTTCCTAAAAATATAAAATAACATAAAACTAGATCTGCCATATGATCCAGCCATTCCACTTCTGCATATTTACCCAAAGGAAATAAAATTGGGTATTGAAAAGATATCCGCACTCCCATTATTCACTATAGCCAAGACACAAAAACAATCTAAATATCCATCGGTAGATTAACGGATAAAGAAATGTGATATAGATTAATGAGGACAAAGAAGAAAATCACGCTATTACGACAACATGGATGCACCTTGAGGCCATTGAGCAAAAGGAAATAAGTCAGACAGAGAAAAACAAAAACTTTGTCACTTGTTGGTGAAATAAAAATAAAGTTTTAAAAAGTCAAACTCACAGGAACAGAGAGTTAAAGATTGGCTGCCAGGGAGGGCTGGGAGATAGAAAAATAGGAAGAATTGGTAAAAGGGTACAAACTTTCAACTATGAGTAAGGTCTGAGGATCTCATGAAAATTATAGTTAATAAAATTGTTTTATGTCATTAAAATTTGCCCAAAGAGTAGAACTTAAATGTTCTAACTGAAAAAATTAAAATAAAATACAGCCTAGCACTTCTGTATAACTGAACAACTTATTAAATGAGTGAGCGGAAAGCAAGTAAGGACTTAGGCAGTGGTTTGGGAGCTACTTGTACTCTGGGCATTTTTCCTGAACACAAAGAAAAACAAGCCAGAAAGCAGTAAAGTAAAAGGTCTGCATGTGGATTTACCCATTTACAATGTTGCTTTTCTTAACAGAATAGATTCTAACAACTCCAAATAATTTTGTGTGGATGTATTCATTTTAATCTAAAATATTATTTCATAATGGATAATAGCAAATGTTGCTGTTTCTCAGGTAGCTAAATTATTAAAAAATGACAGTTGAATTTCTTAACTTTTATGAACCTACATTTTTATCTGGTCCCTAATATTTTGCTAGCCTACTAAGTTAGCATAAGACATACTCTTCAAAACTTAGAGTCTCTTATAAGAAATCATATATGCCCTTCAAATAGGGGCACAAAATAGGATACAAGCTTCATACCATTCTACAGAAAGCAAAGGATTGTACTGTTTCCCTACAGGACAAAAGGTATCTTTGAATCAACCTAAACAGAACATACACTTCTATTTAGGAAGCTGAAATAATCACAGGGACTGGCATTATCAGACTTTCGATAGTGGGGACCACCTACATCTGTGTTTTATAGATTGGCATATTTCTGCAGTGAAAGGAAGTTTTGTTTCTCTGTCTTGCATTCATTTTCGTTTTTGCATAATATACAACTCCCGTGGGCCTACGGAAACCTTACTCAATAGATAGTCTCTGTTATTCCATTTATTACAGCAATGATTATGGTATGAAGACATATTTTAGTACTCACAAAGCCGTACTGTAGGCTCGGTAGCTAAAGTGGCAGAGCAGAATGACCCACCAAGGTACAGTTTTTGAGAAAATATTGCCGAAGAATGTGTAGCTGGGGAAACAGAGATTGTTTCTGCGTCTTAGTTGAACAACGGTTATAGTACTTTGGGGGAATTTCTGGATAGTGTTTTGGAATTTGGGGTTTCTGTGAATGTGGCAAAAGCTTGTTCTGTGTTTTCTAGGAACAAAAGCCTAATTTAAGGTGTAGTAAACCAGGGTGACAGTTCCTAACAAAAGGTGACCCTTCATTTTTCCCACCCAGTCACTAGCGCCATCCGTGTATCACATGTTGACCGACCTTCCATCCTTCCCTTATTGTCTGACCGTATTGCCTTCCCCAGTGCTCACTGAAAATTACATTTAATTCCAATTCTCTCATTATTTATAGTGATTAAGTAGATATAACCCACATATGACTATTCCTTCTTAGAGGTGATACTTGGAGGTTTAAAATGGTGTGCAGGCAAGAAGGCACAAGTTTTGGCATCAATAAACGCATTAACATCCATTAACATGCTGTGTGACGCCAGGCAAGTTACTTCACCACTCTGTTCCTCAGAGATACCCTGTCTAAAAACAAAAGTGCTGCTCTATATTACTGGTAGGACAATGCTTCTTAAATTTAAATATATCCCAATGTCCTGGACAGTCTAGGAAAAATGCAGATTCTTGAGCCTCCCCCTCAGACTTCAATTTAGCAGTCTGCAGCAGGCGAATGAATCTGCGTTTTTACCCAGCACCAGCAGGTAATTTCAGTATCGAGGGATCACATTTTGAGAACATGACTGAGGTATTTTTCAATTCTTGCAACTTAATGAGACACGCAGAATTTGATCTCTGCTTGTAAAATATTTTGATATTTAAAGCCAGCACACGATGCACAGCTTTCGTACCTTAAGGTAAGTTGGAGATGAACATACCTCTTAACAAGGCCAATGAAGCCGTTTTTTCCAACAGAATTTCTCTCTTTCTCTTGTCTTTCCCCCTTTCTTCCCTTTCTAATTCTCTTACTCCACTTGAATTTGCACAAATTAAATGTCCATATGTTGAAATTCGCCTGCTTTATCTTCTCAGTGAGTTCTTGAGACTCTGCAAACTTAAAACTCAAATTCTATAGCAATTCACTTTTTGTTTAACAAACTTCCAAGAAAAATCTTGATAAGGCCACTCACAAATTAAATGTAAATAAATTCAGTTTGACTCTCATCCAGCTTTGATTGTACAATAAAAATTAAAGAATAATTTAATAAGTAAAAGTGTCCATTATTTTGGAAGATAATACCATAAAGTAGAGCCACTACGCTACAAATGGATTCCCAATTTTTACAGGAGGGAAAGTTTTTCAACCCAAGTCCCAGACAGAGGTAATACTCCTGAGAAATTAAATGTGGCACTGGGTGAAGGTTACTCCCTTTGAACATGTAAAGTCGGAGGTTCTTTCTTACTTACAGATCAAAATGCTTGAGCAGTATTATCAAAGAATAAGAAAAAGCCAGACATGAAGAGCAGGGAAGACACTTAGGGAAAAAACAGAGTGTTACACACACAAATTCCTACTGTTCTCCTTTACTGCACATCTCTTCTCCCAGCTTTCGATTCTATGCACTTATAATAAATTTATTCTAGCTCCTCTCTACAGGAAAAAAATACAGTTCAATATGTTCTTTACAGATTGCCATTTATCAATGTTGTAAAGGGCTTTTAAAGCTTTTAATAAGAACGGATTTTTTTTGTTTTCTTTAGTAAACCAAGATGTCTGTAAAGGTATTTGAAAGTAACAATTTACATTTTATTAACTTACATTTTATTAATATTGTCTGATCTTTAAGCATCAGCACAGGAGAGTGAAAAGGCCACTACTGGGGAGGTTGAAAGACCTGGTTTCCAGTATCTAGTGAACGAGCTGGGGAAACTCAGAAAAGTCACCATATAGTAAAGGGGTTAATAAAAATAGTGTTACTTTGTTGCTTTAAAGTTTTATAATTGAACCATTTTAATGATGAGTTAAATTCCATAATATGTTGATGGATATATATACATTATTTCTTTCTTGGCTTCTTAATCTATGTGGGTTTTTTTCCTCTTGATCCCTTATCTAATGCTGAAATTACATGTTTCTACAATAAATAACTAAGTTCAAACATGAATCCCTTGTTGAGAGAGACATCAAAAAGGAGAATTTGTTTTTCCTCCAAATTTAAAGAAAAGTAAGTACTGAGCATGGCCCTCATATTATGAAACTCCTACTTTATCTAATGTACTGCATGGCTGCAAAAGGTCAAAGTTCTGAGAAAGAGGTATTTTTCTTCCCTCGTGTGACCTAACCTTCCTCGTGAGTGGCCATTCCTGTGGTGACAGCCCCTGGCAAACTTTGACAAAACCATCTGCAGCTGCAGTGTCTCTCCTTCCTCACAGGCAGTACCTGCTTTATCCTACGCGCGGCCTCTTTCTGTCACACACCTCCTCCCCTGGCTGGCAGTTCGGGAAACAGACACCGCTGCTGCAGGTGCCTCCCACCGAGGGAAGCAGCAACCCTCTGAAGTCGCACACCCACGCGGCACACTAGTGACTGTTCCCCAAACGGCCCCCAAACTTGAAAGGCGCTAATTACCCACAGGCCTATGGCGCCCAAGACCAGGTAGGTAATAGATTGTAGGTCACACAGACAGCAAACCTATTACTGTAAAAAAAAAGAAAGAAAGAAAGAAAGTAGTGTGTTACCAATTGTCCTGCAGTAATGGAAGCTAGATTCGTACCGAAAAGGATGAGTAGGAGAGCTAAGGCTTCTCTTTCTTAGCAACTGCCAGATACCAGGTATTAGCTTGCATTGTTTAAATAAGGTATCTCATTTAATCCTGTAGTAAAATCCCTACTTTTAAAATAAAAAAGGGAACCTTGGAGAAGTTACATATATTTTGTAAAAATCACACAGGAAAAAAAAACTTGTTTAGTGTAAGTTTCACAAACTCATGGAATACTCACAGAAGCCACGCAGGTAAAAACAAATGAATAAATTACGTGTGTCCTTGCATGTTAAAGAAGATATGTTGTTTGCCTCTAAAATTAAAGGGAAACTGTCTCATGGAAACTGTAATTGAAAAATAAAATGAAAAAATTATTGGTAGAAACTGAAAAAAAAGTACATTCTCTCTCAAGCTTATAATACAGTATTAATAGCTACAGTATAATCTTAAATGTTCTCATGACAATAAAAGAAAATGACAATGATACTAATGTGACATGATGGAGGTGTTAGCTAACTTATGGTAGCAATCATTTTGCAACATGTAAGTATATTAAATCAACATGCTGTACCCCTTAAACCTACACAGTACCATATATCAATTATATCTCAGTAAATCAGGGTCGGGGAGAGTACACACTCTTCTTTTTCTTGAAAATCCCTGTCCTCTAGATCAATCCTTCCCTCCCTCCACAGGTACAGATAAAAGTTTCTCTATTATAAGAAAAGCCACAATGAAAGAAGCAATCACTAGTTATTCACATAGCTTTGAAGTCAGGGCAACAACAGATAAGGCTAGAAACTATGGCAACCTGTAGAAGGCGCGTCCTGAGTAAACACAGCAGACACAGTCACTCTCCAGCTGATAGGTCCCCTGGGAGTGCAGACTCAGTGTGGCCAGATCTCCTGCTTCAAGGGAAGATGCCAGAATGGATGTTTACATGAAATCTTCCAATTTTCAAATGCTAGCACAAACACTTTAAAAACAGAATACATAGGCCAAATAAAATACACCTGGCGACCATTATGTTTCAAAAACGTAGTAAATCAAAAAGACTGGATTAGGAACCCCAGGGTCTGAAACCGAGCTAAGTCACGTAACTGTGAGCTTGGCTTCTCCAGCTATTAGCTTCCTCACTTGCAAAATGGAAGTAAAAAAGCATGTGTAATAGGGTCATTAAAAAGATTACATGAGGTAATGAACTTAAAGCACTGGGCACACAGTAAATAATCTAGAGATGTTAGCTACGATTTATGCTCAATAAATGAATTAGGATTTAAACTGAAGTTTACCTTACTCCAAAGCCACGCTTTCTCCATTACATTACCATTCTCTTCAATGAGCTGAGGATTCTCAGTGGTGTTTTCGGAACCTCTTCTGGTTTTGTTCCATAACATGGGTGCTTGGACCATCCCATAATTGTGATTATCGCAGGCAACTAGCACACTCAGAAAGCTAACCATTGACTTTGGTCACCGGTGAAAGCAAGCCTGACTCAAACTGGCTTAAGAGATAAAGGGACATTATTGGCTCACCTGTCTGAAGAGTTTAGGCTCGACTGTGTCACAAAAGGTGTGTGTATGTGCTTTCCATATCTCACTCTGCCTTCCAGAATGATCATATATTCCTAAAAGTGGCTAATTGTGTGGCCTTTTTATGGAATAATGATTCTAACATTAACTATGGTGTAGACCAGGGATTTTCAACATTTTTTACCACATGGCACACAATCTAATTACTAAAACCAGGCGGCACACCAAAAAATATATTTTTGCCAATCTGACAAAAACATAGGTATAATTTTGATTGATTTTTAAAAATAGTAGTAATTACCTACATTACCTACCCTTTTTGCTTCCAAGTGAATTTTTAAAAAATCAAGTGCCTATACTTGTACACAAGGATTTTTGGTGCCAAGAATTAGCCAATCAAATGCAACCTTATTATGCAAGGGGACCGATAAGATGCAACTCTATTGTATGACCTATATATTTATGGTTCAAGACAGGACATTCACACCAGAGGGCTCTTGCTGTGTTGCCTGCAGTCATTTTTTATTTGACAATCTAAGAGAAAAAGAGGTCAGTGCCCCTGACTACGTAGTCAGGGTTGCATGGTATAAAAAATTCTTGCAGCACATTGGTTGAAAATCACTAGTCTAGATTAAACTGATACATCACACAACAAAAAGATTGAAAGGAGCCGATTTCTGTGTTTAAATTAAAAATTGAAGATTGGCAAATATTAATTTATCTGGAAATAACAGCCTGCTTGAACTACATCACTGTCATTATATGGAGAGTCCACTGGTGAACACAGATTTGAAGAGCATATACGTAGCTGCACAGCAAACAATCTGTGAAGTGCTTTTCACCACTAATCCAATCAGTTTGCGGGACGTTATTTATCAACGTGTCATAGCACCTATCACATCAGGGGTGATTTTCTTGGAGCAGTGTGAAAACTTTTTTAACAGATAGCACCAGGTTTCTTTTTTGTGGAGAGGACCAGTTTTGTGGAGTAAAATGCATTGAAAAGAAAGTGAATTAAGAGAAAGGGCAGTGGTGATAGGTTGGCAAAAGCAAAGACAACAAATGAAATACCTAAGATTCTCTGCACTAAAAATAAAGCACTAAAAAACAATAAGTTATTCTCTTTGCTTGCCTTTAATTACTTAGAGAATTAAAAATGGGTAAAGTGAGAAAACAAAGGAGAGAGAATGAGGGGCAAATGGGCCACGGAACACAGCCAGGGATCCCAGAACTCAACTTACAGAAAATAGCTAAAGGACCTCTGAAACAAGGTTTTCTTTCCCTAGCTGGTGTGGCTCCGTGGATTGAGTGCCAGCCTGCAAACCAAAGAAAGGGTCACTGGTTCAAGTCCCAATCAGGGCACGTACTTGGGTTGCAGGCTAGGTCCCCAGTAGGGGGTGTGCAAGAAGCAATCAGACATTAATGTTTCTCTCCCTCCCTTTCTCCCTCCTTTACCCTCTCTCTAAAAATAAATAAATACAATCCTTTTTGAAAAGGAATTTCTTACCATGAAATTTAAGTTATATATTTCTTCAGTATAAAACTCTTCATATATTCAAAAATTCAGGAAAACCTACACACAAAAATCCCTTACATAAATGGTTTGGTGAAAAGTGAGGGGAAAAGGTAAATTCTGATTTGGGGGCCCATGTAGTGTGAAACAGAGATAGAGGCAAAATGGACAGACAGTCCCAAAACTGACTGTCATTCATCAGAGAGGTTGTCTCACACAACTCAAGGGCTTCAAGCAGTGCCTGGTACATAAGAGGTGAATGAATAAATGAACGAATGAATGAAAGAATGGTGAATGGATGTTTAGATGGACAAATGAGCAAAAAACTGCAAAGGCAGCCATGATTTTGAAAAGGTAAGTCCCCTGGGAACCATAAAAATCTCAGAGACATGGTCATATGGTTATTAGAATATGAAATGAAGTTTCAAGCAATTTTATCAATCTTATAGGTCAATAAAACACAGATTAACACCTAGTTTATATCTAGATTAACATCTAAGACTTTTTAAATTTTATTTTACAATTATAGTTGCGTTCAATATTATACTAGTTTCAGGTGTTCAGCATAGTGGTTAGACAACTGTATACTTTACAAAGTGATACCCCAATAATTCTAGTACCCCCCAGCACATTAAATTTATTGGGGTGACATTGGCTAATAAAATTATGTAGGTTCCAAGTGTACAATTTTGTGATACATCATCTGTATATTACATTGGATGCCCCACCCCCCAAGTCAAATCATCTTCCATCAGCATATATTTGATCCTCTCTACACTTTACTAGCTCCCTCCCACCCCTCTTCCATCTGGGAACTATCATCCTAAGACTTTTAAAAATCAAAGCTTCAAAAATAAATACTACTACAAGGTTTTACTTTTTTAATCTTAAAGTATCATCTTTTGCTTGCCTTTAATCATCTGTTGCACAGAGAATCAAAGGACTTCTGAAGTCACTACTCAAATAAATGTCCAAAACATAATTTATAACTCCTGGAAGAAAAACATCCTGAAATAACAGTTTTATAGACATTCTACTTTACCCAAAAGCTTCTCCATCAATGCCTATTTCAAAGTATTACAGGGTTACACATAAGAAATTACCTTAAGCCCTGGCTGGGTGGCTCAGTTGGTTGTAGCATCTCCCCATATTCCAAAAAGATTTCAGGCTCAATCCCAGGTCAGGGCACCTAACTAGGTTGTGGGTTCAGTGCCTGATTGGACACATATAGGAGGCCACCAGTCAATGCCTGTCTCTCCCATTGATGTCTGTCTGTCTGTCTCTCTCTCTCTCTCTATATATATATATCTCCCCCACCTCCTTCCTCTCTCTCTAAAATCAATAAACATATCCTCAGGTGAGGATTAAAAATAAAGAGGAGGAGAAGTACCTTACAACTTCATGGTTTAAACCAGTCCTAAGTGTATATTACTTCATAGCTTCTGTGCATTGGAACAGGGAGCTACTGAGCCCAGTGATCCTGGCTTGAAGTCTCACATGAGGTTGCAGCCACCAGGCTGGCCAGGGTTACAGTTTTCTGAAGACTTGAACAGGGCTGGAGGGTTTGCTTCCAAGACAGTTCATTCACGCTGCTGTCTCTTGGCAGAAGGCCTTGGTTCCTCACAGCCAGGACCTCTCCATAGGCTGCTTGAGTGTCCTCAACACGAGGCAGCCAGTTTCCAGCCAAAGCAAATGATTCAAAAGAAAAGAAGGCAGAAGCTGCAACGTCTTTTATGACTGCTCTTGGGAGTGCCGTACCATCACTTCCACCACATTTTATTCAAGAGAGGAAAGTCACTACGGTAAGCCCATAGTCAAGAGGAAGGAAATTAGGTTCCACCTTTTGTAGAGAGAAGATTTGGGGGACATATTTCAAAACCACCACAATTACTATGAATGAAAGAATCTTAAGTATTCAGAAATTTAGAAGGACAAATTGGTCATTGGGATGTAAAGTATAACATAGGAAATACAGTCAGTAATAATATAATAACTATGTATGGTGCCAGATGGGTACGAAATTTATCAGGGTGACCACTTCATAAGTTACATAAATGTCTGATCACTGTGTTGAAAACCTGAAACCAATATAATATTGTACATCAGCTATAATTAAAAAATTAAAACCAATATTTAAAGTTAAAAAAGAATGTTAAAAAGCTATATTTTAAAAGTATGTTGTCCTTTGATAATACAATTTAACACTTTCATGGCCTGCTGTTTTTAATATTACTGTAATAAATCCTTCTCAGACCTAGTCAAGAGTGGTTTTTTTAGAGAAGAAGGAAGAGGTGGAGGAGGAAGAAGAGGAAGGAGAGGAGCGAAGGAAGAGGAGGAGAAAAGAGGTGAGGAAGAGGAGGGGTAGGAGAAGAGGAAGATCCCCTAAGTTTGCTCTGTATAGTTTCACTATGCTGTTTCTTCTTGGCTCTAATGGGGTCATGTGCCATACCTGACCCAATCACTGTGGCCAAGGGAATGCTGGGTCTGGACAGAACTCAGACAGACACACATCCACCCTTGGAGCCAGGACAGGGTACACACATTAGAAGCACATGGACTGCAAGTGGAAATGTAATGACATAAAAGAGGGATCAGAAGCACAGTTACCTAAGGAATGAATAGATTCTGAACACAAACATCCACCAATAGACATTGTTTGATTTTTTCTTTCAGGTAGGTCAGTATTGCTATTAAAATTTTTGAAACTTAATGGGGAGTGATTTAATGATTTTAACACTCGTGAGAATCCCACTCAAAAATTTTTTAATTTTCTACATTGTGGTAGCAGCTCCAGAAATAAAACGTACATCATGGAATGTGAAGGCTAATGCAAATACTCTGAGTTATTCTAAAATTCTATGGCAGCACTATTCCTCCATTTCACTGGCTGTTACTTTAGCAAATTAGAAATACATTATTTAGCAAATAAGAAGAAAACTAGTCAGTGAAGAATATTTTTTTACTGGGTCACACTATGAAGAATGTTGTTCAAATTAGATCTTAAATGTAACCCTTTAATTCCAAATCAGCAAGGTCTTCCAGGTGGATACACTTTTTATCACATTTTTCATTTTATTCATTATTTCTATTTAATTAATTAAAATTTGGCTATCTCCAAACAAACTTGAAAAATAGTTTTTAAAAACAGACATCGATGCTCTACTTCTAACAAAGGACATGCTCGAATAGTCTCATGCATGCATTCCCAGAGAGTACGTAGAATTTATAGACATTGTAAATCAAAATGCAATTGATATTTCATTAAAATCACTTTGAAGAGAAGAGAGCCGCCCTTGGCCATTGGGTATGAAGATGAACTACTAGCTTACCCCATTTCCTTCAAAGGAATTGCTTCAAGAACATGTTGTTTTAAGTTTAATGTTCACCAGAACAAGAAACAAAACATATTGTCATAATAAAAAGATTCCGTTGAAGAATCGCTGGCCTTAGGCAACATGGAGAATGTTACCATCAGGTTTTGTAAAACAATAAATATTTGATATGTATTATGGGATGCACAACTAATGTGTTTTTATAAACAATGATATTAAATCTTAAGACTCCTATGCTTACTTGTGCTTTTGATTAATCATTTATTAATTTTAATAACAAAAGGTCACATAGATTGTTGATATCCAAGAAGGAAATTAACATTAAATACTAGAGAACTTTCATGAATAATGCATTGTTTGAATAACCAGACTTGTTTTAATTGGCATTTTCCATTGAATGTTTATTTATATTAGACAAGGGAATAATTCATGTTCAGACTATTGAACCACCTCTCTGCAAAGTCTGGAGAAGCAGGAGACACCTGAAATATGCAGAAGTGGAAAAACACGCTGGCTAGCTTGCTGATAACAATCACATTTGCCTCCAAAGTCACGGGCTAAATTGTAATGGACACTTCTGTATTGCACTTAAAAACTATGTTATGCTATTTCCCCATGCACCACCCCCTCAAGGAGCTTCTAATGTCACCGAATATATTGCACCAGTGAACACAGAAGGTCACCAGAGTCCAGATTGAGGGAGTATGAGCAAGCACTATGTTTTAATGAGTAAGTGTCAAGTTTACACAATTCTAAGACCGAATGCACCTCCCACATACAGGGGTGGGCAAACGTAGATTTACGTTGGAAGTACTTTTGCCCACCCAATATATTGAATAAATTATGTATCCCCTCAGCTGAGGACCTATGAAGAACCTGATTCCTGATAAAAGTGGGAAGTTTTAGATCTTTTAACAGATCTAAATAGATCTTTTAAAGGTTCCAAGGCCAATGTAATTAGTAACAATAAAAGATATATTAACTCATCAACCATCTAACGTTTAACTGTTCATATACAAATTCTAGTATTTGTGAGCATCGCTTCCTCAAAGCAAGTGGTACATAAGACTTACTTTCTAAAAACAATTCCATATATATCTAGACAAAGTCAGACAAAGTAAAATAACATAAATTAATCTAGTGTTATGTTTGCAACTTTTCATAACTGGAATAGCGAAGAAAGTAAATAATTCTGATTTAACTTAAGTCTTTAATGTATTTCCTATTCATCCACTGGGTACAGTAGAATCAGACGTGATCTTTCGTATTACAATTGATAGTCATATTTAATAATATACATTTAGGGTAACCACAGAAAATAGTATCACCCAAGACTGATTCACCATAACAATTCATGATTAGTATTTTTTTTAAATCAAATGAGTTATACACTATTATAACCATAGTGAAATACTCACAGTAATGCAAGAGAAAAAAAATCATCATAATCTACTCTTAACAAAGATTTATAAGTTTATAACAGACAATAGTCTTAACATTAATATAACTACAAAAGTCTACAGTGATTCATATGTTAAACTGTAGACTAAACAATCGCAAATAAAAACACAGCTGAAAACTAGTTAAAGAAGTGAAAACAGATTTTATTCAGGCCAATTGCAATAGGGGATAAGACACTCAGTATCAGACCAGGCTTGATTCTAAATACAGCATGGGCAAGCAGGAATTTATAGCCAAGGAGCAGGGTGGGGGCAGCGATTAGAAAAATACGAAGAGGAAACACCAGGGTAGGCAGCACTCTAGCTGAAACGGACCTGACAGGGTTCTTTGCTGAAGACAGGCCAAGATGATCAGGCGCTACCTGGGGGATGATGGAAGAGGAGGAACGCAGTCGGGCCTAGCGAGTGATCAGATACTAAGGATGGAGGACTCTTGCTAAATCGACTTGACAGGACTTTTGCTAACATTGGAATTTATAAGAAGTGCACTGGTGAGCCCAGGGAAGCATCAGGAGCCTAATGAAAGATGTGTCAAGCAAAGACTCTGTCACCAAAAAAAATAGGTGATTTTAGGGTACACGCTGTAGTGTTGCCCAACCATCATATGACAATTTTCAAACTCAACGTCTAGTTTCCAAGGTTCTAAGTGTGAACACCCTCATCAGTTGGGTTTGAAAGAAGAAACTATTCTTTCCATGATTATGAGGCCATGGAAGATCATTTTAAACATGTTTCTAGAGTCTAAAATGATAAATAAAGAGGCTGGTAGATTTGAAAATGTAAGAATATCAGAAATTTGAATAATGTCATTATTGATGTTTACAGAAGACCCAGTGGCCTCTCAGCACAATTCCCCGAACCCAGTGAGCAGGCTTCCACCTTCGAACTCGTTGCATTTGCTGTTCACCCTACTTAAACCTCTGCTCGGTCTCCCCATGTCCCTCTCTGTCTCTCAATTCCTTCAGGTATTACGTGTCACCTGTCTCAGTGGGGTCTTGCCTGACCACTCAACGTAGAATAAATCACACAGTCCCTCAAGGAAAGAGATCTTCTTATTCTTCTTACCTGTTCTGTTTTTACCCGGAGTATTAATCACCACCAGAATCAGACATACTTTGTATTTACTTATTTTCTGTCTCTGTTCCCACTTCACATAAATGTATAATCCATGACAGTAAGGACTTCACTTTGTCACTGTCATGCCCGCAGTAACTAGAATAACGCCTGCTCCAAAGTACGAGCTTAGCCAATTTTCATTAAATGGATTAAGAAAAGAAAAAAAGGATTCCCAAAAATTTTCTAGATGCTGCCTTCCCAAAATATTTTAGCCATTTTCACTTTTTTGGCAATATGTAAAAGTGATTATAACTGCTTTCCCACACTTTCCCCAACACTAGACATTATCCATCCATATACAGTTACTCAGTTATTTACTGAGTCATTATCAAAAGGATAGGCATAGTTTTTACCAAGTGAGTAGTCAAATTCTACTTTGTACCAAATATATATATAGATAGAGATAGAGATAGAGATATATTCCTTTGTGACACACTATACAGAAACAATGCAGATGTTTCAGAGTTAATATTCTCAAGAGTTCATACTAATACTTTTTTAGCTCTAATAACTAAAATGCAAGTGTAAAGAAAAACATGTCTAAGGCAATGAATGATACCTTCACTTTAAGAAAGCATCTTTTAGCCAGCATCACCCTTCCGTGAAAAAAGCAGTTTCCCTAGCAGTTCTGAAGGAAAGATTGGAGAAAATGAGAGGATCACTCATTATAACTGCCCTCCTGGAGACCTTTCAAGAACATGCTTGATGACAGGTAAAGAGAACTCAGAGGCTCAGAGATATTCAGCAAAGATTCACAGTCTTTGGCATAGGTTCGCACGAAGGGTAAACACAAATGTGCAAGGGGAGGCTGGTTGTGACGGAAATGAATGCCTCTGTCATGTGACGTGGAAGCCCCCAAGGAGCAGTGATTCTGCGAATGCAAACTCAGCCTGTTGCACAGTCCCTGAGGATGACAGTTTAAAAGAACATCAAGCATTTGGAAGACCTATGAGGAAACTGGCTTAGTATCCAAAACTAGACAGTCTCTGTGCTAAAGTATTATAAAGCACAGATTACCTTTAAAGTTTCTCAGTGTTCAAAGGTAATTGCCATTCCCAGTACAGAAATTACAAAGGCCACGCTTTGGATAGTTCTGAGTTAATAAAAATCATAGCATAAGCCAAAATTAACACAACATTCTGACATTTTGTTCTGTTTAAGTTATTCTTTTCTCTCATATTTAATAGGATTTTAAAACACTAAATAGACAATTTCCTAAATTGCAAACTACAGATGTTCTATAAAAACCCAAAATATTCAGGTCTACTTCAGAAATTAACCAGATTTCCTATTTTGGAGATAAAACTTAAGTTGGCAGTAAGGCCAGTACAAAGATAAAATACTGCCAGGGTTACAGAAGGCTCGGATCATACGAATGATGTCTCCAACAGATGGAAAATGCAGAGCCATGGAAGATAA
This sequence comes from Desmodus rotundus, assembly GCF_022682495.2. Lineage (NCBI taxonomy): Eukaryota > Metazoa > Chordata > Mammalia > Chiroptera > Phyllostomidae > Desmodus > Desmodus rotundus. The sequence continues at coordinate 148,441,773 of NC_071392.1, forward strand.
TGCCAAAATAATTACTTCTTAAGCCAGGAGCCAAGCCAGAGGTGTGTTCTCTGAGAAATAACCATTCTGCTCACTGCATAAAAAAGACAGGTACACACAAACACTAGCAGGAAAATAGGAAAATAATCAGACCTATAGAAATAAAGAAAGAGCACCCCAGTTAAAAAATATTCCAGTGGAGAGAAAGAAATATTTCAATATGGAAAGCAAGAATAAAATTCTATTAAAGCAGGGGTGCCAAACTCATTTTCACTGGGGGCCACATCAGCCTTGCAGTTGGCCGCAAAGGGCCGAATGTAACTTTAGGACTGTATGAATGTAACTGCTCCTTAACTAGGGGCAAGGAGCTCGGCGCTGCCGCCAGGTAGAAACAAGGTGGAGGACTGGATTCAGCCCGCGGGCCTTGTGTTTGCCACCTGTGTATTAAAGTAATTCAATAGCAACAGTGCCCACCTTTTAAAAGCAACATGTGCCAGGCCTTATGCCATGTTCTCTTACAAGCAGCTTCTCATTCCACCCTTAGCAATGCAATGAGCTTGATTTTATTATTACCCACATTCCACAGAAGAAGAAACTGAAGGATAAAGAAGTTACATAATCTTCCCAAAGTCACACAACTTGCAAGTAAGTGGTCGAGCCAAGGTTCATCGCTAGGCGTTCTGATTCTAGAGACCCTACTATTGGAAATTACATTATGTATCAGGCCAAATGCTACATTTAAGCACCCCAAATCCACATTAACTTTCTGTTAAAGGCAATCCAACTGGTACACTGGGTTGATTATACTACAGTAATCAAAGCAATGTAATACTGGCATAGAAATAGACACATAGACCAATGAACAGAAGTGAGAGCCCAGAAACAAACCTCTGCAAATATGGTCAACTAATACTTGACTAAGGAGCCAAGAATTCTCAATGGGGAAAGGTTAGTCTCTTCCATAACTGGTACTAGGAAGGCTGGGTAATCACATACAGGACAATGAATTGGGACCCCTATCTTAACAGCACTCGCCAAAACAAAATGTGTTACAGGTTTAACTGTAAGGCCTGAATCCATAAAACTCCGGAAACAAATATAGAAGAAGAAGCTCCTTGACATTGGTCTTGGCAATTTTTTTAGATATGACATCTAAAGCAAAGCAACAGAAGCAAAAATCGACAAGTAGGACCACATCAAATCAAAAGGCTTCTGCACAGCAAAAGAAACAAATCCATATAATGAGAAGATAATCTGTGGATGGAGGGACGTATTTGCAAATCATATATTTGATAATGGGTTAATATCCAAAATACATGAGAATTCATATAACTGACAGGCAGAGGCCCTGAATAGACTTTTTTTTCCCCCAAAGAAGATATACAAATAGCCAATAGGTACAGGAAAGGTGCTCAACCCCATTAATCAACAGGGAAGTGCAAATCAATACCATCAGGAGGTAGCGCCTCACACCTGTCAGAATGGCTGCCATCAAAACTAAATAAATAAATAAATAAGTAAATAACAAATGCTGGGGAGGGTGTGCAGAAAAGGGGACCCTTGTGCACATTTGGTGGGAATGTAAATTGTTGCAGCCACTATGGAAAACAGTGTGAAGATTCTTTCAAAAATTAAAAATAGAATGACCACATGATCCAGCAATCCCACTTCTGCATACGTAGCTGAAGACAGTGAAATCATTATCTCAAAAAGAAATCTTCACATCCACGTCCATTGCAGCATTATTCGCAGTAGCAAAGACAAGGACTCAGTGTGTCTATCAACAAATGAATGAATACAGAAAATGCGGTATGCGGATTTTCCAGCTAAAGAGAATCAAGGCCCAACAGACTCAGGAAGAGTTGCTTATCTTCCTTTCAACTGCCTGAAAGAATTTAGATAGAGTTCCTGTGCCAAGAGAGAACTCATACCAAAGCGAACTGCTTATCAGAAAGATACATCTGCATGGCGGGGCAAACATCTGTTTACCAAGCATTTGCTCTTATCTTCCTGTGAACCCTCTTCGTCCTCTCCGAAGCCCTAGACCCCTATCCACTTCTCTTCTATCTCAGGATGACTGTAAGTCTCGGGTCTTTGGGGCTCTCTTTTGTACAAAATTTGCTTTTTCTATTAATCTGCCTTATGTCACGCTTTTAATTATTAGACCAGCCAAAGAGCCTAGAAGAGAAGAAGAGAACAGTTTTCTCCCCTATAGTGGCTTCCTTCCAAAAGGTAAAGTACTGAAAGGGGCGATAGGAAAGAATCACTTTACAGAAGAGAAAAAACACTACCAGCAAACACTACCTCAGGCAGGCACTCAAGCTAGCGGTCAACAGTGATAACCCATGCTGGGTGTGCCTTCGATATGATATGATGACAATGGCCCTTTCCCTCTTATTGTTGTCTTCTGGAATAACAATAACACTGGCTAATCATAAGAAAATTACAACATAAATTTACCCTGAAGAACATTCTAGAAAATGCATGACCAGTAGTCCTCAAAACTATCAAGGTCATCAAAAACAAGGGAAGTCTGAGAAGCTGTCACAGCTAAGAGGACCCTAAGGAGGCATGAAGACTAAATGTGTTGTGGTATCCAGGATGGGATCCTGAAACAGGGAGGAAAAAAAAAAAAACCCTCAGGAAACAAGTAAAATCTGGACTTTAGTTGGTAAGAATGTCTCAGTGTGAGTTTGTCAGTTAGGCTAAATGCATCAAATATAAGGTACTAATAACAGGGGAGACCAGGTGTGGAGTATGTAGGAACTATTCTGTACTCTCTTTACAACTTTTATGTAAATCTAAAACCATTCAAAATTGTATATGTTTATTAAAACAGATCAATCACAAAAAATAAAAAAGAATTTAAAAATACAGAAAAGCAAATTGAATATTTTTACATTTATGAGCTTTTTAAAAAGAAAAATAGCATCGCATGCATTTGTACCACCATATATTAAGTACTGTAAAATCTTGTATATGGGAAAGATGAACACTTCTTCTCAAAATATATGAATATTAGAAGAAGAGAACAACGTTTTAGCAAATTCCAAGAGAAAGAACTTCTGAAAAACAACTCCGGCAAAGAGTTTCAGGACAAACAAATCCAACCTTTCTAAAATGGATGGAATTGGTATTATTAAAGAATAAATTGTCTCCCTGAATGACTCTCTCTCAATTTCTATGAAGCCTCTTTCTTATTTTTCCTACCAAAACATTCAAAAAGATGGGCCTGAAATGAGCTGGCAAGGACCAAATGGACTGCGGTCAATTTCACAGCAATTGGACAAAATAGGGTCATGGAATCTCAGAGCCGGCAAAATCACCAGGCTCAACCCCTCATCTCTTACGTGGGCAGGGTGATATTCTGAGGAACGAGGTGTCTTTTCCTTTCAGGTAGGTGTAGCTGGCGACCCACTGGACTGGGGAGCAAAGTTTCCTCTAACTCCTGGGTCACGCTTTTTCCAAGGTATCACACCAGTGGCTTCTTACAGCCATCCCTTCCCAAACACACACACACTCGTCCTCTGCCTCTCTCATGACAGACAAATGCTTTTCTCCCACAATGCACTTCCTCACTGAGCAGAGACACAGGTTAAAATAGTCCTCTCTGCAGTACCCCATGCATTCCCCACCTTGCATAAGAACGGATACAAGAGTAAGCTTCCATTCCATCCCTGAAAGACAGGGACTTGCTCTCATATAAAGCAGCTATGTACGCCCTAAGGCAACAAGCTAATATTGGAATTGGAGCGAAGGACCTCGAACCAAAATAAACTCAGAAACTTCATAATTCTTACTTATTAAAATGGAATGATTTAAAAGTAACCAACAAAGAAAGTGATCCGTTTCTTCTACTATGTTAATTTGACTTGGATGACAATAAGCTCTACCTTGATTTAATCGCTTTGATGAGAGTTGGTTAAGATGGTTAGGTTTTCTGCTCTAACAATTTTAAAACTAAAATGAAGAAAAGCACAAGAACAGTTCAATCTACATAAAACTATAGTTTCGAACTTCAAAGTAAGCAGAGATTGAGTAAATACAGCTTTTCTTCCACCTCAGATTCTAATTAGTTTTCTTCAGTCTGAGGCTGATACGTCTCAAACTGTTACCAATAAACTTGCAAATTCAGCAATTTTTATCCGTAAAATTATTTTTCTTTAAATAACTTGAGAGTTGTCTTCTGGGACTAAAAATATAAGCAACAGAGACAGAAAAGTTTAAAAATGAAAAATTTGCCTGCCTAAAATATACTTAGAAATGAGAAAAATCTGTGCTTAAAGAAGTTTCCTCAAAATTGCATCATTTGACCATGAATTCCAAACTTATTAAACTTTCAAACCCTCAAAGGTGGAAGCAAAATGTCAGCAGTTTAGGGCAAGCAAGAGTAAACTTTATATTATGGTAATGCTTTGCAAGTTGCAAAATTTGCATTTCGGAGCAAAAAGAATCACCTAATCCAAATTCTGTATTTCAGGTTTGTGCGACACAACCAGAGTTTGGTTACTGGCCAGAAGGGACAAGGGTCGTTGGGATTAGATCCCAAGGGTATCGTCTACTTGCTCAGTGCTTGCCACCTTCTTCCATACCAACACGGAGACACAGTTTCTTCTCTTCCAAGCTGGGCAGGTGCCATTGCTCATATAATATGAACCCTTCACTCCCTTACCTTCATCTGTGTTTTCTTGGTTCCACTTCACCCTAAAAGTCAAGACTGTTTACTTTGGGATCTTTATCTCCTCATAGAGCACAAGACTTGACTGTTAACTTTCTACCTTGAAGCAACAGATCTAAAACATAATATAACCTTTTTTTTTTTCTCCCAGAACAGAGTGACAGTAAGAAAAATACACTTTTCAGATCCAGGAGTGTTAGAATGTACTGGGACATGGACCAAAGCCACCACCTACGCTGGAACAAAGAAGGTATACGTCACTGGCTAAATACAGGACTATGAGATTCCCCATATCAGAAGCAATTGAGGCAGACTGCTGGCATCCTCAGGGAAACTGGTTGAATCCGTGCTGCCTACCCCTCTCTCCCTTGAGCTTTCTGCAGAATCAGCCCTCCCTGATCAGATACCCAGGCACCTGGAGCAGATCAGCGGGGTGACTCACCCTCCCCCAGAGGTCTGCTGCTACACACCTTCAAAGCTCTTCTGCCCTTGCCCTTGTGGCAGCCATCCATTTAGACCCAGCTCCCCAATGGCAGTGTCCCACCTCGAATAAAAGCCCTTAATTGGACTTTTCTGGCTCCAAGTCCTTTCTTAGCTACCTGGGCTACCTAACAAGGAGAAGCTATGAAAGCAAATGCTGTTAAAGTCTGATCATGTTAGGCGGAGGTCCCTTAATGATTCAACACAGTTGGTTGGTGATTAAGGGGCAGGCACCGAAGTCAGCCTTCTAGCTAATCACTCCCGCTGATTAGCTGTGTGACTTTAGGCACAATGCTCTCCTCACATTGTCACCACTTTTATAGTTATATATGTGTGTGTGTTAAGATACATATTTTTTTAAAACTTACTGTACATACACACACAGAATAAAATCCCTGGGATATTTCTTATGCCACTGCTTCAATGCTTCTTTTTGAAATACCAAATAACATTATTTCATTACTATTTATATCTTTTAGGGGACATTTGGCTTCATAAAACTTCTGGCAGCCTGTCTATTATGTAACCCAGGGGCTACTTACATAAGTTCTTTATAATTCCTGAGTTTCAGGTTTCCTTGTCCGTAATTCTCACAGAAGTAAAGCAGACCCCAAACGTCCTGCCGTGTGTCGACTACAGACATTCGTCAGCTTTTTCGCCCTCTCCTAGGCTTCCCCCTTTACAGCAGAGACCAGAAGCTTGGGAACTATATTTATCAGGCTCCCTTGCTGACACGATCCTAGGTATAGTTTAGACTCTGCCAATTTGGGTGAGTTTGGAAGACAGAAGACAGTCGGAAGCATATTACTCTTCTGCCAACACTGACAGGCAAACAAGGGAACTTGGCAGTCATAAAGTTTTACCAGGGCTTCTGGAGAGTTCCCCCACGATACCCTCCTTCGTAACACAAATTTGTGTTTTTCTTACAGCAACTCCCTTACTTCCTTATCCTCTAAAATTACAGAGCACATAGGAAGTCAGTGACGGCTTTTTCTGACCTTTCCTCTCCAAGCCGTCCAATGCAAGCACCTCGTCCCCTGCTTTGAATTCCTTTCTTCTCAACATACATAGAACAGTGTCTGTTTGCCTGACTGACCTAGTTGATATGTGTATCAGGTATTCACCACAACGCCTAGCACACAGTAGACACTCGATACAGGTAACTTGGAATGGCGGTAGCAGTAAGGACAACAGCAGCAGTGGTGGCAGAGGAAGTAAATGAAATCCCCACGTTTTCTAACCCAACAAGAGTCGAGTACTATGCAAAGTAGGGGAAGTTCTGGATTATGGGAATCACAAGAGAAGTATTACATTAGTTTTTAGAAGTAAAGATAATAATTCAATTCAGCGGTCACGCTTTTTGGGCCAAACTACAAACGGATTTGCCAGGATTGTATGTTATGTCCCTGTGGTTCGGTGGAATGATCTCTGGACGAGAAACCAGCAGATCTAGGGTCAGACTCACTCAGCCACTTTTTAATCGTGCGCTTGCACAAGTCAGCTTTCTGTGCTTGTTTTCAAATCTGCAAAAGGAAGCAGTCAAACCAAGTGCTCACTGAGGGCCTATTCAGCTGTTTAATCCTATACTTTTAGAACTGAGCATGTGAAGGCCTTTGGAGTCCTTGAACACTACTGCCTAAAGTCATTTAAATATTCCCCTAAAATCAAATGTACGTGATTGATTTTCCTGAGAAAGAAAGCATTTACATATCAAAAGGTATTTTTCATTTTAACAGAGCTTAGCTCCTGTCCCAATTACCACCCAATTTTTATTAATAAAGTAATGCAGTCTCATGTGAACCGATTTACAGCCGAGAGGAAAGAAACTGACCTGGAAAGTATTCATTCATCTATGCATTCTAACTATATTTCAAAGACCAATTATGCAAGAGTCTTTTCAATCATCAAAAACAAACAAATAAGTACCTTCTAGCAAAAAGAAAAAATATAGAGGGGAGAAATGCAAACAGGCAAGGAGAGATAAAGAGATTAAGAGAGACTTATGGAAACATTTTGAAAAGTACAAAGCACTAAATAAATGTAAATATCGGCTGCTTTAACCACCTAACTGGATAATTAACCAATCAATCATTCCAATTCTGTATATTGCTAAAAATTTTTAAATTCCTAAGGCAATCCAACAGTTGCAGGGGTGTCCAACCTGAGGCCCAAAACAAAATGATAAATTTACTTAAAACATTATCAGATTTTTGTGTGATTAGGTGTCCCAATGTATTTAATGTGTGGCCCAAGGCAACTCCTCTTCCAGTGCGGCCCAGAGATGCCTAAAGTGTGGACACCCCTGACAGAGCATGAGCTTTGAGTCTAGGCAGACCTGAGGTTGAAAGCCAAATTCCAGTAACTACTTGTTGTTTGACTCTAAGCAATTTAACCTCATGTGCCTCAGTTTCTCATTAGTCAAATGAGAAGAATAACCTCATAACACCATTATGTGTATTCGCTGACACAAGACATATATACACGCAGAACACTTTTAAGGGTATTTAGTAGAGAGTAAATGCCCAATACCTGTGTGTTTTGGGTAGAAATTGCCCCTCCCAACCTTTTGCTTCACTTCATGAACTACCTTGAGCTCACCTGTTGGTGTCTTTTGCAGCAATTTCATTACTCTAAGCCCAGCTCTGTAGGGTTCAGCTGATTTCAATTAATACTGCCTTGGACATGTGAAGATATGCTAGAATGAAAAACCAGAACAAATTAGAAAGTCAATTCAACTTCTTAAGTTGAAACTGAAGTCCAATTATAAAGAAAAAATATAATCCTTAAGTAGTGCTTAGCAATACTCACACAATTCAATCTATTAATATACTTTTCTTTTCAACAGATTCTGACCCATGCAGTCCTAATTTCACTGTAAAATAGACTGTGAGCCAGAAAAAAGATCTACAGGGAGTCCCACCTGGCAGCCCCCCGTGAAAGTCCATGGTCATCATCACCGACGGCTAATGATTTCATCAATTGTGCCTGTGTAAAGAGACCTCCACGAAAACCCCAATGATGCAGTGCAGAATGCCCTCAGGTTAGAGAATACCCCTGTACACCAGCAGGCGAGTGCCCCCAAACTCCAGAGGGACAGAAACTCCTGAACTGAGGACCCTTTGGGACCATGCCCTGTGAACCTCTTCAAAAGGGGCTGTTCCTTTTGTGTCTCTTATAATAAACCAGGGACAGCAAATAGAGTGTCTCCCTGAGTTCTGTAATCCATTCTAGCAAGTCATTTAATTTGAGAAGGAAATCATGAGACCCCTTAATTTATAGCCCATTCATTGGTCAAAAGTATAGGCAGCCAGGAGCTTGGCCTCTAAAGTGAGCAGCAGTCTTGCACAACTGGGAGTTTCCCCTGTGGAACCTGTAGGGGCTCAAGGTGGTGTCAGAACTGAACTGAACTGTGAGACACTGTGTTGGTCTCTGGAGAGTTGGGAAGTGGTCAGTGTGGGGAACAAAACCCAACACATTTGGTGTCAGGAATGTGGTGATTGGAAACAGATCAGAGCCTTTTAGGCAACCCCAACACATGGATACAGAAAGTCTCACACTGTATTCCAAAAGCAATTCTGTGTTCAATAAACAATACATTCAATGAGGTCAAAGTCATACCATTTAATTTTCTCCCACCCTTCCCTCTCCTCGATTCCTGGAACTGAGGAAGCATTCAAAAAGCACTGGTTTAAAGTTTTTAACTAAGACCTGGTTACTAGCAAAGTCTTTTCTTTAAATATTTCTTCCATGGTTATCATTTAGATACTCTAATGTAAATGTCACCCGCTGAAGGCCAATGCAAGCAGTACCACTAAATTGTGCCCCTGGAGTTCTGCAATGCGCAGGCCCTGTCTTAGCTTGGGTTTCTCTATACACTGATGTGGGTGTAAGCAGTTTTTTTGGGAGGTAATACAAGGAAGCCCTATGAAGGAGTAGAAAAGTGAGAAAGAGAAGGGAGTAAAAAGTTCATCAAAGGTACATAAATAAATAGGCAAGTTAGTGCTATCGGAAATTGGATATAAATCCTGCTGATGCCTCTCTGCAAGTCTTCGAGGAACAACACTAAGATGTCCAGCCCTTGTTAGTTGAAAGTTACTCCAGGGACATTAACTCTCCAGCAGCCTTTCCCGGGCTGCCTAACTCCCCCAGTGGGAGGTTGTCCTCAGGCAAAGGAGCACCTATGGCTGCAGGTACGTAAGGGACCTGTGGGCAGCTGCCCTAGGGAAGGTGGGGGGAATGGGACTGGCAGCATCTACGACAGATCCTGGTATGTGTCTTTGACGTGCTGCTAGAGTGTCCTATTCATCTGTGGGGCTTTGGCTGTGTGCTAGTCATCGTTCTATAGGTGAAAGATACAGAGCTGAAAATAACAGATTAAAATCTCCACTATTATGAAAAATGTAGACCTGTGGGAAATGATAGATATTAACCAAAATATGCAAATAAATACAATAAATGGAGTATGCTTTATGAAGTTGAGGAAGTAATAAATGCATATGCTACTGATTTGATATTACCTGGGAGATTAAGGAAAGCTTCATAGAGAAAGTAAGATGTGATGAGGAAAAAGAGAAATAGAAGTGTACTAAGACGTACCTTTAATGAATTAAAAGAAGGAAATACAGAGTACAGAGTTACAAGGGAAGAGTAACAGGAGGTAAAGCTAAAGGCAGGGGCCAGGCCATTCGGGGCCTTGAGGACCATGTTAAAAACTATACTCCTTAAAACAAGAGCAATGAAAAGTCACTGAAAGGTTTTAAGAAGGGAAGGGGGTATGTGAGTGGCAAAAATAAAAATAAAAAATAAAACTCCGTGTTTTGGAAAGACTTCTATGCCTATCTTGCAGAGATCCGACTAGAAAAGTGCCAAGCAGGTACGAGAACCCTTGAGGCCCTGTGGAACACGGTGGAGCGAAAACGGTGGCTGGGAGTACACAGAGTTAACAAGCGGATGAACCGACAGAAAACTGGCAGGACTTGGTGGTGAAGACAGGAGAGGGAGTAGGTACGAACATACTTCGACGCCCACGTCTGGCATTTGCTCCCTGAAGCCCCATGAAGGGAAACTGTTTGTCTTGCTCACTGGCGTACTGCAGCAACTAGAATAGAGCCTAGAGCTCCAGAGGACGTGCTTAAAATACACGGGTATACACATTTGGGGTACATGTTAATGAAGGAGAAAATTCAGAACAGAGAAGCTTACTGCACTCTAGACATGCCTTTGAGACATCCAAGTGGAGATGCTAAGTACGTTTTTGGGCCGTCGCTCAGGAGGGTCTGGTCCCGAGATGGAACCTGGGATAGCCACGTGTATTGCATATCTGAGCCCCTGGCCATGCCTGAGATGCCTGAGGAGGGAATTTAGTGTCAGAAGAGATCCTTGAGGAACCTGCCTGTCCAAAAATGAAAACTAACGTGTGACTGCAAATCTTTTCTCCATTGAAGGTTTATATAAGTATTCCTGTTATTTGGGTATCAACAAATTGAAAAGACGGTTGTTTTTGGTGGTGGTTTTTTTTTTTTTGCTTCATTTTATTTTTATATTGTCTCGATTTCTCAATCCCTTAGAGGTAATTTTGTTTTGCCCTCACATAGAATTTCCATCCAGACCCAAACAGACAAATGGGTTTCAGATTTGAAAAGTCTCTGGTCAAGCTTAGCACAACTTTAACAACTATAAATAAGAAAACTATTCAACAGTGTTCTCAAATAGCTCTCTTTAGCCACTAAGTTTTCCAAAATGCAGAGTTAATTACTTAGTGGGCCATAGAGGCCAATACAATTAAATGGAAAGAAGGCACAGAGTTGTCAATAAAAGAATCTCAGAAACAAAACTACTGCTTACTCGTAGGTCGATACAGCAAAGAAAAAATCTCTTTCTAAAAGGTTTTTTTTTAAACAGAAATAGGACATACACATCAAATGAATAGTTTCTATCTTATGTCTGTCAATATCATAAACCTACAGGAAAGCATCTGATCTCTGGGATCTTGTAACCATACCAACAGAACAACAGTGGTTCAATGATACTTGCAGTATTGGAAACAAGACCAAATAAATTGGAACTCCAGGAAATTCTACTTATTTTAAAACTTATACCACTCTAGGTTTTCATTGAATGTTTGTTTAAGCCCTGGGCATTACAGGGGAGAAAATAAATACAAGGGAGTGCAGGTAATATCCCCCAAATCATAAGGAGCTAATAAAGAACACACCTGGGGTTTGGATCTGTGTGTATCTTAGGCCAGGGCTCTGTTCCTCAAACCGCCCTTTCTCACGTTTACCTCCTTTGCGTTTCTTTATTAAAATGAGTCTCTGCTCCATCCCGTGCACTAACCCAAGGGTTGCCACTCTACATGAGCAGGAGAATTAAAACATAAAACTTGTATTTGAAATTTACTGAGTCATCCCCACATGTTTATCAGAGAATTGCAAAAGGGAACTAAAGAAAAGTAGGTTCACAGAGGTATATCCAAGGGCAAATCTATTCATTAGGCGATAGGAGCTGTTAGTTCTTCTGGATAATTTGATTCAAACAAGACTGGGTGGCAAACTGCCATAAGTGTAACTAGCCCTTCACTCTGCTTTGGGGACGATAGACATAAAATGTCAAGGATCAGACTCACTTAATTTTAATCTTGAAAATACTATTGGACATGAATGAGAATACAGTTTTTAAAATCTGTCATAAAAGTCAAATGAAATCTACAAAGGAACTTGTTTCTAGGAAACCAAAACTTAGTGGAAATACTTCCTATATGTTATTAAATTTTCTTTATCACATTTTCTCAAACATTTGATCAAATGTAGAGGTACCCCCAAATGAAAAGCTCCAGGCTTTGCCTCTTCTCTGACTTCCAAATTCATGCCACTCCATACTGACTTCTGCACTAAGTTATTCCATAGAAATCTCTGGAACTCTTACGGGGCCTTCTGCCTCCAAATCAACCCATCCCTTAGTTTTCCCTTCAATGTGAATTGTGTTCAAGCCACAATTACAAGCCAGAAACTTGAGAGCCACCTGACTCCTTTACACCCCACATAAAATTTATCAGCAAATCCTATTGTTTCTGCACTCAAAATACGAATGGAGCCGTACAGTCGTTCGCACTGTGCTGTAACTAGAGTGCTACAACCACCGCCAGTCCTCTTATGCTCCCACACATTAGAACCTAAACTCCCTGCTTTTAACTCGCCCCCCAAAAAACAAATAGCAACCATAATAATATCAGAAAAGCACAAACCTGATCATGTCATTTCCCTGCTAAAACCTTTCGCTACCATCCACGTGAACTTAAAAACCCCCTTTCGTAGTCAAAGGTGAAGCCCAGCAGGACTGAACCCAGCCTGCCTCTCCCACCCATCCTCCATCCCCCATCACCACTATGCTCACTGCTATTCGGCTGCTGGGCCAGGTCACAAGCTGCTCAGAGGCACTGAGGTCTTTCCCACTTTGGGATCCGTGTGGGTGATGCCCCTTGTGCCTGGAATTGCTTACCTGTGATTGCTCCTCTTAATCTTGCTAGACTCGGCAGAAATATCATCTTCTTCGAGTCCTTCCAGAGTCACCCAATTTGGAGAGAAACATCTCCTCCCCACACCTTTATCCTCCTCCCAGAAGCCTGGTCTGTGCTGCCTTCACAGTACATACAGCAAGTAATTGGATGGTGATTGCCTTGTTTACTTGCTTAGTCCACCTCTCCTCACAAGACTGAGCTCTGTGGGGAAAGGTGGGCTTTGCTTTACCTACTAATTTATACCCAGCATCTTGAATGCTGTAAGCACTAAATGTGTTCTACCTGAGTGAAAGATAGAAGCTCCTCCCTGGAGAACCACAGCATGTGTCTTCACACATCAGCCTGGCTAATTTTTGGAGGGCGTTGGCAGGACATGACCGCCAGCTGACTCTCAGAGTTGGACCCGGGCAGCTGGCGGCTACTCACTGCTTTCCCTGTGCTTGGAATGTTGTCTATACACTGTTCCCGCAGCTGGAGCTATTTGCAAAGACAGCCTTGAGAGATCGATGTGTAGTCAAGACCACCTGGATGGTACACGTGACTGCAGGCAGACAGGTGCGCAGGTCTCCTTTCGTGGCCGCCCAAGACACGCCCATGTAAGTTCTCTCACTTATGAAACCTGCCACTTACCAATCTGGGGTGGTCTGCCGTTTTCTTCAGCCTCTCTTTCTGTGTATCTGGCCAGTGTACAAACCAAACCTGTTAATCTACTGAATTCAGAACCCACTATAAGTAAAAAAGCAAAAATGAAAACCACAGTCTGGCAGTTTTCACTGGAAAAAGATGACTTTTCCTCTCTGAAAAGGCCAATCAGGGCATCTACCACCGATATCTCCAATTTCACCATTCTTGGGTTTTATTTTTAACCTTTTTTCCAGTTTACAATGTTTGTTTTGGTCAGCATCGATGTGTAGGCCACATAGAGTCAGAGCAGTAAAATTAAAATTTAAGACTTTTATTTTTAGAAAGTCAATTATTTGAATATTATGAGAAACTCTAGGCTCAAACATTTCTAATCTTTCAATGAACAATTTCCAAAAAAAAACATTTCTAAGAAAAACAGTTGTTCCAAGAAGTGATAACATGTAACACAAAAATACATACATATATAACTATATACATACATAAATACACACATATATATATATATAGATACATACAAGGTGTTTATAGAGTCAAATAAATATAGGAAATACTGACTTACACCAGGTTAAATAGGCCTCATAATTGTTGATATTCTCAGAGCCTTTATTAATATGTGAATATGATTATGAATTTCCAAATTGGAATAAACTACTCAGCATTTCCAATGTTATTTGAACCTGATTTTTTTATCATCTATCAGCTTCTACAAACATTGTTCTGCAGAACAGAGTGTCCAGAATGCTTTTCTATAGAGAGTGATTGGATTCTATACGAATTTTTAAATTATAGAACCAGAAGGAATCTCAAGAAATCATGCCACTCAGCCTCTTCACCATATGTCACAAACATGCACGACACTGATGTCACAGATGCATATGACAGCTGGCAGATGACATAAACGGTCCAGTTGGGCTGGGTGGGTCTATGGCACCCTGGAAAGCATATAGATGACATAAAAGAAAGAAATTACTTAGCTTCAGCTCTGATACAGAACCAATGTCCCAGATTACCTGATTTTCCATAGGAAGCCAGAAACTGAGTTTGTGTTAAAACTTCCCTAAAGGTTTTTTAAACACTGCCCAGACCAAATACAAATACCTGTAGGCCAGATTCATTACATAATCCCCCAGTCTGCAATCTGATTTAAGCTACCTAGATAGATATTTTTCTGTTCTGTTTTTCAAAATTTTGTACTTGGTGTCTCATTCTAATATTTTTGCATTTGTAACTATCTGTGATTTACAATACTTTTCTATGTGACCCCCTGTGAATCCTCCAATGTGACCAATCTGTTAAGTGGAAAATATAAATGACATCAGAATAGTCAACATTTCCTTGGCATATAACATCAAGAAAAGGCCAGATAATGGAGCTGCGGTAGCTGACGTCATCCAAGATGAGCTTTGTTCCACTGAAGAGATCCATGTTACTCTCACACATCTTACAATGCCCTATTCTATAATAATATAAACAGCTAAGTGGACTGACTAAAGACTATTTCACTTGGGAAAATACCAGAAATTTTTTAAAGGGAAACTTGTATAGCTCCTGGAAAGAATAATTTTAATATCACTAGGACCAAGACATCTACAGTTTTTCTTCCCCAGTTTATGAAGCTGGGGAAGAAAAATTACCTGCACAGATAAAACCATGGGCTTCAGAGTCAAGGAAGCCCACATTATAACCCCAAACCCTGTCTCACCGGCTGGCTCATTTTCAGCAAGGCGCCCCCTTCAGAGCCTTAGTGGTTTGGGTCTTGGGTTAGAAAACGAGACAATAAGAGGACCTGTTTCAACAGGTTGCTGATGTTTCCATGTACATAACATGCTCAAAATAATACAATTTTAGCAATTGAAAAGGGGCCAGTGGCGATCAGGTTGTAAGGCTGGGTTGCATGACTATGAGGGGATGACAGCAGGAAATGTCTTTGTGACAGTGGAGTACTTCTCTGCCTTCATTCTGATGATGGTTACTTAAGAGATGCATGTGGTGAAATTTCGCAAAACTACATACACACAAAAACGTGGAAAACCAATGTAATCTGAATACGGTCTGAATGCATGTAAATATTGTACTAATGTCACTTCCGTAGTTTTGATGAAGTACTATGGTTATGTAAAATATTATATTGGTGGGGGACTGGTAATGGGTGCACAGGAAGTCTCTATACTATTTTCCAACTCCCAAGTCTTAAACTCTTTCAAAATAAAAAGTCCAAAGAAAATCAGAAGGGGGAAAAAAAAAACCTTGCTGAGAGGATTGTATGTGATAATGGTGCAAAAAAATCAGCATAATTACGTGCTTTCTAAATGGTAACTGTCGTTTTTTAATTAAGTCTAGGAATTGAAACTGAAGGATTATGAAAACAGACTCTAGATCATTGAGAAATGAGACGAAGTTTATCAGTTATCAAGGAAGGCAACGCAAATTGAATTTTGAATACTAAGAGCAATAAAAGGACACACGATGAGATAATGTCATTAAGAACTCATCAATTCAGATCCGTTTCTCACTGCCCACCCACCACCATTTCAGGCACTTGACACTGTACCCAGGAATCATGAACACATTGCTGAAATATCTGTTTGGCTAGGAAGGGCTGCATAATTGAGCATAAACGGCACGCTGAACTTTTTCTTCTCAGTGCTCTCTGATACTAATGATGCTTTGAATACTTACAGCTTACTAATAGCTATAATACATTATAAATAGTGGATTTCCTAATTACCTATTTTAATTCATGGCAGGGCTTAAGCAACAGGCAAAAATAAATTGTGATAAATCCTTACAGACAAGTTGAACTTTCTAGTGAGTACAAATGGTCCCTGCTTTTGAAGTAAACTCAGAAAATAGACTTATCAGAAGATTAATGTATATGAATCTTTAATTTCTTCTTTCCAGTTATACAGCTTTTTGAGAAAAACTAACTTTAATATTGTAGTTTGAATGAGGAATCATAAAAACATGTTTTAATCACTAACTGACGCGTGTCTAAAATAACCTATAACATTATAAATATCCTAATAGAGGTGTAATAAAAAGAGCATGCGATCTGGGGTGAGAACACTGGGCTTTTTCACCAATATATTGATTCAACAGGTTTTGTTGAGCCCACACTCTGTGCCAGTCATCTTTCCAGGCACTGGGCAGACAGCAGGAAGTAAGATGAAATACAAACAAATTACAAAGAAAAATGATGTGGATCCAGAAGAAAGGGTAGATGGGAAGAGGTGGGACCAGGTTAAATGGCAGTCAGGGAAGGACTCTTTAAGGAGAAAGCGTGTGGACAGAATCGAGTGAAGGCGTGGAAGTGAGCCATTTGAAGATCTACCAGAAGAGGAGTCCCAGACGGGAGAACAAGCAGCAAGCACAAACGTCCTGAAGATGGACAAGCTTGGCAGGCCGAAGGCACAAGAAAGAGCCATTGTGAGTAGACTAAACAGCCATGTAGAGGAGTAGACAAGATAGCAAGAGAGATGTTCATGGTGGGGGTGTGGGTGTTCCTGAGCACCATGGAAGCTTCTAGGAGGTTCGAGAAAGTGTATGTGTGTGTCATCATCCGACTTAGGTTTTTAAAAGTTCAACCCAACTGCTGGGCGGGGAACTAATGTCGATGGGGCAGAGTGGACAGGGAGGCCAAGCTTAGGAACAGTCTTCCAAGTGAGAAGCGACGTGCCCCTTCCCAGCACTGGGGACCAGTTATCAGCCTGTCCGTCTGACCTCAGGTCATCTACAGACTGGGAGCTGCACCTGAGTGTTGTTATTTCCTTGTAACATAAATCCTACATTGACAGTTAAACGAGCTCGGAGGGCTGGCCACAGATGCTGCATCTGAAATCAATGTCAGGTTCTCATTCTACCCCAGGCAAAGTTGGAGGGATGGCTTTCACAGCAAGTATTTCATACATATTGTATAAGTTTTGGAAAATATCCAAGTATAAAGAACATAAAAAACTCTACATCAATTCTAACATGTAAAAATGACGATCCCTAATATGTTGCATTTTCCCCTCAGTTATCCTTTTGGAAAACTACTTTTTTTTCACAGAAGCATTTAACATCTTTCAAATCATTAAATATCCTTCAGAAACATAATTTTTTATATTTATTCACAACAACTCCCTACCACTGAGCATCTTTCCTGTCTCCAGGGCTACATAGTTCTAAATGATGCCGTGAGAAGCACGCTGGGGTGTACCTCTGGCACACATACCTGGTTGTTTTCCCTCGCACAAACTTCTAAAAGTAGAATTTTTGAACCAGTCAAAACATACATAAAAAATTTAATGCATTTTACATAATTGCCAAATTTCCCTCCAGAAACGTATTCCAATGACCTTTTCCACGAGGGCACAGAAAACTATTTTTGAGTTGCTAGGCCTGTTTAAAGACCCCCCCAGCCCTCTTTGTCACTCCACTTACAAGGCTTTTGTATCCACTGCAGTCTCCGTCTCTGTCCGCTCCCCCTGGGAGGTAACCTCGCTCTAGACCTCTCTTCCTCTTCATCCAGACCTCACCCCCCTAAACGTATTCACTCAAAGCCCCCCAGGGCATGTCCTGTTGATTTTCTACAGAAGTTCCTTTCTCACCCTAGTCCCCAGCTGACAGAGAGACTTTTGATTCAGTATCAGACTGCCAGCAACATGCCTGAGGAAAGTAAGCTTCTCTTACAGACGTGGGAGTGGAAAATAAATATTTGTTTATTAAGCCATTGCTCCAGAAGAAATTACTATTTTATTTGTAATTCCATTATATTTGCCACTAGTTAGAGGCATGTGAACTATGTCTTGCAAACAAAACATCAGGGGAAATATGCTTCGGGAACATCAGTCTAACCTTCCCGGGGAGAAGAAACGAGTAGTCCTCCAGCAGCCCTGACTTTTGAACGGAGAGGTGATACAAGGACATTTGGCAGCCATTGTGTAGCCATTAGTAAGTTCCAGGGTTAAAATCAAACAGGTCAAGGATGGGGAACAAAAGCATAGAAAGTTCCTGGCTTCTTGACATTACTCAGAAACTGAACAAATTTTGAAGGGAGCTGTGTTTACGATTTGCCACCTAATTGAAGCTAGGCCCCTTCTCTCCCACAGAAACTGGGAGATAGGGGGTCCAATCTTTTCTGGTGGTTACATTTGAAAGGGAAAGGTCCCAGGTCCTTGAGAGAGACATCCCTGGGTTGTAAAACTCACAGGAGCCTGGGGAAAGATTTATACCTCAAAGGGACAGAGAAAGAATGTCTAGTTGCCATTTTTTTTAAAATAAATATTCTAAGAAAAGGTTTTCAGAGGCCTACAGTCAGGGGGGGAAAAAAAAACCTGTAATGTTTCATCAAGCTGAGAGGAACAATGAGGCCGTCTCAGTGAATGAGCATGCAGTTTCTCCCTCTGAGTTCCCCTAATCACTGGCCATTTCGAAGGCCTGTGCTAAGGAACTAAATGGGCCTCTCGTAACGTTCAGCAAATCTTCTTTGCCTAAATTGGACAGAGTCATTTTCTGTTGTTTGCAATCAAAGTTCTCTGATGAACCAAGATTTTATTCCTTCACTTCTTTGTCTTGGAATTAAGAAATGAAATTAGATCTTGCATCGAGAATAAAGTAGACCAGATACGGTAGGAAGGAGGCACCGGACTTGAAGCCCAGCGATGTGGATTCTGGTGTGTGTTTAGTCACCATGTGGTTGAGGTCTGAGGCTCATTCTTCTCATTCTGACCCACGAGAGGGTTGAGCTAGATGGTCTCTGAGGTCCCTTCCCAATCTAATGTTCCCAAAACTCTATGAATATTCTGACAAGTTAAACATATGCATCTTTAGAAATGGAAAATAAAAAGATCACTCCTTTAATTCCAAATTTTTACCAACTGG
Source organism: Desmodus rotundus (assembly GCF_022682495.2). Classification (NCBI taxonomy): domain Eukaryota; kingdom Metazoa; phylum Chordata; class Mammalia; order Chiroptera; family Phyllostomidae; genus Desmodus; species Desmodus rotundus. Next base: position 148,460,933 of record NC_071392.1, read on the forward strand.
GAAGAATAAAGGTAACTTTGCCAAAGCTGTCCATGGTTTAGCAGACGTGAAATCACGGGCAGGTTTCAAACAGAGGGTTTGATTAGAGGGAGTTCAAAGCAGTTATAAATTACTTCCTCTTCAAAGAAGCTCTCAGCATAAACCTGCACAAAGTACCGATATAAAGCAGTTGGCAGGTGCAAAGTGAAAAAAAAAGAACTATGTTGAGTAGATAAAGAGTTATCTCAGACACCGGAGGATACTTTAGAACAGTAACTTGAGAAAGAGTGAACCTGACAAACTGAGCATTATAGAATAAGTTCATTTTTTGAGCAACTGGAAGTAGCAATCCAGAGAGATAAAATAGTATCAGCAAGTCTCACCACATGGGGCAGCTAAAGCTACAGTCTCCACAAAAGGAGGATAAATGGAATGTGTCACAGGGGATTGGGTGTTGAAGGGGGTAGAAATTTCTTATAACAGTGGCCCCTTGTAATGGATCTCAAGAATGGTTTTCAATGAGTAGACAAGGTAACGAAATCCTTGTATTCTGCTGGGATCAATCCTTGGAAGAGAGGGCAGATTAAGGCAAAGGAGTTAATATTTGCTGCTAGATAATCATGGACATAATTGTAAATATAATGTTTTTCTTATTTTAAATGTAATTCATCCTTATCATTAAAAAAACTACAAAGGAGATACACAAAAGAAAATTAAGATAATTTTCTATTATTGATTTTTTACATGTTTTCATTACTCATCTTGATATAACTCTATTTCTTGATTTTCCCTGGAACAAGACCTCATATGTTCTAATTTGATAGAAGAATTATTCCTTACATTACTAGCCACATACCGAGAGGAATGTGTTCAAACTGGAGGACAAGTCTCTCTATCTCTAACCATAAAGATAATTGTATGGATATGACTTAGAGAGCCTAGAAATGTCAAGAAATTCACATAGTTTGTTGAAGCTGCTAGGTTAGGGTACAGGCACACTATCTACTCCTACTAATAAGACTAGCTTTCCTGTAAGCCTGACATCACTTCTTGAACAAAGACTATGGCAAGGATTCTCACCTATTAGGTTTCCCTACAAAGGGAATTATCAAGGGACAATTCCCTGCATGAATCCCTTAGGTTCCCCTTCCTATATGCCAGCACTACTAGTTCATTAATCATGGGGAGCAATGAATATTCAAGTACAAGGTTGCCTGTGGTCCGCACCTACTGCCTCTGAGTCCTACACTTAGGGAAGTGTTTCAGCACAGAGCTCCATCCTCATCCTCCTGTCATCTGAACAGCCTTGAAGAGCATTTGGAAACCTCTGGCAATCTTAGTCTCCCCGATGCAGGACGGGTCCTCTTTCCAGCCTGGGAAATGAGGCAACAGACTAACAACAGACCCAACTGAAAGGCATGAAAGGCTCTGTCAAAGGGACTAATGGGGATTGGGGTTGTCACGGGGTGTTACAGCATTCGGGAAAAGCAATAGACTTTTCATTTAAAGTCGGCTACTCATCCTCGAGATAGAGGCAGAGCCAATACACGTTTGTTTTAATTTTTTATCGTTGTTCAATTACAGTTATCCCCATTTCCCCCCCATTATCCTCCCCTGCCCTACCCAACCCCACCTTCTACTTTCAATCCTCCCCACCCCATTGGCTTTGTCCATGGGTCCTTTATACATGTCCTTGACTTGACCCTTCCCCTTCTTTCCCATTATCCCCTCACCTCTGGTCACTGTCAGTTTGTTCTTTATTTCCATGTCTCTGGTTCTATTTTGCTTGCTTGTTTGTTCTGATACACACATATTTTAAAAACACAACCAACCAGTCCAATACTTTAAACATTTAAATTCTTTCTAGAGGGTGAGCAGTTCAGAGTGAGCAGTTCAAGGCATGCAGCCAACACCAAGGAGTTTTTGTGTTACTTCAAACAAAGAGGACAAAAAGCAACAAAGCTCATTACCCTTAGCAGTCACACCCTAACAATTCACCACTTTAAATCATCACTTCAAAAGAACATGTTAACAATGACCAGGTCTTGATTGACTGACCCAAACTAAGCACCCAAAGAAGAATCACGAAGTGTAGAGATTGGTTGGTTTTGCCAGGAGCAACCTGTCCTTTTAAAGGGACGTCTAAGACATTAGAATTTATGATTTACTCACACTTCACCTGCACAAGACCTGTGCTGGGACTGGACGTTGAAAAACACACTCACAGAGAAAGAGTGCCTGGGGTGGCCTTCCTGCAGACTCTGGGACAAGACTCTCAGGATTCCCTCTCTCACTTTTCAATCCATCTTTAAAAGTTAGGGGGGGGAAAACAAAGTATGGAAATAAAAATAACTTTGAGAAGTTTTCCAGAAATTTACAAAACCCAAATTTCTGTCTAAAATTTTAAAGGAGCAGAAAGTTCTCCCAAAGTTTCTTCAGCTAGCCTACATGTGCCAGTCTGAAGTGACATTGGATGGATAGTTAAAAGGCTGAAAAAGTTAAATGATGTCAATCAATGTAAATATCTGATAGCTTTTGGCGGATGATGACATTGTGTTACTAATACTATGGTGGCATATTACCCCTGTGATATGACTCAGGATATAACTAGAGGCATCCATGATAGCTAGGACCAGGGATGTACCAAACACGTAGATGTTCCTAATTTCCTCCATAGAAAATATAATTGACACAACCCTTACAGGAGCAATATAGGGCTCCCTGGTTTTGTCATATTGTCGTCTCTATTGCAAAGACAGGAGAAGACTACCCTGAAGTAGATGAATTATGCTGAGAATCAAATATAATCTCCTTACCACCTTCTAGAAGACTCATGAACTGGACTTGCTTATCTCTTAAGGCTCCCATTCTACAACCATGCCTCAAAACTTCAGTCTCTTCTGCTCTGAACTCGCCTTCCTCCACGGGAAATGCTCTTCCCTCCCCCAGCTGTCACAGTTCACTCCTTTTTACTTGGGTTTCGGCTCTTACGTTATCTTTTCAGAAAAATGTTCTTAACTTGACCAATCTAAAGTAATCTGCTACCCTAAGGTAACTCTTTATAGTTTTTCAAAGTTCCTAACCCTTTTGGAAATGATCTAGTTTATTTGTTGTTGCCTTTTTGTCCCTACAAGAATGTCCATTAGAAAGGGACAGGAAATTTGTATATCATGTTTATTATTAGATTCCTACTTTCTACAAGACTATCTAGAATATTGCAAAAATGAATGAATTAAGAACACAGTGGTTTTCCAAGGAAGACAAATTGAAGGAAAGTTTTGTTTTATCAGTGCTGGTACATGCCTAATACAGTACCTGGCACATATCATGAACACTTTCTTAAGAATAGTGTTTGGTTAAACACAATTTAACCAAACGTTAATCACTATAATGAAAGAGAGAGAGAGAGAGAGAGAGAGAGAGGTTAAAATACCTTTAGTGTCCTCAAAGTGTTACTGCTATCCACATGGCATGAAAAAAGAATCCAAGGCACCTGCAGTATATTTTTATATTTTGGGGGAGGGTTGTATACCTTTGTTGACAGCTAGCTTCCAACACATAATTTAATGCTATGCTGATGTATGTTTTAGCATTTTTGTACTCACCTATCTCTAATCAAATTAAACCAAGGCTCTACCTTATCAGCCAAATGCTGCACTGACCCAAAGTATAAATTCCTAGTTGGGATGCATCAGAGAAGATGGGCTATGTTACAGCATGGTTTTCAACTTTTCTTCAACCCTAAGCTGTCAGTCTCATCCTAGGATATGACTCTTGGCCATTCCTGCAACAAATGAGACCCTGTCACATTTTCATATTTGGTCCAATAATAACTTTGGGGGCACCATCAAGCCTAGGGATCAGCTGTGCAAATAAATATCATCCCAGAGCTAATGGTTATCTTTCAAACAATAATATTTTATCCAGTCTTCAAGGGAGCTTCCCTGGAAAATAAATTAAATATTGATAAATGATTGAAACCCAATCTGTCTCCTCCCCAACCTCTGCCCACTCTCAATACCCCTGCATTAAAGTAATTTCATCTAAGCAAAAAGTATATTGAATGTTTTAAAATTCCAACACCTTTTCATCTGAGGTCCCACCAGGTAACTGCTGGCTTGTTTGGAATTTGGCTGCTTCATTATTGCTTTCAGCAGAATTAATATCAACTGCCTATTAGTTGTCAACATCAATGTCTTTAAAACCACTTTCTTGGGTCCCTAATGGAAAGACATTAGATGATAGGCAAGTGGTTTCTCTACCTTCCTTCGGTTTCTGGCATCATTAATGTGATTAATGAGGTGACCAGGGAACTCAAATCATTTGTCACCGTAAGATTGCTAATATAATAGCCAAAGCTCAAAGGCAGGGAAGGAATGAGAACAAAGGTCTCTTTTTACATCTGTTCTCTATATTATCAAGGAGACAAACATCCTACCTTGTGTGAACCTGTTACAGTAAAGGCTAAGAAAATAACAAACCAGTGTTACTTTGGTCTAGATGATTACTGATGACTAACAATGAATTACTTTAGTTTTAAAGCTTATGAATACATTCTAAGTGATTGAATAATGATTATAAAATAGAAAATGAAGGGCTAGATCAGTGCCCTTAAAAAGGAGTAACAGGAAGGTACACTCACCAGCGGCGGTGACGGGCTCTAGTTAGGCAGAAGTCCAGCAGTAGCCCTTGCTTCGGCCGTAGCTGGATCTGTCTTGCTCCTCCTGTTTCTCTCTTCTGTCTCCTCCATTTTGTTTTTCTCCTCCTATTGCTTTGCTAGTAATTTCCCTGTGGTTATCAAAATCCTAGGAAAAGAGAGACAGAAAAACTTCTTTTCTCTCATTGTAATAAAACTCCAAACTCGATATAAAAAAATAAACAAAAATCTTGCTTGGGTTACTTGCCCAGTCTTAGAGAATAAGAATAGAACGTATATTGATGTGTTCACAGGAGTCCAGTGCTGGAGCTGGGGAAGAAGTTCAATGTAATCATACCCCCAAGACTGAAAAAATGCAATGCTTTTTTACCCATAAAAGGAAAAATCAATCCTGAGAAGCCAAATAATAAAAATAAACATCTACCATTGAAGGAATACATGTTTTTTAAAGAGAAACAGGATTTGTGTTGGTCACGGGAACTTTTTTCTGCAGAGTTATGGATTGATGGGCAATCTCTTATATGATGGGAGTGTAAACTTTAGAATTTTCTTGGAGGGCAATTTAGAAATATTTAAAATATGAATATACACCTTGATTGGGCAACTACCATTCTAGGAATTTATAAGAAAGAATAATACTAAATCTTCATAAGACTGTAACTAGAGTGATATTTATCTAAATGTATATATGACATCAATAAATTGGAAAGAAATAAAATGTCAAAAAAGTAGGGAAGATTAAAAACAGCATGTAAATGTTATGTATTTGTCTGTAATTTATTTACTTATTTAATCTGAACAGATGTACACCAAGAGGCTAGGACAGTCTGCCTCTGGATGGTTGAAATGTGGTTAGTTTCTTCTTGTTAATCTCAGCTTACCAATTTTTCCCCCAATGACCCTACACATGTATTAGTTATGTAATGTTTGTGTTCTGAGAAGAGGACAGCTTGAACACAGATTCCTGATTCACTCCAATACCTTTTTTAAAAAAAATTTGTTATTCAATTACACTTGTCTGCATTTTCTCCCCATCCCTCCACCCCACCCCAGCCAATCCCACATCCCTCCCCCACCTTCACCCTCCCCCTTGATTTTGTCCATGTGTCCTTTATAGTAGCTCCTGTAAACCCCTCTCCCCACTATCCCCTCCCCACTCCCCTCTGGCTATTGTTACATTGTTCCCAATTTCAATGTCTCTGATTAATTTTGTTTGCTTTTTTCTTTTGTTGATTATTTTCTAGTTAAAGGTGAGATCATATGGTATTTGTCCCTCACCACCTGGCTTATTTCACTTAGCATAATGCTCTCCAGTTCCATCCATGCCGTTGCAAAGGGTACAAGCTCCTTCTTTCTCTCTGCTGCATAGAATTCCATTGTGTAAATATACCATAGTTTTTTGATCCACTCATTTGCTGATGGGCACTTAGGTTGCTTCCAGTACTTGGCTATTGTAAATTGTGCTGCTATGAACATTGGGGTGCACAGGTTCTTTTGGATTGGTGTTTCAGGGTTCATAGGGTATAATCCCAGCAGTAGAATTGCTGGGTCAAAGGGGAATTCCATTTTTAGTTTTCTGAGGAAATTCCATTCTGTTTTCCACAGTGGCCTCACCAGTCTGCATTCCCACCAACAGTGTACTAGGGTTCCTTTTTCTCCACATCCTCTACAACATTTGTTTGTTGCTTTGTTTATGTTGGCCACTCTGACTGGTGTGAGATGGTACCTCATTGTGGTTTTAATTTGCATCCCTCTGATGGCTAGTGATGCTGAGCATCTTTTCATATGTCTCTGGGCCCTCTGTATGTCTTCCTTGGAGAAGTATCTGTTCAAGTCCTTTGCCCATTTTTTAATTGGGCTGTTTGTCTTCCTGGAGACCAACACCTTTTCTAAGTAATACAATGGTTGCCACGGGGAGCAGGACATACCATATTTCTCAGGTGTCTTTAAAGACCAGGACTCACTGAGAAACTCTTCTCTTGGGTGTCTGTCTGATGCCAAGGAGCCAGACCCAGGGGAGAGGGATTGCTGATGTTTGGGGTCTCGAATCATGACTCAGGTTTCTGGGTTCCCTGAAGGAAAATCAGCAAGCAGAAGCCTGGGCACCTCTCTCAGAGAACCTGCCCTTGCCCACTTGCCGCCTGTGGTTCTATGGACCCACGAGGCCTGGAAGGAATTACATCGAAGAGAAAAATGCCCCCGGCCCCTGGAGTGGAGAGAGGGGTCCTGATTTCATGTAATATTTTAAAATTAGTTCCAGATGAAATAATGATATAGATGCAAAACAGAAAATAGTTAAAACACTCTGAGAAACTTTAGGAGAATATTTGTATTACCTTGCATCATACAAGATTATATTAAGCAAGATAGAAGACACCCAGGCCCTATGTAACATTTCATTACATAAAAATTAAGCATCTTTTGTGATAAATAGGTCATAAGTAGAGTTAAAAGACAAATGAGAGACTGCAAAAAAGTGTTTCAATGCCTATGGCAAATAAAGACTTAATGTTCCTTTCATAGAAAGATCTCCAGAAATAATTCAGAAAAAGAAAAGTAACTGATAGAAAATAGACAGTGAGGCAAAGATAGTAAAAGATGTCCTAGTGGCCAGTAAATATACATGAATTCTCTTAACCTCTCTAGGGCTCAGGGCAATGCAAGTTAAAACAACAGTAATATGTCATTTTTTTCATTCATCTCATACAGAAATAATAATACAGTGAGGAAATAGGGATATGTAATCTCTGATATGTAATAATTTGTAAATTGCAGTGACCCATCTTGGAAAATAATCAGGCAACGGCTTTGAAAAGTGTGAATGCTTACAGTCTTTGCCCTAATAACCTCAATTTAGGAATTTGCCCTATAGAAATAAAAACCCTTGTGTTATATGAACAAAGATGCCTACTGCAACACCGTTTTATAACTGCAAAATAAAAGAAAAATAAAGGACCACCAAGAGGGGAAATGGTTGGATAAATCAAGCACATCTACTGTAGGCAATAGTCCCTGGCTACTGAAAAGAATAGGTGAGACCAGTGGTCTTCTCAGTGTGGCCTTGGACCCCCAACCTCGGCGTCACCCAAGAACTTGCTTGGAATGCACATGCTCTGGCGCCCATCCCAGCCTACTTAATCAGAATATCAGAGGATGGGCCCACTGCTCTGGGTCCTAAAAAGTCATCCAGGCATTTCTGACACACAATTAGATCCATGTCCATTGTCCTGAGAGGACCATTTGTATTGCTAAAGGAAAAAATTAAATTACAGGAAAATATATTTAACGTGATGCATTTTATAAAAATAAACATCAATAAAGCATACACTTTTTTGACATGTATTCATACTTTTGTATGAGGAAGCAGAAAGTGGTGAAAAGATACACCTGATGTCATTAACATTGATCAAGGCAGGAAAGGGGTGAGATGGGAAGAACAACCTATTTATGCATCTTTGCTTCATTTTTCACTGGAAACGGTGACTATATAAGGTCTGTCCGGAAAAAGTCCAGCCGTTGTTAATATAACAGTTTGTGCAACACCCCTGTAATCTGGCAGCCAAGGAGAGTGGACTGGAATGCACATGCGTGAACAATGACAACTTCACTGTACTAGTCAGTGGGGATGAAGGATGACATTGAGTGAGCATGTGTATTGTGTGGCCATTGCATTCAAAATGACTGAGTGGGTACAGCAACGAATCTATATCACATATTGTGTTAAGCTTGAACTTTCCTCTGCAAAACTATTTGGATGATTCAGAAGGCCGCAGCTATGGGCAACTGGTGATTGGCAGCTTCATCACGACAATGCACCCACTCATGCATCACATAGCATGCAGAATTTTTTGGCAAAACATCAAATCACCTAGGTGACTTAGCTCCCCTACAGCCCAGATTGGCATCCTGCGATTCTGGCTTTTCCCAAAACTAAAACCACCTTTAAAAGGGAAGAGATTTTAGACTGTCAATGAGATTCAGGAAAATATGACTGGGCAGCTGATGGCAATTGGGAGAACTGTGTGAGGTCCTAAGGTGCCTACTTTGAAGGGGACTGAAGCATCATTATCCTATGTACAATGTTTCTTGTATCTTGTATCTTCTTGAATAGATGTCTGTATTTTTCACATTACGTGGCTGGATACCTTCTTGACAGGCCTCGTATAGTATTTTCCTAATTTAAAAAATGACATTTAAATAATAAATTAAAGGAAAAAACAGCCAAGGAGCCTAGATTTTCAACTGACCTAGATCAAACAGACCCCAAGCTAATTGGGCATCAATTGGTAAGAAGATATTCCTATCATCAAGTTTTAATTGGCCTTAAGATCCCTGGTATAACCCTTTACTAAGCCAACTACTTAAATAGGTAGGTAGGTCAGAGCCACAGTTTGTGGATTTTTAACGAAGGAACAAAAATGCACAATTCTTCTGGATTATTTTTTCCATGTTATCTTTAAAGTTAAAGTTAAGATACATACATGGGACCCCCTGAAGAAATTAAAGTCACTCTGAAGAAACTATGCAGGTGTCAACACCAATAATATGAACCTACTATTAGTTTACCGAATGTGGAAACTTTGCCACCGGCACTTTATCTCAATCATTCTTTCCTCTGTGTTTTTGAATTTAAATGTGTGGGGACAATGATTTCTTGCTTAAAACCTTAATCATTTATTGAAATACCATTTTAAAGTCAAATTAAGTTAAATGTTGAATTGCTACTTTTATTTTTTGGGCTATGATTTTCTGATCAAGGACAAAATATTCTAGTACAGTCACTTGAGATTGAGTTTATCAATTTTTTAAGTTTGTTAGAAAACACATTTATTTGAAAAGCCTAGCAAGTCAACTGTGAAAGCCAAGAATTACATCCCAGGAAGTCATAAAAGCTAACAACATGGACACGAATAATCACAGAGATTAGGTAAATTTAACTTGTGATGTTGACGTCTTCCATTTAATTATTTAGCTCTTGAGTGTAGTCAAAAGTCTGATGAGCTCTGATTATGGAGACCTCAGCTAAAAATATTTCCAATTAATAATCACCTGCAATGTGACATTTAGGATTCTAAAACTTTAGTACCCTCCTTCCCCCTTTCGTTTTCCACGGGACAACTTTAGGGTTATAACTGAAATGAATCTCTAATGACTAATGCATAGGTCATTCAATTGTTTTCATACTGTCAGAAAATTAAGAGATATATTTACATGCCCTTTAAAAATCCATATTTCAATGAAAGGAACCTAGATTTAAAATCTTTGCAAGCCTACAGGAAATATTTCCATAACTTATGCCATAGTGCTCTAAATGAAAATTTTCTAATTCAATCTAATTAATCTCATAAAAAGAAGTCTTTTGCCACTAGACTTAAAATATATTAAACATATAATTTAATTAAGTTGAGAAAGTCCACTGTAATTCTTTAGAAGCAAATCTCTTTTAATCCTTTAAGTTTACTGGCTTCCTTACTGTTGCAAGGAATATCTAACCCATGATTATACCTGTGCTTTTTTACTGAGCCACTCTGAATCCTAAGAAAAACCCAGCTAATTTTATTACATGCAGATACCAACAAATAGAGAAAATCCTTTCTGCCTTAGCTCCAAAATGTTTGCTCTGCATAAACATATTTCACTAGTATAAGTAAGTAAGCTTTTCTTCCTTCAAGTATATATATATATTTGAGAACCTACTATGGGCCAGCCATTTCTTGCCAACCATTTCAAATGCATAAGGAGAATCAAAACAAGAATTAGTAGCTTACATTACATCTTTTATTCCTTGGATTACTGTATTTGTTTGAGGATTTGTACCTTCTAATTTAGTAGCTTGCATTAGTAGCTTACGTCTCTAAAATGATTCCTTAAATATTTTTGGCCAACTCTATAATTACTAAATCAAATGTTGGGCTTAACACCCATGCTATTTCCTACTCTCTTAATAACTAACTAATGCATTTTACTCTCTTGCTCTAAATGTTTTACTACTCTTCATGCTATTCCTTTGGAGACTTCCCTTCATTGGAGGCCAGATGGTCACTGGCATTCAACTAAAGAACAGACCCCATGTTTCTTCCAGAATTATTTGACTTTATTTCTATAGTATAATACCCTGTCTTTTATCAAAGAGTATTCTGAAATGTTGGAACCAAGAAAAAATTTATTTAAATATTAGGAGTTTGTGCCTGCATAATCTAAAACGTAATACCTTACCCTGAAAGGATTTATATGCTGTGCTGAGAGTTTATCAACTTTATTTGTGGTGTTAATGCAAGTTCAAATTGTTGAATTAGATTCAGATATCATATCTGCACTAACAACAAAAAAGCAGAGAGTTGAATTGGTTCAGAAATCGTGCATGTTCAAGGTGATGAGCATATTAAGTGTGAAAAGAAAAATAATGTAGTTTTAGGGAAAAAAATCTTTCTAGTTTAAACTTTCATCTATGGCCATGAGAGTATTTTTTTTCTCACTGAATATTAGTTTGTCCTTTAGTCCTGAAAAGACTGCTCACCTGGTGGAGGAAGAAACACAGTTTTGAAGGATTCATGTTACTGAATTTCCCACTATTATTCATAACTCCAGAGCTACGGACAGACTTCGCAGGTGAGAGAATGTATCCCCTCCTACAAACTTTCTCCTATTAACCAGAAAACCACAGAACCTTAGAGCTGAAAGTTCAAGTTCACCACCCCCAGCAGATACTAAATTTCCCACATTTGCAGGAGGTGCTTCCACGCATTTGCAAAATCAAACTTTTTTTAAGTCTTAGAAGGGAGATTATAAAATCATAGTGGAGTTTCCCATTGGAACTACGACAGAGGAAATGGGAAGCACTGTCAGCAGGCCAAGGTTAGCAGTGGAGATGCTGGAGGTGCGACGCCTGACCCCACGCTGTGCAATCTTGCACACGTCACTTTCTCTCTCTGTCATCTCCCTGAGCCTCAGATTCTCCACATGTGAAATGATGGTGGAAGCAGGGCCCACCCAAAGGGCGTCTGTGCAGATCAAATGAAATAAGGTGCTCACTACAATGCCCAGCACCTTTTCCGCTCCACACACTCATGACTCAACAAACACGTATGTGCTGCTTTTTGGGTATTTTCAAGATTTACTCTCTATCATTTTTCTTAATAGACTTAAGGAGCTTAATGATTTTACTGTCATTAAAAGAACTGGGTTAGTATTTATTTATTTGCTCCACTAAATTTTTACGATTTTGCTTTCTTCTTCATAAATAATATCTTTTATCCCCATTTTTCTCTTCTTGCTTCCTTTATTTTTCTTTTTCCTAGCTTCTTAATTCCTTTATTTTTTTTTCCTTCTCTCTTCATGTCAGCATTAGGGCTCTGATTACAGTCATTGCTTTCTACTAAGTTTGCAATGCTCATGACCTTGCCTTGAATTCAAGAGTAAACTGGGAGTGAATTCATTAATTTCCATGTAGTTGAGATTCTTCTAATTTTTAGATTACTGTATTTGTTTGAGAATGTGTAAGTTTTAATTTAGTGTCATCCATACAAAAAAAAATGTGTGTTAACAGTTAAAAATTCATTATCATCTAAAGAAACTTTTTATTTATTTATTCTACATAAAATGGAATCTTTTATACTGAATTTATTGGGGTGACATTGGTTAATAAAGTCATACAGGTTTCAAGGGTACAACTCAACAAAACAGTATCTGCCCCCTGCATCGTGCTCCCATCGGCCCAAACAAAGTCTCTTTCAGCCCCCATTGGCCCCATTGCCCACCTCCACCTACGCCCACCCCCTCTCCCTCTGGCTGTCACCATAACATATGCTATTTTTCTAAGAAAACCTTTTAAAACAATAATTCTAACACACCGCCAAGAATTTCCAAGAAAACATTCACAAGCTGTATAGTCTCCATGCTGAGAAGCATGAGTAAAATAAAAAGAAATTCCATGTTAGAATATCTGGGAACCTAAGCAATGTTGCTTTGTTACCAATTTTAAATATCTAGTTAGGATCAGGATGGGAGGGACTTAATCCCACTTGCTTATACACTTTACTCCTCTCAGTTTTAATAAGTCTTTGTAATAGAAGCCAGTCCAAGGAATTTTCTAGAAGTAAAATTAGTAAGAACTAAAGCATCCAAGAAGAGTGTTGAATGTCAAAGGGAGCCAGGAGACCGGGCAGGTACAAGGAAGGTGCAGATGATGAAATTCAAGCTTATGTTAATAAAAAAAAATAATAGACCATCTGAACAATATGTATGAGGCATTAGGAAAAGGAAATCCTATCTTTGAGGTACCACTGCCTCAAGGAGAAAAGATACCCCAGGGACAAGGAGCTTAACTTCCAAGTCATGGCCAACAATAACTCTAGGCACAGAGACCTTTGTACTTGTTCTAGAAGTTTGTAATCTAATACTCAGTCCCAGAAAAGCAAAACATTTGCCACGGACCCAGGTTCTCTCCAGTGTCATGCAAGGTTATAGAAAGAAAAGACTATATTCACAACTTTAGGCAGGTGGTTCTCGCTGACCCTTAGTTTCCTCATCTGCTAAATAGCTACCAGGTGGCAAGGGGCCTCATTACATAATCCGCATGTCCTTTTTAGCTCTAGCATTTTATAATTCTATAGGATGCTTAACATATGCCTATCCTAAGTTAAAAACATAAAATGAAGTTCCAATCATAAGAAGCAGGGCCACACGAGACCTTACTAAAATGGTTTTGACAAAATACACAACACCCTTGAGTATTACTCGGTAAGACTAGTTTTGAAAGAATTCTGTCATCGATGGGAAGTTTTTAGGTATGAAGATTAATCATGTCAAAAGTAATTTCATGATACAGAAATGTTCTTTACTGAAAAGAGTAAGAAGGAAGTAAACTTTTGAGGACCTACAATGAGCCCAGAAATCCACGTGTTTCACATGTGCCAGATAACTGGAAATAAGGGACATGAAGTTGGGAACTCTCCGGCTACAGCAGCTGCTGTTGGTTCCCTGCCCGTATCCCTCAGGTCTTGTGACTTCGGTTTGCGCCTGTACAAGCGCCAACTGCCAGTATCTGCTTCCATTTGCCCAGGAGTCTCTGAAGCCTTGGAAAACTGCCATGCCCACCCCCAGCAAGTCTAAGGTACCACAGAACTAACACCTCCACCTTAAAGAGTAGCCTAAACCAATGGCTAAATGGAGTTGCTATAGAAATGCCCAGGTAGCTCACCTAGCAAAGTAAGTCAGAGGTGTGTTTTACACCATTTTGCAGAATTTCCCAGCAGCGTTTAGACTGAATTACAAATAGCAGTGGCTACTTCCTTCTCTGTGTCTTTCCCCCAGTCCCCCAGATTTCCTGCACCTGCCGTACAAACTGCGGGCACTCGAGTCCTTGACTTGTCTGCTCCTGGGGGAACACGGACTAAGGCTACCACAAACAGATTGATCTCGCTGTGAGGCTAAGGCTTCAAGTAAGTTAGGTTTCTGTCCTCCACACACTGCTTCTACACACATTCATGCTATTTGCTCAAAATTAGAAACAAACTTGACCGTAATCTTGTATTTGCATCAAGAAAGCTATAAAGCTTACAAAAGAAAAATAAATACAGTACAATCTAGCACTCATCCTGAGAGCAAAGAACATAAAAACTGCTTTCACAAATGAAAATATTATAAGGTGGAGGTGGGCGGGGGAAGGGGATTAGCCCTTTAATTAACATTTTCGCTGCTCTTGGGAGAATTTCGAAGATAAAGACTCGGAGAGCATATTTTATCAGGGTAGGTATGAGGGAGCTAAGGAACACTGATTCTCAATCTAAAAGCCAAATGCTGGCAGAGGCGCATCAGGGATGCGAGCTTCACCTCGTCTGGTGGTTGGGACATAACAGGAGCTCAGCGCGGATCTGTAAATACAGAGAGAGAACCAAGCGGGATCCTCAGGCATTAGAGCCTAAGAAATGGGAACTTAACCTTTATAACTAGGTCAAGACTCTAGGAAGAAAATTTAAAAGAAATGTTGATATTTCTTCTAAGTCTTCCAGTTCAGCTGACCAAGATAGGAAGGAAGACGACTGGTTCAGAAACTCCTTGTGCGCTGAAGTTCAGAAGCTTCAAGACAGATGATAGAAAAGTGGGGAAAGGCAAAGATTCTCTGGAAGAAAGGGAAGTGTCCGTCATCTCAGTTACGTTTTCGGTATAAAGTCCAAACTGTATATTTTGGGCTTTACAGTTTCCATGTAAAGGGAAACTATATTTTAACTCCAGGATGACTAAAGAATTAATGTCATGGTTCTTACGTGTGAAAGTCAAAATTATACCTTCCCAAACGTCTATTTTCATATCACTGAATCACTCATGAACACACTATGAGTTACAGACATGCTGTTTTTATCTGTCTGGACCAGCATGTTGCCACTCATATTAATGGGCCTGATCCTAGGTAAAAATTACTCTGATGGAGACACAAGAAATTTAATGTTTGACTGACTCTAGCCTTCTTAAGTCACCTCCAGTTATAAAGAATTTGGTCTGGGTTTTTTGTTTTGTTTTGTTTTGTTTTGTTTGCTCCTCCTCTTTCCATTCCCTCTTATCTGCTCCCTTTTAATTGGAGTTTTCCTGGTAAGCCCAGTCCCCAGGGTTTTATCTTTCTGAATTTGGAAAATAAGTGGAGTGATACCTAATTGGACGAAAGGGGATGCTTCAAAAAATATTGCAGTTCATGGTTTGGGGCTTGGTAAGACAGGAAGTAAAGGGAGGAAATGAGGGACCAGGTGCCATTAGGGTATGTGAAAAATTGAGAGAGAAAAGAGGATTTTATAAAGTGTTGTTGATGTACAGAGCTCTGATTCAAATACAAATCACTCAAATACTTCTGTGGAATTATGAGCTTAGCGCAGAGCAGAGAGAAGAGTAAACATCGTCGGTAATACTAGGCTAAGCTGCCTCTCCTTCCCTCTTTTTCTCCTGAAGGTACATAGAGTGTTGTTGATGGGTCCCCAGAGCGCTAGCAGGAGTAATTGATTAGAAACCAAACCACCAAGAAGACACTAAGCTATCATCTTTGCATCTACCACAATACCCTTCTGTCTCTAACAGATGTTCAAAGAGTGAGAGTGTGCATGTTCTATCTGGGGGAGGTGGGAATTCTATTTCAGCTTTCCGTGCATCATGAGGTTACTGGAAAACATGGAAACCTCAGTCACACTTGCAAACTGTTTCACGCTTTGAGACCTCTCGGAGGAGAAAGCGGCAATAGAACCATTCCGCTCAGTTCATCCTGGACGGTAACAAGGTGGCTGCAGGCTCAGTTTAAGAAATGACCTTCTGCTCCTTTGAGCAGACCGATTATTCTCTAGCGTTTCTGCCAGCAGCATACCACCCAACCAGTTTGCAAAAACGTATATTAAAAGGATACAATTTCTTTGCCAGTGTTTATATTCAAGTCAAAGTGTTTTTTAAAAAGAACAAGAACACTAAAAAAAAAACGGAGCCATGGCAGTTTGCACCTCTTTAGCAAAAGCAAGGCAAATATTTACTATCTGGGTTGTTGCACAGAGATGTGTGGACAGAAGTTTAATGTCTGTGCAATCTGTTTCCAGTGCATTAGCCATCGCGTTACAAACAACAAACAAGATTCTTTCTTGTTCAAAATGTGTCCCACACGCCCGAAATCAATCTTGATCAACAGACTGCAGTATAGTATTTCAGAGTTAAGAAGATTCTGGACACATTTCAATTAAAAAACAAATTTAGAGAAGACAATTCATATGCATTACCCAGCTAACAATGTTTCCAAAAGATATTTAGGAATTCGCTAAGTCAACTCGGAACTCGGAGTCTCGGCTACTTTGTCAAACAATATAATGGCCTCTCTGGGAACCATAACATGTATATTTCTGCCCCCTTTTTGCTATATTCAACAGAGAGGATACTCATTAAAGATGGGAAAGTATCTGAACTCCACCATTTAGCATACGGATCAAATTGATGAGCTTCTAAAGTTAGGATGACTGACTTGGAATGAAAGACTTAATTCTCAATATCTGTACACATAAGTCATTTGCTATTCAAAAAAGACTACCAACTTTCTTTCCTGACCATGCCTATAACTGAGCCAACAGCTGTTTTCAAAAGAAATATATACATATAGTGGAAAGGGTAAAATAGAAAATAGAGAACCTAGAAAATTATCTTTTAAAGAGAGGCAGTAGCATCTGAGTTATGAATTCAGGTTGCCAAGTGAACTAGAGTTGAGAAAGTACAAATAACATTTAGAGAAGTAATAGAGCTATTACTACCAGCTACCGGGTATTCACTGCATACACAGTGCATGAAGAAAACAAGGTTAAATGCAAAAACAAGAATCCAGTGCAATATAACTACTGCAGTCTGTTCCAGACTCTCCCCCTCCTCCCACCTTTCTCTGTCTCTTTCTCCCTTCCTCCCTTCCCCACCCCAGCCTCACCCCTTCTCTCTCTCTCTTTTTTTTTTTTTTTGCATTCTCCAATTTTTATGTGTGGGATGAAGACAAGGAGGGAATCAGACCTTTCAAGGAGAATTTTGCCTTGTTATTTTGCTAATTTAATGTTCAGCATCTGGTCCACCTTCTGCTGTGTGTGAGATACAGTGATCTGACACTGATCCTGAAATGCTGATTGAACACTAATGAAGAGCTGACTTTAGATTGAAATTCTTTGCATGTGAACCAACAACATTCCAGCTTATTAAGACCAGCAAATAAACTAACCAAATTTTGGCTTTTAGATTTTAACAGATGGCTGCTTTATCCTGTTTCATATATCTTTCATAAGCTCACAGAGAGTGCTCATTTGCATTTTCTTTACATCTTAGAAAATAATTGCTGTGGTTCTTCACTTTTATTCCCATATGTGTTTAAGTGGAAATTTTTGTGTTGAAAGTTTATTCTGGACTTTTTCACTTTATAGCGGCAGGAATAGAATAAGTTAGTAATAGTTAAGTGCGGGTCAGGAGAACAGGAAAACGCTTGGAAACTCGTGTCGCCTCACGAGAGCACTTTACCTACGAATTCAACTGCAAAGTGTGAGACCCTGCGTTTGCCAGAGTAAGCATCTGCTTCTGTAAGACAATTTTTCAGAAAATTAGAAAACGCTTAGGCCAATAACATGAATGTTTTTAATAGTAACACTGACTTTCTTTGTAATTGCAGACAGATGATTAAGCAATGATGAAGAAGTTACATCTGAGGTGCTCACAGGGCAAAGTCTCCAATGGCTCTGTGCATTACAGGCTCCATCCTAGGTCTAGGAATCTTGGATGTGGCATACACACTGACAGGAAATGCATCCCGGTCAGCAGACACTTTTCGTCCGGCCTAGTTTACTTCTGAAAATACTTAACAGAATTTTCCTTTCTCATGAACTGGGATTTTCTTTAAGCAAGGGTCACAACTACGGAATGAGAGAAACAGAAGCCAGGAGCCGTCGGAGAGAAGCATAGGGACTTGCGCTGCGAAGATGTAGTCGGTTAAGTGCAATATTCGTAAAACTTCTCTTTCGGTTTGCAGGATGGCGCTCAACCCACTGAGCCACACCAGTCGGGAAAACTTCTCAAAAAATAAAAATAAAATTGGTAGCAGGTCCGAGAACATCCTAATTACCACCTTAAAATAAAAGCAACCTGGTTTACATACAGACTCGCTTGATAATTCTGCAGCGAGGTAGTAACAGTACAACTGAGGGCTCTAACTCTAAAACTGCTCCAAATTTAGAGAACTATGGAGCTAGAATGATTTACTGTGGGTTTTGAATTATGAAGACAATTGACAAAACTGCAGTCCCAGACGTTGGTATCACAGAAAGAGGTCAGACTTTAAAGCCAGGTGGACACGTACAAGCTTATGCACCTGCAGTGGTTTACTTCCCATGTCTGAGCCTCAGCGTCCAACTCTAACTCACGAAGAAGCTACAGACTAACTATATCACTTCTGTTAAGTGCTTGGTACAGACCAACAATAAATGACTGCTATTTTATTAGCTCGATTATCATTTTGATATTTTCTTCTTCTTTTTTAAGTGTCTTTAGAAAACACTAGCAGCAGAAATACCACAATATAATCAGCCAGTTTCACACTTACTCAAAATGACTTTCTGGCCTCAAAATTCAATCTTCTTTTAAAACCTATAATCTCTAAGTAGGAGGCGAGGATATTGCGGTGAGAACAGCCATTGACCCTGAGGAGATCCCTGACTGGGCTGAGCAGACAGGTAAACTCCAAGTTCAGTGAGGACTGAGGGAAAATAAAATAAAACCACAGCAAGTTCTCTTTGCTCCATAGGCCTATTCTCTTTGCTCCATAGGCCTAAAGTGTGAAGAAAGTGCAAATGTGGTGTCGGCGTGGCTGCACGTTACTTAGTAAACATGAGGTCGGTCACGGAGCCCATGGCTTGGCAGCCTGTGTCACAGAATGGTGGGTATCGATGGCAAACAGAATCTTTCACCTCTGCACAGTCATTCTTCCCTGTAGACCATCCATTCATGTAGAAGGGTTTGGGCTCCTTCTGTTTTTTTCAGGCACTGAGGAGACAAAGGTTTGTTAGGCTCAGCTCCTGCCCGCATCAAGCATTCCCAGTCCAGTTGGAATGATAAACCTTTCAACACTGGCATCTGGAGTAACCATGGTGAGCAGAAATACGGGCTGAGAACGAGCTGTTTGTGGAGACCACGTTGCTGAAGTTACTTATCCAAGTGATATCATGAAAGGTCTCCTCGTCCCCTGCCTCCCAAATACAGCTTCCCTCTGTGAGTGCCAACACCAGGACTAAAGTAGGCAGACAAGATAATCCAGGCTTGTCTTGAAGGGAGATTATGAAATCAGCCTGAGAAAACAAAAAAATTATGAGTGTTCCGTCCCATGGAACCTGACTCAGAAATTCCAAGTGCCAGGCAGTCCTAGTGTGCAGCCTGCAAGCCTGGCTCATATCCTGATGAAGTGGCCTTCTCCCAAGGAGAATAGGTGGCAATTGTGCCCCAAACACAAATCAGGAAGGCTCTCTGGTGGCCGGATCAATGCTGTGCACTTTCTCTGTGGCCTCTGTGTTCTCTGTCCTGCAGCAGCTTGAATGTGTGGAGATGAGGGGTGATAATGAGATAGACGTACATGCAAGTAAGCAATTATAATGCAATTTAATGTGGAAATACAGATTAGTAAGCAATGAATTCTCCTCCATCCTGGCATAGGATGCGCCCAGGAAACTCGGAAGACTGGTCACACACGTGCTGATACTTGCAGGAGGACATGGAGATTGCTGAGCTGGTGGGTGACAAGGCAGGGAGGCTGGGAGAGAGCACGCGTGTCGCTGAATGAGCAGGGAGCCATAGCAGCGTTTGATGCGCTCTGGCCAGGATGAGTGATCTGCCTTCCCCAGCGGCTACACCAGTCTGCCTTCCCACCGTCAGTGCAAAAGGGCTCTCCTTTCTCCACATCCTCACCAGCACGTGCTGTTTGTTGGTTTATTGATGATAGTCATTCTGACAGGTGTGAGATGGCAACTCATGGTGGTTTTAACTTGTGTTTCTCTGATGATTAGTGATGTTGAGCATCTTTTCACTTGTCTATTGGCCATGTGTATGTCCTCTTTGGAGAAGTGTCCATTCAGGTCAATGGATCTGCCTTTTGAGCCAGCAATCCCACTTCTAGGAATATATCAGAAGAAACCCAACACACTAATTCAGAAGAGCAGATGCACCCCTATGTTCACGGCAGCATTATTTACAATCTTCAAGATATGGGAGCAGCCCAAGTGCCCATGAGTGGATGAGTGGATAAAAAACCATGGGACATTTAAACAATGGAATACTACTCAGCCATAAAAAAGAAGAAAATTTTACCCTTTGTGACAGTATGGACGGACCTGGAGAACATTATGCTAAGTGAAATAAGCCAGTCAGAGAAAGACAAATACCATGTGATTTCACTCATGTGGAATCTAATGAGCAAGCTGAACTAACAAGCAAAACAGAGACAGACTCATAGAGAACAGGATGACAGCTAAGGAGAGGGGAGGGTAGAGGGTGGAGGGATGGAGCAAAAAGGAAAACAGGACACATGGACATGACAACAGGGTGATGACTGCAGGGGGAGGGAAGTATAAGGGAACTGAATGGTAATAGAAAAAAATACAATTTTAAAACAAGACCCAAAAAGTGAGTAACTGACCTATCTGGAGCACAGGTGCTCTGTGTGCCTAAAGGTGGGAGCACAGTAGGAGTAAACAGAGAGATAAGACAAACAGACAGGTACCTCTGGATTGGATACGTCACCTTTGGCACCTGACTAAAGGGTCAGACAGACCACGGGTCCGTGCACCTCAAATGTCCACCCTAAAGAATCTGTTTTTAATTTCCAGTAGATTACATAGCAGGGAGGTTTTTACATTGAAAAAACATACAAACATATTTTAGTTTTTTCCGGGAAGCTCAGAAGTGGCAATGTTCCCAGAGGTAACATCAGTGACCGTGATAGAGGCCCCTGTGGTCCAGCTGCCCACAGAGCCTGCCCGGCCCACGTCACCGAGTTTGTCTCCTGCCACACCCTGGAAGGCACGGGGTGGGGGGGGGGTTTCCTCCTGCACTCGTGAAGAAAGATAACAAAAGTGTGTGAACAGGACACTGGGTAGATGACGATGGTTACACATTCTGCTCTGTGGGCAAAGGAAGAAGGGATGCCAAACAAACTCTGCTAATGCCAGCCGGCATTTTAACAGTTTCAAAGTCTCTCACTGTTGCCTACACAATTTGCAACAGTAAAATATGTAAATGGACCTCTGAAATCCAGCTCTCTCATTAACAAATGCCCCCTTTTTCTTCATTTTTGTAAAAGGATTTTCAAACTGTGGAGCCCATTTCCAGAAAGCCACGGAAATCAATCATTTTATTGTGCTGAGCACCTTTAAATAAATCCAAATCAAAGCAAACAATGGGCTTACTATCGCCCATCTGTGATGTTTTAATGTGAATGAAATACCTAGCTTTGCTCTACTAGGTCCAATAAAAGTTGATCTTAAATTCGCAAAGTCCTTCAGCATGTGTTGCTATGACATGTGGCCTCACTACTTGAGGGGTGGCTTTGTTTTGCCCCAAATAGAGGAAAGTTGAATCTAATAATATCAGCATATTTCATGCAGTACACTGAATTAAAACAAATTAATATTTTTCCTCAGATAATTCTTACCATAATCCAGAAAGTCTTTTTGAAAAAGACTATTATTAAAAGAACTAGGATTTTGGTTCATTTAACTTAACTTTTTTCATTAAATTTACTGATCAGAGCTGTTTTCAGATTCAGCAAGATGCATTCTTAAGAGGCATCAAAACATAAAGCATCTTGAGAAGTCCAGGTTGCAAAATCCTCTGAAGTGTAATACTGGCCAGTGAGAAATATGAACAGATACATCTCATGCCGTCACAATGAATGAAAAAGGACAGATTTCTAATATTCTCCAAGCACTTTATACATATCAAGTATTATTCAGGGCCTCCCCAATTTACAGAGAGCTTAAGTAACATACGCAAGATGACCATCTGCCAATGGCACTCAATTTTGAACCGAAAACTTGTGTGATTCCAAAGCTGTGCTTTGGAGGGAAAGTGAAGACTCAAAACGATTGGGAGTTTTACTGAGCACCGCCCCGTCCTGCGGAAGGACAGCTGCCAATCCCAGCTGTGTGGAAGGATCTGAAGACGGGTGGGCACACTGGGGAGGAGAGGTTCAGGGGTCTCTCGTGTTAGTTCTTCTGTTAAGGGGTGCTCCTGCACACTGCATAAACACACACACACACACACACATACACACACCCTCAAGCCGACATCAGCCCTGTATGTCTAGGAAGTTAGGAGAGGATGGGCCCTCCCCTCCCACCGAATACTTAGGCCATTTTAAAGGATATCAAGTGTTGTACTGAAATAGTGCCCCTTTGACTGGCACGGAAAAAGGTACAAGATCCTACTACAAAAGACAACAATAAATACACTCAGAAGCCTTCCATTTATGCCAACACTCTGAACTGAGTTGTGTGTGAGAGTCCATTGATAATCTTCTGAAAAGAAATCTTTAAACCAGAGACCCTCTTTCAGTGGTTTCTTTAATAGTTCACTAGGTTTGAAGTACGGCTGGCCAAATAACCCCACCAAAGTAACAATTCTGTCCAGATAGGCTTGTATGCAGAGGACCCAGTACCTCAAGGATAAGAATAATGAAACTGCCAAGCAAGATGGATGTAACGGCAGTGTGAAGCAAGGCGATAGCCGCCTGAGAGCGGATGAGGGCCACGCCACGGAGGCCAGGGAACCAAAGGCGCCTTGTTGGAACCACGCTCCTGACACAAAGATCAGGTCGCATCAGAAAAACCCTAAGAAAGGCTGTGAAAGACTGGATATCTTTCTGCAGGTTTCCTTCCATTTCAGGATTCATGCAGGTACACACCTATTTTTAAATTCTGCTATCTGTCTCGTAGGAAAGAGTAGGAAGAACAGAAAATGACACCCTCCAAAGAAAAGGACAGCGAAGAGCAGTTATCAGAATTTTAAATGGAATCATTATTTTACTTCATGTCAAACATTCTGCGGGAAACGGTCACATTTCCAGAATCTTGACACTTATTTTATGTCCAGATTTCACCATTTCTCCCAGATACAATAGCATTTGCAGGGAGCTCTTATCTTCCTGCCTATATATTGTCTTAGATTTTAAACTCCTAGAGACAATTATGTATTTTGCACTTAATTTTATATAACCAGCTGCACCTTCTTTTAAAGAATAACTCATTGCCTTTACAAAGCAGGTTACACATTTCCGCGGAGTTTTTCCATTACATGATTTCGTTTGACTCTCGTTGTCTCGTGGAGACAAGCAGGACAGCATCATCCTCATCTTACAGACACAGCTTACAATGGATGCACAGTTCCCCAAGAACACACAATCTTCCTGCAGAAGGGTTGAGGCAAGAACCTGAATCTTCTGATTCGAGAACAAATGAGCCAACGTTCAGAGTCATTTATTTTAAAAGAAGAAAATAACCGCAGTGATTCCCACGTAATCCCCTCAAATCTCCCCAGCTTAAATCACGGATGAAGCACGAGGAACTCACGAGCAGCATTTTCAGAATACTTGTTGTTTAGCTCATATACTTTTATAAAGGGCAGCAGAACAAGTTACTAAAGGAGATGGCAGAAACTGTCTGTGGGGAATTCATTTTGATTGGGAGTATGTTGAATTTCTAATCAATCTAATGGCCTGTTGAATAGCTTAAATATAAAATAAAGCAAAGGTCATTACTATAAACTGACTTTTTGTGTGGCCCTAAAATTCACATGTTGAAACCCTACCCTCCAATATGATGGCCCTTGATAGGGGTCTTTTGGATGCAATCAGTGTTTAGGTCTTGCACTGATTTGGGTACATCCCCCGGGGATGAAATGAATACTCTTGTAAACAGAGGGTGAGACGCGGTATTTTTTCTCTCAGTGCACACTCCGAGGGAGGCCATGTGATGATCTAACCAAAAATAGGGTCCTCACCCAACATATGATCATGCTGGCCCTCTGATCTTGGACTTCCAGGTTCCCAAGCTGTGAGAAACTCAGTCTGCTGTTGACGCCATCCAGGCCATAGTGTTCTGTCACAGCAGCCCTCACACACTGAGACAGTCATACCACTGGCAGGTGTCACGCATGGCCGCAACACAAGAAGTTTCGCAGCAATTCCTTACACCAGCTGGCCTCTGTTGTCATTTGAGAGGGTGACCCTGCGATCCAGGTAATGGGTCTGTCCTTACTTCTTCTAAAAGGCACTGCACTAAAAATCCTGTTCTTGCTAAGTGTTGACTCCGAAAATGCCACCAGGTAAAGAAGTTTCAAAGTAAGGCTAAAATATCCATCAACTGAATCCATTAAAAATTCTATAAGTAATATTAAGTCCATTAGATGATTGGCTTAATATGCCATTCACTGTTTAATGAGATGTTCTATATTATTCTCCAAAACAAAACAAATATTTCAAAAACAAAAATAGCACTTTGGAGGCACTCTTAGAGGGATGTGACACCTGGACACATTGCTTAGACTGTGAGAGTATTAATACATTTCCAAGTAAAAAAATATAAGTATCTAAACATAATAAGCACCATATTCAAGAATCCAAAGTGACGGATGGGTTGAATGTTTTTCTGTTCATTCTTTGAAACTCAACATAACTAGTAAAACGCCTAAATGAGAGGCCACTGCTTAGCCATTCGACCAGGTGGAAGGAGAGGTGAATGAAGTCAGGACAAGTCCCTGGGCCCTGCCGGGTAGAAAGAGAATTACAGGGAGAAATTCTTGTGCCTGTTCTTCCTAGGAAGCCTCCGCCCCACACACATGCTGCACCAAAATCAGGTCATGATTAAAGTATTTAATATTTATTCAAACAACATTAACTGAATACTTACAATATTCTAAGCATTGTCCTTGACACAAAGAACAGGGAAGTGAACAAGACAGAGAAGTTTCTCAGCTTACTAGAACTTGCATTCTAGTGGGGTAAATAGTAACAAACATGTAAAACAAATAGAAATATTTCCAAGGATGGGTCTTTTGATAAAAAAGCTATAACATATACATATAAATATGACAGAGAGTGACCTGGCTAGGTGTACATAGATAACCTGCTATTAAACATATATCTTCATCTGAAATTCCTAGCTTCATTCACTCTCTGCCTTGGCCAAACCTTTCCTGACGACTGAAAGGCACCATAACCAGCTGCCCTATGTCTATAAACCTCAGAAAACTTTAATATCATTTAACACTTTATACTTCGTGGGTTACTTTCAAACACATTGTCTCATTAAAGGAGATAAGCAGAGTAGACATGTATCATTTGGGGTGTAACCTGGCTCATTTCTACCTTTCTAACCACACCCATATTTCCTAATGGGGTGTCTCCCATGGCTTGTAGCCCTGGTGGGGTCATAAATCCAGGTGACTGTCTGCCACTACAATTTAAATGGATGGGGCTGTTCTGCGCTATTCTAGTACGTGAGCAGTAGAACATATAGCCTATACCTGCTCGAACAAACGTTCTCACAGAAAAAGGACGGTTGCGTGTTATTCATCCTGGTTGTGTGGCCTTGACTAGACTGTACTTAGGACCAGCTTTTCCTATAGTTCCTCCTGTCCAGGCCTCAAAAGAGGCTTTGTGCCAGACTATTCTTCAACCTTCCCTTTAGTTTCCACATCTCTAGGTAGACTTTCATTTAACACCTTTTGATGCTTTGACCACAGTTTCTACTGTTTGCAACCAAAGTCTTCCAACTAATAAAGAAGACTATTATGTCCTTGACAACGGAGACTGAGAGGAGTGACCTGTTTATAGTCTCACTGGTATAGAGTATCTGAGCTGGGATTTGAAGCCAGTTCTTCTTATTCCAAATGTAGTATTCATCTTGCAACATTCCAGCCAATACAATGTATCAGAAGCCTTCTAGTTTAAGGCTATAACTGAAAACCTACGTTTACCAAAATTTAAATTCTCCTGATTAAAGACAACACACTGATTTAACAGCAGCTCTAGTCTGTCATCTCTGGTGACAGTTCCCTTCATTAATGTGTCTCTTAGAGTCTGTCCACCTTCTTCGAAAGACCACGTTTCGTGCTTACAGGGATCTAAGGTTTTCTGGGGTTTTAAAGCTTCCTGTGAGTAGCTCAAAGCAGGGACATTTCACCATCATCTTCATTTCTGAAACTCTCTACCACTGCATGGTGTTTTCCTTGAAATGTTTCGCTAGAACAAAATCAGTCTGAGAAGCACCCCTTACACACCCTAAGCACACTTTGCCATAAAGCACAAAACTGAATTAATCGGGGGCCAGTAGCCACGTTAACATATTTTCATTTGTGCTGTTTTGTTTCTTTGCTAGTTTTCTCTTCTCCTTGGCAGTGACTCTCAGTATTTCGTGGGCAGAAGCATTACATGATGGGCTTTTGTAAAATGCAGGTTCTCAGGTCCCAGTGATTTGGATCCTTTGCGTCTAACGTTGATTTTCTGAATCTATGTTTTAACAAATGCCCCTCCGTCCTGTGGTGCCAAAGCAATAGCTGTAGCTCACTGGCCTGTGGGGACAAAATTCCAGTCCCTTGTCAACAGCACACAGTTCAAACCCGGTCCTTGCCTATTTCAATAATCTATCCTTCTCACCTCTCCAAGCGAACACCACTGTTCTGGCTGAACTCCTACATGATTTTAAGTATCCATGCCGTATTTCCCATGACTTCCTGGTATAGAGAGCTCCAGCCAATATTTATGATTTTATTTTCCCACCATCCCCCACATCTCCCGAGGCTTTGGGGAAGGGAGGTTGCTCTTCTATCCCCGCCTCACCCCTAAACATCCTCTAATAGGATCTGCTCACCATAGAACCCGCTCCCTCCGCCACAGGGAAACTAGAGTGAGTTTGTGAGACCAACCAATTGTAGGTCCAGGGGCTTCCCAAACAAGAAATGTTAAAAAGAAAAAAGAACTTTACTAGTGAAAAGCTGAGGAATGTCAAGGTCAGGAGGTAGGTGAAGTCTTGGCCCCTGAAAATGGAGGAAGGCAGTCGAACAGAATAAAGTGGACGTGCATAGAGGAGCAAAAACAGTTAATAAATATGAACCTCACCAAAATACAATTTCGATACTGATAATAACTGCTATACATTTTTAAGCTACATATTCTGAAACAATTATTACTTGATTGATAGACTGAGGTCTGCATGGGTGTATTTTACATAGGAAAATGCATTCAATTCTAAGCTTTATTTAAGATTTTCTCATTGCCCATCATTTACTTGAAAGTGCTAATAATATGATAGCAAATGTTAATGTTTAGCTAAGATAGTTTCTTATAAATGGCCCTAATTAGCAAAAAAATACATTTTTTAGGTCATAGATCACTTTAAGAAACTGATGAAAGTTATATATTTTCTTGGTGCAAAGTAATGCACACTTGCACAATTTTTGACAATTTCTTGAGAATCACAGATGGCTCTGAAACCCACTCATGGACCCCTTAGAACTCCCAGGGCTCACTGGGGCTTGTTTCTATTCTGTTTTCCACAAGTGCTACACCACGCTACCTGCATGCAGACAAATGGATAACGTAAGTTGACCTTCATGAGAACTGAAATTTATTTCATTTCTAGGTCAGAGATGGTAGACAATAAAATAGATGAGAGGATTCTAAGTGGCAATTAAGTACCAAGGAAAACCTTTACATAAACAATTTTAAAAACATCTTTCTTGGCTTCAGTTTTTGTTTGGCTATGCTTTTGCTTTATTTGTTGCTGTCGGTGGACGTGTTAGCTTGCTTCATTTTCTTATGATTTCTTAGTATATTTATTTTGTCTAATGTGAAATGCAAATGCTTTTCTAATGATTTTTCTCCGTGTTGCCTCCTGATCTTTGTGCAATTCAAAGTGCTCACTTGACACATCCCAGGTGCTTTGTCTTCATATCTGTTGAAGATGAGAAGCTCTCTGAAATATCAAATAGGTAATTCAAGATTGAACAGAGATGCTACATACTGAAGAGAGATTCTAAACTGTCTTTACAACCCACATCTCATGAGAGAATTTTTAGGCTATCTCATAGTCTGGCATTTAATACGACATTTTATGTTGTATTCTAATGATTACATGCCTGTTAGTGTTCTTTGTTTTATGTATAGCAAATTATTCATGGGCAGATTCTAGATCCTCTGTGTCCTGGGTAATTTTCACAAGGTATTTTGGTCAACATTATGAGTTGCATGTGACAGAAACAACTCATACCACCCAAGGAAAAAAGGAAGGGGAGGTTATTGTCTTCAAAAACAAAAGAGTTTAGTGATAATTCTTCCTGCTGACACAGCTGAATGCAGAGGTTCACACAATGTCAAGGGTCAATCTTTTCATAATTTGCACAGCTTTTCTCTGGGTTGGTGTCATCATTTGATGGGTTCTTTCCATGAGTAGCTCTCAGCACCTCCAGGCTTGCATTGCCCTTGACTTCTCCTTCCAAGTTATATACTCTTGTACATGCCTGGAGTTGAGTACCATGTACCTCACTTGAGTAATCTACTCATCCCTGAATAAGTCTGGACATAGGGATCAACTCTATACAAATTATATGAGTTAAGAACTAAGAGGCACTTTTCCAAAGGAAAATCAAAATATGATTATCAAACAAATGGCAATTTTCAGAAGAAAACTGGGTACTGGACAGAAGAAAACACACCCACTACATTGGGTTTGTTAGTTTTAAATACATAGCAAACACTCCGTGGTTGATACAGCACCCATTCAAGACTGAAGATGAAGAATCACTATGTGCCTGTCTTACGGCCCATAGTCAAAAATGATTATTTGTCACTCTCAACCAATCTCATTGTAAGAATTACAGCAAGATCTCCAGAAAACCAAAATGTGGTCAGGCAGGTACGTAAGTGTGTGAAGCTATTGGAGCAGGGACTACAGTGCATGAAAAAAGGAAAGAAAAAAAAATTCCCAAGAATTCGCCATAAAAATGCATCCTCTCCAGTTCCGTGAGAGATATACATGGGGTTGTCTTTCTAGAATTTACAACTTCCAGATCCCATATCAACACTCATCTTTCTAGAGAAGCAATTTTGCAAAGTAGTTAAGGCAAGGAGTTCAAGATCACAGTAGAGGTTGAATTTTTCTTTCTCCATGTACTGGCTGTGAGATCCGGGACAAATTACTTAAGTCCTCTCGGGTTGTTGCCTCGCCTCTAACTGACCTCGCCAGCTGCTGTACGGATAAACTGAGATGACATGTCTAAAGCCCTTAGGGCAATGCCAACACGCAAATAATATGCATTCACTGGTGGCCATAGTTAAGAAAAATTCGTTACTTAAAAATCAAAACAAACTAAATAACCACAGATCCATTCCCACTTCGAAGCCTTTATATATCATATGGTAATTATTTTTCTATATCTGCCCTCCCCACCCTCGCTGGACAGTGAGCTCCTTGAGGACAGTGATTGTGTTTTATGTTTTCATACCTAATTCAGAACTTGATATGTATTAGACCTTAAATAATTGCTGGTAAATAGAACTGAACCTACAAATTTCTACAAGTCTGTTATTTCTTCTAGGATGCAGAGCTATGTAGCTCTTTGTTCTACTTTATGTAGTCGAAGTGAGTAAGATACATTGCCCTCTGAAATCTTTAGTCCAGTGCCAGAGTAGAAGAGGGAGCTGTTCTCGGAAAAGCAGGCTACACAGTAGCTTTTTAACTGGTAGAGGAGCTTAAACTGTGAAGGCAAGGACTGAGTCGATGTTATTACATTTTAAGTACTGACAGTGTTCTTAGCAATTGGTAGAGAAGAAAGAGGCTGCAACATTCTTCGAGATACTGCATCAGAATTCTTGGTCCTGGGCTCCAACCCTTGCTGCATCAATTTGCATTGTGAAGGTTATCTTCAAAGCCAGAAGGGTGAGAAACAGGAAAGTTTAAAATAGCCATTTTTCTAGGGGTCACTATATCTAAAAATCCGTATATTTTAAAATTGGCTTCACCTTGATAATAGGACTCTGATTGTGGTAAGAAACAGCCTCATTCTTTTCCCCTTGAAAATGTACTTTTGCAGCGTGGGAGAATGCACCGAGCTACTTTTGAAGTTATGTTTATGGATATTTCATAGACTGCATATACTTACAGATAACAAAAGGGCGAGCATTTCTCTCCTTTGGAATCCTGACTCAACTCCAGGACCATTAATCAGCGGAATAAACCAAACTCTAGCTGGAAGCTTTGAGCACCTCCCACTCTGTCTGGCGGTGCCTCGGGGGCTTACCTGTCCTAGATAAAATTCACAAACATGGAAGGTGGGCACCCAATTACAGAGTGGGAAGAGGTTGACTAACATCAGATAACCTAACACCCGCCTGGAGAGGGAGGAAGAAATGTTTATTCTGATCTAGGGGTAAAAAAACAGAGGATGGGGAGATGAGTTTGCAATACTGAGGAAGGGAAGGGGGGAGGGAGGAAACTTGGAGGTGAAGGGCAAAGCATAGCGGGGAAGACCATCAGTGGCTACTTCTGGTAAGGGTCCTAATCAACCACTGCAAATCACTCAGGTAGAAGAGCTCCTGATCTTGAAAGAGTGAGTGCCCCTGTCTGAAATGTGTTCCATCATTGGTAGCCTGACAGCATTGGGGGCCCCTTGGATTCAGTCCTGTGTCCTCTTTTCTTTCTCCTCTATAGCCCTCCAGCCCTTACTAACCTTGTCTAGTCACATCACTTCAACTAATTCATGTACACTGATAACTCCAAATTCTGTTTCTTCTAAGTCCCACTGCCTGCTTGACGTTTCGGTGGGGGCATCCTCAAACACCGAATTCTAATATCTCTAATACAGAGCTTGATCAACCCCCCAAAACTGCTCCACTTCCATTTTTCTTGTCTTGGTAAATGATGCCACTATCTACATCTTTCCATTTTCCCTGACAACACCCAAGTCAAACAAGCTGTCCTATCTCGTCTGACAACTCTGTCACCCCAAGCGGTTTCCACATGCACTTTCTCCTCAGGCATCCATTCTCCATAAGCCAGCCAGGGCCATTTCTTTTCTCCATCAAGAATATAGCAGCACAATTTACAATAGCCAAGTACTGGAAGCAACCGAAGTGCCCATCAGCAAACGAGTGGATCCCCAAATTATGGTATATTTACACAATGGAATTCTATGCAGCAGAGAGAAAGAAAGAGCTTATACCCTTTGCAACAGAATGGATGGAACTGGAGAGCATTATGCTAAGTGAAATAAGCCAGGAGGTGAGGGACAAATACCATATGATCTCACCTTTAACTGGAACATAATCAATAGAAGAAAAAAGCAAACAAAATATAACCAGAGACATTGAAGTTAAGAACAATCTAACAATAGCCAGGGCGGGGACAGTGGGAAGAGGGGATTACAGGAACTACTATAAAGGACACATGGACAAAGCCAAGGGGGAGGGTGGAGGTGGGGGAGGGAGGTGGGTTCACCTGGGGTGGGGTGGAGGGATGGGGAGAAAAGGCATACAACTGTAATTGAATAACAATAAAAATTAAAAAAAAAAAAAAAAAGAATATGGTTTGATGGTGTCATGTTCCTGAGTCAGGGTTTTACATGGTTTCCCTCTGCTCTTAGAATCTAATCTCAAATTCTTAATGTAGCCTAAAAGCCCAGCAAAATGTGAACACTTTCGGTTACCACTTTCCTCTCCCTCCCTATACCCCAGGCAGACCAGCTACCCTGAACATGCAAAGTCTCACCTGAGCACCAGACCTCTGCAAATACGCTTTTCCACCCTAGCCCTCAAACACCTTCATGGGGCAACTCCTACTCATCTCTCAAAGCCTAACTTAAATTCCACTATTTCTGGGACACCTCTGCCATGTCCTGGACTAGATTAAGAGTGTCTCTTAGTTTCCCTCTCCCTTTTCTATTCAATACGATTCTTTGCATGTTTTTTGTGCATTATCAATCTCTTGCTAGTTAGTCTGTGAGCCTCAAGAGAAGCAGAGGTGATGTCTGCAGTGTTGTTTACCTAATGTTCAGCAGCGAGCATCATGCCCTGGCATGTGGTAGGGACACAATATGGTCTTTTCTGAGAACTCACTAATGAAGGAAGTAACTACTTTAAAGCATCAACTAAAGATGGCAGCTGTATGAGTCAGGGATCTCCAGAGAAACAGAACCAATGAAGGGGGAGAACAGAGGGAGAAAGGAGGGTAAGGAGATTGAAATGTGTTCTAAGGAATTGGCTCATTTGATTATGGAGGCTGGCAAGTCCCAGGACCTGTAGGGTGAATCAGCGAGCTGGAGACCCAGGAGAGCTGATGGCTGAGTTCCAGTCCAAGCCCAAGGTCTAAGAACCAGGGGAGCCAAACCCCTAGTTCCAAGGCCATCAGGCAGGAAGAATTCTCTTTCTTAGGGGAGGGCAGCCTTCATGTTCTACTCAGGCCTTCAGCTGACTGGATGAGGCCCACCCACATTACAGAGACAATCTGCTTTACCTAGTTCACTCATTTAAAGGTTAATCTCATCCTAACCACCCTCAGAGGAACATCCAGAGTAATGTTTGTCTAAATACCTGGGCACACTGTGGCCCAGTCAAACTGGCAAATAAAATTACCTATTTACATCAGGCAAATGGTGCCATGGGTTTGGCTTTTGATTGGATATTAAATTTCCTTATGTCTCCACAATATTAATGACAAAGCCAAAATCCTAACACACAAAGTTTTAGCAAAGTCAATTTGTCTGACATGTTACTGGACAACTCTATGATTTCCTTTTCCTAGCTGCTGAGCGATATTTTTTACTTTAAAAACCGTAAAGCCAAGAAAAATGGTGGTAGAACTAAAAATCATGTGAGATGGCCCGTGACCTCTGTCTGCGTCTTCACCACCACTTCATACACAGGCCTATCACCTCGAACAAAGCTCTGTGTGTTTTACAGATTTTTCTGAAGTTCTGGAAATAACCAACTTACTGTTAAGAAAAAAAAATGGATCTGGATACCAAATACAATTTTTCTCAGAGGCTGAGGGAAAGAATTGTAAATAAAAAGTTAGACATTTACAAGAGTTCTCTTAAACAATGACCCAAAGTCCCCAGCTTTGCTTTTCTCTGTAAATTCCTCCTCTCTCTGCATCCTCAGAGGAGATTCCCTTCGACAACCCTTCCAAATGTAAACCCTCACCCTCATTTGAAAGAAATGCTCAGTCTCATCATAGGAGCCACTGCCCTCCCCTCTCCACAGCTCACATTAAAACACAATTATGTGCCCTGGGTGGTGTGGCTCAGTGGATTGAGTGCTGGCCTGCAAACCAAAGGGTCACTGGTTCAATTCCTAGTCAGGGCACATGCCTGGGTTGCGGGCCAGGTCCCCAGTGAGGGACATGTAAGAGGCAACCACACACTGATGTTTCTCTCCCTCTCTCCTTCCCTATCCTTCTCTCTAAAAAAAAAATAAATAAAATCTTTAAAACACACAAAATTATGTGACCCGGCACATTTCCTGCAGATTATTCATTCTAGAAGATAGCAGTGGGCTCAAGCAAAACACACTGCTTCAGTGGAAGAGAGTTTCGACATTCTGAATCTAGCTGATCTCAATGGTTATAACAGTGGTCCCCAACCTCTCTGGCACCAGGAACCAGTTTCGTGGAAGGCAATTTTTCCACAAACTGGGGTTGGGGGAGGGAGAGAGG
The DNA here is from genome assembly GCF_022682495.2 of Desmodus rotundus. Classification (NCBI taxonomy): domain Eukaryota; kingdom Metazoa; phylum Chordata; class Mammalia; order Chiroptera; family Phyllostomidae; genus Desmodus; species Desmodus rotundus. The sequence goes on from NC_071392.1 coordinate 148,494,800, forward strand.
AGGCGGAGCTCAGGCAGTAATGCTAGCGGTGTACACAATCGGGAAGGAGGAGGGTGGGGACCCCTGGTTTATAATTTTTCCAAATGCTATGTGTTAGAAATATGTAAGAAATAGAGGCGGGGGAGGAACCGAGTGATCTGATCCAAATGCCTTTATCTGATGCTGCACTGAGAGGTGGGCGGAGTCAGGTCAACTTCAGCAGCGGGGGAGGAGGGAGGCAAGAGTGGGGTTTTTAAAAGAAAAAGCACGGGTTTGTGAGGGGGGAGGGGAGGGGTCAGCCTCTTGTTCTTCCAGGCTGTTGCCTCAGGGTTCCAGGACACGAGCAGGGACAACAGGTTAGGTTAAGGGCTGGCTGTCCCCAGGTACAGGAGGGTCAGTCTGGCTACCCACTATTGTGGCTGGTGCCAGGTGTCTATGGTGAGAGAGAGTTTCAATTAAGCTGCAGGCTACCAAGTCAGTTGGGATAACTGAGTCTTGAGCAGTCCAGTTGGTGGGAAAACTGGCCTGACTGGGTCATTAGCAGTCCGGGCGGGTTGGGGGTCTGGCCTGACCCTTTCATCATGGACTGAATGTGTGTGTCCTTTCAAAATCCTACCCCCAATGTGATGCTATTGGGGAGTGTGACCTATGCAAGGTAATCAGGTCGTGAGAGTTGAGCCTTCAGGACTAAGATTAGCTCCCTGACTCTCTACTCTTCGCCAAGTGACCATGCCACGTGCCTTGCTGGAAAGCTGAGCTCAGACTTCCAGCCTCCAGAACTGCGAGAAATAAATTCCTGTTGTTGATAAGCCACTAGTCTGCAGTATTTGTAGCAGCCCAAATGGACTAGACATCAAACACACGATATTTATTGTGTCCCCACCACATGCCAGGCCCTGTGCATTTTGAAGGGTCACCACCGGTGTAAGGTGTAGATGCGCCCTTTCGTACTTTTAACTGCCAGAACACAGTACACACACGCGAACACAGTCTCATGGAAAACCAGCATTTTCCCAATGTAAATGTATCTGCAAAGTTTCTCCTGCCCGCAGGGCAGATAGACGTTTGCATTTTAAGGCAGAGAAGTTCTCCTTCCTTTATGCATGCTCTGTGTGTTCACACAAGCCAGGCTCTACCTCCGTCTCAGAGAATAGCAGGTAAAAGCGTATGTACAAGCAACATAAACATTCGCCTCACACCATCACTGCTAGATACAAAAGGACTGGAAAAAATACTTAAAGTTATACGTTGTTTGCTTTTCCTTTATTATCATCCAAATTCCCCACACCCCCACTTCTCCACAACTGGTTTGTATAGGCAGATGGGGAGAAAAAGGGAGTGTGTGCTTTTCCTCCAGTTATACAAATATATGTCTGATAGATATATGTATATAACATCTATATACATATATTTACATAATCAAACTTGATGTGTCTTAAAATAAAATGTAACTAACTGGGTGTAAGAGGAAAGCTCTTTTCCAAATGCAAGTTTGCAAGATGGGTTTTGTAAGGAGGCTCATACCGCAGTCACTGGGTTCCTGAAAGGTGACCTTCACCCCCAGCTCCATTAGTCAGCAATTCAATCTTCTTAGTATCTTAAAGGGGTGCTAATAGCTGCAAATTGTCCTGACATATGCTACCAGCTGCTTCTTTAAAGCAACAGTTACACAACTTGCTTTCTCTCCATTTGAACTTAGAAAAATGTTCTTCTTTAACAGTTGCTTTACATTTTCAAACTCAAGTTTGGAATTAAAAGGTGGGAACTCATATTTGCCGGAGGGTCCAACGGCCATTCTCCACATCTTAAAGCCACTCTGACGGATGTGTACTTCGATGTCTTCTCAATCTTACTATCCTGGCACACCCCGACTTCAAGACCTCCAGTGACTTCCCATCGCACTCAAAATACAACATAAACTCCCCACGGTGGCCAACAAGGCCTTGCGTAGTACCATCCTTTCTCTTCCATTACGTTGCCTTTCCGGTTATCTGACATGCCCACTCTCTCCTAGCCACAGGGCTTTCTTGCTGTTCCTCCAGCACACCAAGCTTATGCTGCCTCAGGACTTTACAGCTGCGCCTTCTCCAAGACCTTTGCATAGAGTACTACTTCAGTGTATTCCAGTCCTCTTCAAAATTCCTCCCTGGGTATCTTCTGTCTAAAATAGCACGCACACGTTTTTCACTGTCTATCCCCTACTGCTCTTTATTTGTTTTCATAGAATTTATCACAATGTGATACGGTTTTTACCCATTTGTTTTCTTTTTGTTATTTACTTATTCCTCTATGTTCTATAGTTGTTAAGGGGGTCATATCTATCTCATTTATCACTATACCCTCCAATGTCTACAACTAAGACTGGTCATTAGTACATACTCAATACCTGTTGAGTGAATGAATGATCCCTACCACATTTTTTTTTCAAAGATTTTATTTATTTATTTTTTAGAAAGGGGAAGGGAAAGACAAAAAGAAGGAGAGAAAATGTGTGTTTGCCTCTCGTGTGCCCCCTACTGGGGACCTGGCCCACAACCCAGGCATGTGCCCTGACTGGGAATTGAACTGGCAACCCTTTGGTTTGCAGGTCAGCACTCAATCCACTGAGCCACACCAGCCAGGGCTGATACCTGCCACATTAATACACCACCTTTACTACTATTTACTTACATTGTTTGGTTTAAATTGAATACCTTTGTTACTTAAATGCCTATATTTTAAATTTTAAAAATTAAAAGTAATTAAAACTCATAGTCACATGTATCACAGACAAAAGGAATCCAAAAACTATCAAAAACAAAATAGTATTATCGCATGTCACTTAGCCATTATTCTAGTCAGAGTCTGGGGTTGGGCCTCCCGTTTAGAAAGAGAGTGAGAGAGGGTGCTGTGTGTTGGGGGGTCATAAGGACACGCCTGCACCAATCCCACCGTCTTCTCCTGAGGGCATCGGAGGCACTGAGAGGAGATAAAAAGAAAATTCTTTTGCTTATGAGATTTGAAGTTATTCAATGCCATGCCACTATACTACTTAAAATACTCACACATGTCATTAGTGGTGACGGTTCTCACATCGGGATGCCCTGCACTGGATGGTTAAGCCCTTTACATGCATCCAATTCTGGGACTCTGTCAGGAATGAAAGCAACTTGCCTGGTTCACGCCACCATTCACCAGTTAGAATAAACCATGGGGCCAGATTTTCTGGCCTAGCCCAGGGCTGCATCCACTAAATGAACCATCTTCACCAGCTAACATCAAAACTATACCTACCATCTTTCTACACACCTGTGATCTAGCTTTGGCCTTTCCTGAAGTGATCACATATTCCAAGTCTGTGGCCATGAATTGCAATCAAAGCTCACCCACGGGTTAAATCAAGGTCTAGGAGAATAATGAATTTTACAACCCTTAATGCAAAGTCAATTATACAACAGGGCCCCTTTTGCAAGAGTTTACACCATTTGCACATGTGAAATGAAGGTGATGTTTAGTGGGAATGACAGAAACAGATGCTTCTGCCACCACCTAATATGAAATATATTTTTCCATGCTGCCGAACAGGTTATCAGCTGTAGAAGCTGTAGGTGAAAAGGGCGTTACATTTTAGAATCCATTGACTATAAAATGTTTCCAACTTTTCCCAAAATCCATGATGTGTTGTTCATTGCAATGCTATACATTCCTATACTGGGTTAGCTAATAAAACCCACAGCCTAATGGTTATCCATCGGTGGATATTTTCACTTCTGCTTCTAAGACATCAATATCTAGATTGAACACCGGAGTTTCTGACCACCCTAGCCCTGGGATGGGATCATTACAAGTGGTGGTCATAGCAATAAGCAGAGTATTGCAAAACCGAGATAGAATAATATATCCATATAGAATTTAAAGAACTTAAAATACACAATCAAGGATATTTAGGATGAAATTCCAAATCCACTATAGTATAACCAAGGTTAAAATATCTGTTTTCACCAGGTTTTCCAGCCTTAATTTATTCATTTATTCAATAGTCACTTGTTGTTAAGAAGCAACACGGTATGGTGAATAGGGCAAGAAATTTGGTGTCATATGCACCAGGGCTCATATTTTCCCTCTCCCACTTACTAATTCTATGAACTTGGATGAGAAACCTGGCTCTTCTGAGGCTCTAGTTCCTGTTCTACATCAAAATGATAATGCCTTTCAAGACTGTTGTGGAATTAAATGAAATAACATGTGAATCCAATACAGTTTGTGACAGCTACTAGGCAATTACCAAATGTCAACCTACTCATAATAAAGCTCTCTTCCTTTCCCGGAGCCAACCCACCCTACTATGTGCTGCTGCATGTTACAAACACAAAAACGTGGGATACAGTTGCTGACTCGGACGTTCACAGTGTGAAAAATTTCCAATTCTTTCCTACCTTAGTGCCGTACATAGGATTTTTCAGTCTAAAAAGCTGGATACGATTCTTTTACCCTCACGTGTCTCTTTCCTTCTCACCCTTCAGATCTAAGTCTATTCTGAAGAGGAGTCTATCCTCATTATTCCCTCATACAGGTAGTCTTAATTCCCAATATCCCACTTCTTTCCTTCATGGTGCTTATCACTATTTATATAATCACCTCGTGTGTGTGTGTGTGTGTGTGTGTGCATGTGTATGTGTGTGTATTTTCCTCCACCGCTAGACTGTAAGAGGGCTGGAAACCCATTGTTCTTGTTACTAATACATCCAGTTCCTTATTTAATGCCTAGCATTTGGTAAAAATTCACAAATATTTGCTCAGTAAATGAATGAAGATACAGGGTTGAACTAACAACAACATGTCTCTCACCTATGAAAAACCATTCTAAAGTGAAAGTCAAGTATTAAACAACAAATTAAAAAGTTTTCAATTATAACTGAACAGCATGGATTACATAAAAGATGTTAAGGGTATTTATTTAGCATAAAGAAACATCCATACTACGATTGGATGAGCACTGCTCAAAGTGCTTCATGAACAAAGATGATGGAAAGACTTCTCTAACTGAACAGAGAGAGCGAACCTGAGATCATGTGGAGTACCTGACATTCTGATCTAGGGCTTGAAGAATAAGTACAATATTTCCAGTGGCTGAAAGAGTAAGAGAGCATTCTATGATAGAGGACTTCCAGTAAACAAAATCACATCTACCATAGAATATTTGTCAAAAGATAGAAGGAAATGCCAAACAGGAAAAAAAGAGCATGTATCAAAAGTTACAACAGAACTTTGGGTTCAGCTCTGACACAAAAAGAGCTTGGCAGTCATCATTTTTATCCTTACAAAAAAAAAAAAGCTGGACATATGGACAAACTGAAAATCAATGACTCCTCTTGGACTTGCCAGAGAATTGAGTTTGCAGGGTAAACGGCAGGCCTGAAATCTCAAGAGACGGGCTCACGTAGACAGATAAAGCCGAGATCTGCTTTGTCTCCTGAACAGTGGCTGCCATGAATTTAAATGGAGCGTCATTTCCCAGGGCTGCTGTAACAAACACCACTAACTGGGGGGGCTTCCTTTCCTCTTGTCTTCCTTGGCTGTGTGTCTCTGTGTGTCTCTGGGCCTTCCCTCCATGTGTTGCTTCTCTGTGCCATATAGATAGACTGAGATCTTTCCAAATCATCGAGTTCTGGCTCCTTCTTGCTTAACATTTCTTCCCTCTCACATTGCACTAAAATCAGAAATCTCTCTCTACTTTCTCTTATAAGGACACAAGGCATTGGATTTAAGGCCCATCCTAAGCTGTATGACCTCATCCTGACTTGATTACATCTGCAAAGACCCAACACCCAAATACAGTCTCATTCACAACTACAGGGGCTCAGACTGGCCAGACCCAAGGGGAGCTGGAGAGACCTGAGCTGCCAAGCTTTGGAGTGGCCAATTAAATGAGCCAAATGAAATAGTCAATTCTCAATCACTTACTGTGATAGTGTAGGCAAGGACCTAAACCACAGAAAGCACTGACTCCCCTCTGTTCTCCTCCATGGAATGGCTCTTGTGGAGGGCCAGGTGGATCAGCACAGACTCAGGGAGTTTTCTCACTGTGGAGAGAGCCCCCAACAAAGACTTCTTGTCATTTATTCTGGCCCTGAAGCTTAGAGGGAGAATGAGGGAAAGGGCTAGGAATGGAAAAGCAGTGAGTTCTGAGTCAGAGCGGAGAGAAGGTATTTTCAAGGGACCCTCCGCCAAGTAAAGAAGTGTTGGCAAGTGTGTCTGGAGAAGCCTAATACAAAGGCTTTCGGATGCAGGTGCTTAGGCCGGGAATGCAGACATGTGCAAGAAGGGGGTTGGCCAGAAGGGCCTGGGTCCTTGCCTGCAGCATCCTTCCGAGACTGTGCACAAGGTCTGGTGAGGGGAAGCCAGCTTTTCCACGTGAGGTTTGGCAGGCAAAGCCTTTGTAACTGACTAGGTGTGGGTCTGAAAAGCACATATAAGAGCTGATCAGGGTCTGGACACCTGAAGGACTTGAACACATCTTTTTTTTTCTTTTTTCTTTTCTTTTTTTTTTGGCGGGGGGGGGGGGGGGAGACACAATTCGATCTACTGTAAATGGTAATTTTGACAGACTTCTGAAGGCCGAGTGTGGTCTGGGGTGAGAGAGAGAAACTCCTGGGGCTGCAGTCAAGGGAGCAGGTGCTTTCATGGGCTTCACCTCCAGGAACCCCACCAAGTGCTCCCAGGGCAGATCTAAGAGAGACCCTCTCCTGGCTCTACCAAGGAAGAGGAAGAGGAAGCAATGTGAATACACCCAGAGCCATCTCCTGAGGAGCCCTTCTCTCCAGAGGAAAAGATTTTCCAGAGCTTTACCCTAGATACAGGAGGACATTCCTCTGATTCTAGTGCCCCTGAGGCTTCCTCTGTCACCTAAGGAGGGAAAACGATGGTCAACAGGGCTAGGGCTTCAAGGAAATAAACTGAGAATACTGCAACCAAGAAAAAGGCAAGGCATGGGGAGAATAACAGGTAAACTACTGGAAAAAAATAGCTGTCAAGGTCACAGTCCCAAGACACAGGGCTAATAAAAGATGGCTGGGAACTAGTGGAGAAAGTACAAACAAGAGATTTTTTCTTTAGTGGATAATATTCCATCACACTATTATGCTGACACAAAATCATGGAAAAGTCGACTGCAGGAAGGAGGAGAATTGCTAGAATGGTGTTCTTGAAAAAGCACAGGAAATTGAGATCCAATAGACCAGGGAAATGTTGGCCTTAAGTAGACCAGGGAAATGTTGCTCATAAGTAGAACAGATATTTTTTCCATTGTAACAGAAGGGAAATCAGGACAAGTGAATACAAATACATCTAGGCTGATAGATGTGGTAACATCGAATGGTACCTCTATACCGGCCCTAAAAATCTACTTTTAATTTGATGAGAAGGAACAATGGGTCACTCTTCTATTTTTCTACCAATAGCCCTTTGTTAGAAGATTTTAATTGGGTCCAGGTTCTGAACAAACAGAGTTTTACAGAGATGTTTTAACTCAATTAGCTGGAAATGAAAAGTACAAAAACAGCAACATTCAGGTATGTAGTCAATCAAAACCATCTTGCCTTCAAATGCCCCATAATAGCGAATAAAGTAGGGAGCAAAGTTTGAAAGCCTTTTTCCACCTGAGTATCCTCCTCTTACAAACATAACTCAACAATGCATCATTGACTTCTGACCATAGCCAGTCCTAGCTGTAGGGTGAGACAGTTGATTGTGGCCTTGGTCAGCGATGCTCTATCTCTTTCAACTTTCCCATATAATTTGATTTAGGAGTCCCTGGATTGTGGTAAATTTGACATTGAAATAAAACTTTCAAAGCCTGTGGAAATATACAACGCACTGAAAGGGTGCACATCTGGATGGACTCCAAAAGCTGATTAGCTATGACTGGCACCCCACTTTTGGCCGAAGTCCCTAGAATGCTGAAGCATCACTTCCTGGATCAGGGTCAGACTTGATCGACATCCAAACTAGATCAATGACATAGGAAGAGTTGAGCAAGACTGGCCGTTAAGCTCTTGAGGACAATTGAGGTTTGCATTTGTCATTCTGATGAGCTAACAAAAAATATAAAATAATGAAACCACTCAGTCTTAAGCCGCACTGATTTTTCCCTAGATCACAACTGTACACAGCATATTCTCGGTATTCAATAGCTTAAGAATAGCAGCTCTAAAGGCAAAGACATCTTTGAGAACATCCGATATTTACATATAGAACTAGAAATTTTTCACATTTGATCCAAAAATGACGGCTGAGCCAAGACCTACAATTACTTTCTTTATATTAATTGTTGGGAATCGGTCATTGTGCTTCTAAGGGTTATAGCGCTTCCGTCTCTTTCCAAATTAGCAGACGCAGATTCACCCTAAAAGCAGACCAGTTCTTCTTTTTTTACAATACAAAATTAAATTAACTTGCAAATATTGAAAGCTTTTAGAAATCAAACCTAAACTTTATCCATCATACAGTTACCTATACTTCAGTATGGCTAGATGAGAATATAAAATACTTAGCTCCGAAAAGAAGTAATGTCATTCTGCAATATGCAATATTGTCACCTTTTGGTACACTACTTGCTGAGTCATTAATAAACACACAAATCTGCAGAAAGTACATGTCGTTGGAAAAGCACAGGAAATATTTGAAAGAAATGTGAGCACTTGACAACTGGGACAGAGGGTGTTTCAAAGGACAAGTTGATCTTCTCAAGTGATCTAATCTGCATGAATCATTAATATTTCTTCAATTATTTAGGGCACAATTTTTATTTTTCACAAAAGGCAACATGAGAAGATTTGTAATAGTCTGTTCAGTGGTTCCACCGCCACTTCTGTTTACCTAAATAAAAATATCTCTTGTTTCATATGTGTATCTAAACCACCTTCCAATGCTACAAACCAAAAGCACAGTGCAATAGGTTTTGTAATGTAAACCAATTTATTTTTGTGAATCCCCAGAAATATGAGAAGTAAACACTGTGGCATTTTTAAATACCTGTCACAAGGAACTTCAGCAGAAGTAGCTACAAATATAATTATGCCCAATACACTTAGCTAATACACAATTGCACATGTAACATTTAGTACTATAAATACACAAATATTTCTAATCATAGTTTTATATCTATGGGACCAAATCTAGATTTCTCACTTTTGTCCCTGAGAAATTTCATTGGTGAATCTGGGCTACAACTCAAAAGAATGTGAGGATGGAAATGAGTCAGGAAGTCTTTGAAAAAAAAAACAACCTCATTTTCTTATCCATATTAATAGGAAACAGTTCTGTCTGCATAATGTTGCCTAACACTGTAGTGTAAAGCTAATAGCATAAGTCAGCAGCCTTTCACTAAATCTAGAAGCTTTTCTTCTGGGTTTACACCCCTTGTCTTGTTTGTGTTTGGGGAGAACATGGGGGGTGCAAGGTTCTCAGCACTGATCACACAGCAGAACAAGGCCTGTCCATCTGGAACCTGCCCTTCCCCTCAGGAGAGCCCCGTCCCTCAGCTCCCGAGGACTGCGTGGCTTAGATTTCATAATTTATCATTCGTGTTCCTATAAAGGCAACAGTCAGAAAGCAGGATAAATGGAAATGCTTCTGAGTTTCCATTTGTGGTATGAATACTGACAGCAGCTTGTGATGTTCATCGTAGTGAGCCCCGGTGATTGTCCACATACACAGCATAAAATAGAGCAGCCAGATCCTTCTCGGCATCCAGCAGACTGTGAATGTTAATGCCTTCCCCTCCTGCTTCTACTCTACGCTCCTTTAAGCTTATAGCCTATAGATACTCAGTAGATGACATCAGCAGTAATGCTGAAGACCCAAGTACATCCAGGCAGTATTTTTCATGAAAAACTAGGACTGGATTGCAGCCCCAGTAATCAGGGATGTATGAAAATACCTTTTTTATAAATTTTAATGACAACGTGGTTTACTAGGAAAAGGATGGCACTGAAGATCAAGAGCTACAGCCTGCTCCAAGCTGCCAAACATTTAGGACTGCAGTCCTGTCATTTTCCAGGTGCCTTTGCTGGGATGTGGGGATAGAACTGATTACAAACAAGTGCTATGGGATTTTGATTGACCGAGTGCTAGATACATTGCTTACAGCACACGGTCAAGGGCAGCATGAACTCTCTAGTCTATCGCTATGGCACTGCTCCCCACAAGGCCACAGGGAACGAGGCAATGACATCTGTGAGATAATAGGCTCACTAGAGATTGTCTTTGGGATTGAGTCAGGTCTCAGAGCAGAATTTCAGCAAGCCTGCATCCCAGTGGTCCAGTCTTTTTTAGTCTTTTACCTGCACAAGTTTCCGCAGAAGCAGGAATCCACCTATCACCTTTCCATCCCACTCCCGGTGGAACCCAGGCTGCACACCTAATTGGCTTATCCACTCTGGGAAAACAAACACACACAGAAGGAGGGTGCACTTTTAAGGGTATAGGTGTTTTTTTCTTTTTTGGGTTTTGTTTTTCCTTGCTCATTGAGGCAAATCTCAGCGATCTTAAAAAAAAAAAAAAAGACAATCTATTAATGAGTACAAGTCCAGTTCAGTTCCTTCTCTGAGACTACTTCACTATAGAAAGTGTCTAATTACCCTTCATTTAAACTCTTCACTAGAGTAACAGACCTGTTTCATTCCCTCTGATAAGCTCACCAGACTGACTAATATCCATGGTGTGATGAACTTGCAGGGGACTTGCTAGCACTCTATCCAATCATGGGCCCCCAGTTGAGTTGCACTTTTACCAAGAGTCAACTGTGTTTGTTTTCTCCTTCCCTGTTGGTACCACCTAAACTCGTTAAGGTAATGAAAGCATTTAATGAACCTGTATATAAACCACTGAACTATGACTTCAAAAAGAATGAAAGGTGTTTTCCTATGTAACCCAAATCAAATGTCATGAAAAGAGGTTCACACAGGACTCTCAAAAATGGTATTGAATTGGGTGTGCCTGAGATGGAGGAATCATAAAAGTCTACAAGGAGTCTGGAAGTAGAAAGCTGCACAAATATTTTTAAGCTCTGACACTTTTTAAAGAAATGGAACCCAGAAACAGGATATGAGAGACACAACCTCATGAATGGAGTTTAGTCAAGAAAAATGATACAGAACTCTCTAATCAGTGATGCTTCCTTCAAAGAAAGGCCTCAGATTATGTTAGCAAGATTGGCAACTAAATATATTTTTAAATGTTTTACGTTAAACTCAAATATTTAAGTGCGCGTATTTTGTTTTTATGATTCCCTCTCAAAATGACTGTTTTTTAAAGATTTTATTTATTTTATTTTTAGACTAAGAAGAAGGGGGGAAGAGAGGGAGAAAAACAATAATGTGTGGTTGCCTCTTGTGCGCCCTCTACTGGGGACCTAGCCCACGACCCAGACTGTGCCTGACTGGGAATTTGAACCAGTGACCCTTTGGTTCGCAGGCTGGTGCTCAATCCCCTGAGCCACACCAGCCAGGGCTCTAAATGACTTTTTCAATTGCCTCAGGTAAGAGATCTGCTTATTTTTCTAATTCTAACCACATTCACTTTCTCCTGTTTTTCACTCTGCTTCCTTCAAGAGTAGTATTTATTAAGAAATCTCCCTATAGGACATCTAAAAATGCTAGCAAGCAGAAAGATAGCGAGTCTTTGCATTCTCACAGTGAGTCGTGATAAGGAATCCTATCAACCCGCATGAATGCGGATTTCATTCTGGCTTCACTTTCCTTCCGACCCTGTTACCACCCCGTGACAGTTTGCACAACTGAGGGGAGGGGGTGGCTAACCCCTTGGGGCAGACGTAATTCATGGCAGTTTAAACTGAGTCAAGAAGTCAATGACTTTGAAATAATGCACACACCCCATGCTGAGTTTAATCAGGATTTATTAAAACATGGGTTCCACAGGCTTTTTTTGCCCTTCATGTTTCCTCATTTCAAAACGAGCTTACCAGGAATTACACCAAAGCCCTCATAGTGCCCTTCATATTTTCTGAATTGTGAGCTTTTTATGAAAATGACTTGTCAGCATGCGAATGGTTAAAAAAAGATTCCGCAGCTCCCCTTCATCACTCCTCAGGTACATTATCAGCAAACAGCACATTTCTCTTCACTCTGAAATTGGAGAGAATGATGCTGCTGTGAAGCCTCTGGGACTCCTCACTGAACATGAATATTCAACACCAAGAACAGAAGCTTCAGCACATCAAATTAAACAGAACCTTAAGAGGAGCTTATCATTTTTAAGTCATTTGCATCTTTCTCCCCAGACTTCCCAACTGTGGAAGATGACGAGGCACCTCTACCCATTCAGCATTGATTTTATGTATGTGAGTGAAAAGGCAAGTGGTTGCTGTCACTGGAGCTCCAGGGAGAGGAGCGGGGGCCGGTCACCTCTAACAGCCACACAGCCACCAGTGCCAGTATTACATGGGATAAAGTTATTACTGACAGGCCTCACAATATTATTCAAGTCCTATAAGGGTATGTGTTAGGAATTCTCAATTAGGATGTCTTGGCTGCAAGCATCAGAAACCCAACTGGAGCTGGTTTAAGCAGTAGCAGGAAGATGTTGTGATGCTTCTTCTGAACGTTACAGGGGAGTGGACTGGACTCAGGCACAGACGGTTGAGGAGTTTAAACAGCGTCATCACATCTCTTGCTCTTTGCCTAATCTCTGCTCTCCCAGATAGTCCTCACTGTCTAAAGGCAAATTCAGCCAAAAAAGCGTCCCTGAGTGTCCGTGTCAGGCTCCTGATTGTGCCATCCTAGGTGGGTTACATGTCTCTGCGTTCGGCAGGGACCTCAGGGCCAAACAATTCAGAGCTCTTTCAGGATTGCAGGGTGCAGAGTAAATGGGAGGGAGGGAGGGAGGGAGGGAGGGAGGAAGAAAGGGAGAGACAGAGAGAAAGAAAACACACCAAAAATAAATAAAATAGGCAACATTGACAAATATCCTTTCAAAGAGCTAATAGGAGTAGTAGGCTGGGAGGATACATATTAGGTAATAAGAAGGATACAAGTTTTAGAGCAAGAGTTCTGTATTTGAAAACTGTTCCTGCCACCTACAGTGAGTGCCTAAGTCACTCATCTCTCTAAGCCTGCTTTCCCACCTGCAAAGCAAGTCCTAGCTTGAAAGATTATTTCAAGAATTAGATATTATCCTTGTAAAGCACCTAGCATGGGGCCTGCCAGATAATATATGTTCAGAAAAGGCTATTTCTTATTTGGATGAGGCCAAGGAGCTAAGATTAATTTTAAATCTCAACCACAAGGAAGCAGAGAGTTGAAAAAATATGAAAAAATATATAACTTACTCTCTCTAACAGAGAGTAAATAAATGACCACATTAGCTTTGAAATATCTCAAGTTGAGGGAATGGGTGAAGAGGTGAGGGGGCGTAAGAAATACAAATAGGTACTTACAGAATAGCCTTGGGGATGTAAAGTACAGTATAGGAAACGGAGTAGCCGAAGAACTTATACACATGGCCCATGGACGTGAACTATGGTGTGAGGGGTCCTGGGTGGAAGGGGGCAAAGGGGGAAAATTGGGACAACTGTGATCGCACAACAATAATTTTTAAAAATGGATTGTTGTAGGGTGAAGTAGCAGAGACTCATTTACAAACCAAGCACGTGTACAGAGGGTGTAGTTGCAATAAATATGTGGCAATTTTTTTCAGTCTCAATATTCACATTGATACTTAATACACACTGAATTATCAGCACAATTCAAAATGGACTAAATGCATTTCCAAAAACAGAACCAGGAGAAGGCAGCAGCCCTGGTTGAATATGAGGCTATGCAGACATGTAGAGAGCAAACCAGAGAGCTGAGCAGCAAGTAAAAGTCAGGGAAAATTGTAAACTGATGAAATTTTGAAAGCATTCCCCAAACTACAAAGAGACCCAATGACAATAGTTGGAAGCATTAACTGCTTGAGATATTTGAACATAAAGGAAATAAAAAATTATGTCACCTAAAATATGCTAATTTAAGGCCCAATGATTATTTTGAAATGAAAACTTTTGAGAATTTAATACAAGAAAAGCTCCCTCCCAGTGTCCTATTTGCCTAAAAGCAAGACACACATTTTTGAAGTGCCTGTCCTTCCTTCTCTACCAGGAAAAACAAAAGTTTATCACTAGAGCCAACTTGAAACCCTATCAGGTAGCTTTTAACTACCATTAGTTTCCCCTATTATGTGCCTTCCCATATTTGTGGCTCCCAGGGGCCTAAAATTGCTTTCCTGTGTCCTGTCTTTTCTTTACAAATTATTATTCTTTGTTTAAATTGCTATATAAGCCTGAATTCTAAATCACCTCTTTGAGTTACTCTTCCATAAGTTCCTCATATATATACAAGATATTAAACTCCTACTGGTTTTTTTTCTTGTTAATCTCTTTTTTATTATAGAAATGCAGCCAAGAACCTAACAAAGATAAAGAAAAAAATTTCTCCCCGACAGACACTATCTCTGGCCAATCATTGGTTGAATACTAAATCATGCTAAGTCAACAGTGACCCCTAGGAAGCTAGATTTTAACATAAAAACAAGAATTGAGAAAAAACAACAAAAACTCTGAGCAGCAACATCAGTGCCTACAAGTAAGAGGAGGCAGACTTCACAGCATTGGCCCAGGCACTTACTAAACGAACAACATGGCAGCCACAGGAAAACCCAGAGAAGGAAAATTCAGAACCCAGAATGGCTACAATATATCAGAAATGTCTGGTTTTAAACAACAAATCTAATGAGATACGAAAAAAAATTGGAATGTTTGATTCTTACTGGAGGAAGAAAAAATAGGAAATTAGAACCACTTCTAAGGGTGCCCAGATGTTGGACTTGGCAGAGAAAGCCTACAGAACAACTATCACAAATATGTTCAAAGTAGTAAAAAAAAGAAAAAAAACAAGTTTCAAGAATTAAAGGAAATTATGATGACAATGACATATTAAATAGATAATTTCAATATAAAGATATTTATGTTTCACTAAAATTTTGGAGTTGAAAGTATAATAACTGACTCAATTACTAAATCTGATTCTAGAAAAGAAAGATATAATATTCTCTCATTAATTCTTCTATAAAATTTATTCCATGAGGTTAGTATTACCAAAGCCAAACAAAACACACAAGAAAATAAATTATAGGCTAATATGAACACAGAGGTAAAAATTTCTCTACAAAATATTAGCATACCAAATCCAGTACCATATAATGATGATTATACACCATGACCAGGTAGGATTCATCCCAGAATTACAAAGCTGCTTCGCCATCTCAAGATCGATCAATGCAATATGCCTAGTAGACCAGGGTTCCCCAATCGCCAGCCAGGCCAAGGACCGGGATAGGTACGGGCTGTTAGGAACTGGGTCACACAGCAGGAGGTCAGTGGCAGACAAGCAAAGCTTCACCTAAGCTCTCCCTCCTATCTCCCCCTGTCTCCCCTGACCCCTGGTCCATGGAAAAATTGTCTTCCATGAAAACGGTCCCCAGTACCAAAAAGGCTGGAGACCACTGTATCAGATCAGACTAAGGGACAAAAATCACATTACCATCTCAATAAATGCAGAAATGGCATCTGATAAAAATTCAACATATTCATAATTTAAACTCGCACCCAAGTAGGAAAAGAAGGGACCCTTCCCCAACTTGTTAAAGAGCATTCAAGAAAATCTGCAGCTAACATGAAAGTAGACTTTCCTCTCCCTCTGTGTTTGGGTCCACGGCAAGGCTGTCATTGTCAGTTTGCAGTCACCGCTGCTATTGGACGTTGTACTGAAGGTTCCAGCCAGAGCAACCAAGCTAATAATAATAATAGGAAGAAGTAAACAGGTAAAAAGTAAAACTATAACATTTTCTTCATCTATAGATAATAAAATCTAGTACAAAATCCTAAGGAATTCACAAAAACACTGCTAGAATAAACAAAATCAGCAGGTTCACAAAATATGAGATTAAGTAATAATTCATTGTATTTGTACATTAACAATGTACTAATCAGAAAGGGATATTAGAAATAACTCCTGTTTGCAATGGCATCAGAAAAAGAATACTTAGGAATAAATTTAACAAAAGAAGCACAAGACTAGTATACTGAAAACTACAGCCACTTTGGCAGTTTGTTAAAAGGTAAAACAACAAACTTACCATATGACCCAACAATTTGATTCCAATGTTCCCTAAGGGAAACAAAAACATGTCCACACGAAAACTTATATACAAATGGTCACAGTGGAATTACAGGTGGTAACTGAAAACTGGCAATAATTCAAACACTGACCAAACAGAGAATGAATGGAGAACCACGTATATCCACTCTGTGGAATACTCTTCAGCAGTTATTTAAAAAACTAACTACTGATCCATACTATTAAAATGCTCAAAAATTATGCAAAAAGGGCAAAATAGTACGTATTACATGTTTAGCACCGGAACACTGGAAATAGGCAGCAGCTCAGTGACTACGGTAGAAGCAGACCACGACAGCTCACTGACGCTAGAGGTGGGAGCAGAAATTGACCACAAAGTCGCACAAAGGATTTTTAATCTGATAAAAATGTTCTAACACTGGCTTGTAGTGATGATTACACCATTCTATAAATTTACAAACATTATTCATTTTATACTTAAAACAGGTAAATTTTACAGTATATAAATTTTACTTCAGTAATGCTATTAAGATAAATGAATGTAGATTCGATAGATAAATTAAAAATCAAGTGACTAGAAGTACAATTTATGCCACTTATAAACAATATCGATCGAAATTCCATACAGATATCCAAACCAACGTCTGTCATTCCTTGATGTCTCTTCCAGTGGGGGATGGTTCAATCAGTCTTCTGCCAATTTCAGATTACGATTTAGAGGAGATTTGAGAACGGAACTGGATGAGGAAGACAAGTGAGACAGGAGGTTTTAAAGAGCAGCTGAAAAACTGTGGCATGATAATAAGATCAAGGTCTCAAGCATGTCACTGAGTACCAAATGTCATGTCGTTCTCCATAAACAACATGTAAAGCAGATGATAAGTGGGTGAGACTATGAAAGCCGACATCTCCAAGTCCTCATATTAACATAAAAAATGAGTGACTAGTTCTAAAAGTCAGAAAGCTAAAATACTCACATTTTGCATCTTTTCTCTGTCCTAACCAAGAAACTGTTAAACTGTGAGGGTTTTGAAACCATGGTTTTCTCAGATAAAATACTACAGAGATCCTTTTCAAACATTTACGATCATTTCTTACATCAAGAAGACAAATAAGATTGTTTTTCTTCTTTCTAAGGTTGAAATGAGCTGAAAAAAGGCATGTTTTTCTTCTACCCTACACATATCCAAAGACAATAAGAATGTTTTTATTGATGTTTATTAATACTGCAGTCGCAACCCCAGAAACTTAACATATTATTATTGCATTAGGCACTGGGGAGCCTGGGATACTTGGTCACTAAAATTTAATTGGCGGTGTTGTAGACCACAGAGTGTCAAGAAGAGCAAAGGTTCCCTGAAAAGCAAACAGCAGAAGCCAGCTGAAAGGCCTCCTTATTAGTTACTCCAGTTCTCAAGGGATGTGCGTTGTTATGGAAACTGGAGTAAGGATGAGGAAAATGAGGAGACTATGAAACCTTGTCTTCATGGCTAGGAGGTCACCTACAAACTCTGTATAAAATGTTCCTTCTTTGACTTATGCCTAAAATCACCCTGATCTCCTCTAGTTATCAAGTTCAAAAGGAGTCCGCCAAGGTCCTAGGAGCTGGTCTGATCCCCATTTTTGCTTTTGTTTACCCAGGAGTCTTACGGAGCCTGAGCTACAGGGAGTGGCAAGAGTGTCATGGTGTTGGTGACAAACTGACCTTATTTAACAAGTTTGAGGGATGACAGAGATCTTCAACACTAGAGTTTGATTCCTATGTTTATAAATAAAAGATAGCATCATCTTGTTCTTCAAAATTAAACTGGAAGGCAGTGAGATTTAAAAGAGGTATCCTTAATCACATTCAGTTAAAGGCCAGAAGGGGGCTGTCAGCATAGACCAAACTTTTAAAGCAAGTCTGCATACAGAATAAAAGAAGCCCTCCCGGTTTGCTGTTCTGTGTCTTAAAGGTCCAGAGCTCAAAGCTGCACCATCCATGCCGCAAGCAGCCTGGAGCTTGGAATGTGTCCACGGGGCATCTGTCATAAAGACTGGGGTCTCCCCTCAACACAAGAGGTGAAACCTCTCTGTTCACTGAGCTCTCTTCCAGATTATATCTAGTCCATACTTTCATGACCATTCAGAAATGCTTTACTTATCTTTTTCACTACAGAAGAGTACAGCCTGGTGTCTTATTTGTTTTCTAGGTGTTGCTGTTGGTGTTATTATTGCATTCAAAAACGCTTCTTTCTCAAATCATGAAGCCTGCTATCATGCAGAGAACAATAGGTCTCCGCATTTATTTCAATCTTCTTGGCTACCTTGGAAAAAGAATGTTCTGGTGAAAAGAGTTTTGAGGTCAATAGGCTTGAGAAAAAGTCTCGACTTTGTCGCTAACCAGCTGTGAACACAGGCAATGTGTTTAATCTCTCTAAAGGGTAGTGATGGAAGCATCTATCTAGAGGGCTGGAGAGATGGTTTAAGGAAATAACATAGAGAAACTACTCATGACAGAGCCTGACTGGAGAGTACATTCAATAAAACAAATAAAGGGGCACTTTCCAAATTAAATCTGAGTGTTTGATCGTAGGAATTGCCTGGCTCCTGCAATTCAGTTTAGGGGTTACAGGAAAATTAACGCTGTAGAAAATTGCATTATATTGAGAATTTTCCAGTGCTTAATGTCGTTTCTAGTGGGGCAGGGATGTGCAAAGGACAAGCAGTCTACCACTTGTTTCTGCACATACAGTCCTACGAGAACACAACAAGCACACCCAGTCCTTTACATACTGCCTACGGCAGCCCGTGTGCTGCAAAGGCAGAGTGCGGTAGTTGTGACGGAAACGGCATGGTCTGTAAAGCCAACCTCCTGACACCTGGTCTCACTATACAGTCATGTTCAGCAGAACCAGCATCAGAACCTACATAGTCTCATAGGTCAATTCAAGTTTAGTCACTCAGCTCAATCAACTAAGATAAGATATTATGAGTAACTAAAAAAAAAAAATTGTGGCTTTCAACTACCCAGCCTCCGGCAAAAATTTCAGAAGACTATGGCATGGTTATGGTCCAGTGGAACGTCATAGAAATCCTACATTCTGACTAGAGGGGGCAGGAGGGAGTTGAAAGTGACATAAAGCTTTCTTAACATATTGGCCAACTGGAATTATCAATATGACATAATGGGAAGAACAATGAGTTTATTCTTAAATAGACTTGTTACTTGAGTGACATCTAGGTATCAAAAAGTCACAGAAATGTGATCTCATAGGCACTGGAAGTCACTTTTCACGTGTGTCAGTTTTAAAAGTTCAAACAATGAACACTGAGCACAACTGACAGAGACTCGTGGAAGGTGACAGTCTCCCAGCCTTTCTCAACCAGGTTCCATGAGAGGATTAAACCCAATGGCCCCAGACACACATCACGCATAACGAATTAACTTCTCCATGCATCTGAAACGGTACTACTGTGCATCCATAGGAGAACTGAGAAAAGAGTAGCTCACTCGTTTTCTGTATGCCTTTATTCTCTCACTGAACCCCAGAAGACAAGAGCTGGTAGGTGCAGGGTTGAAGGACTATGAGTTAGTCACATTTTCTTGATAAAACCTGTAAATGCCCTATTCCCTGTCCTGAGCTTTGATCACTAAGAAATACCTATGAGGTATGAATTAGAGCAAATGGACTAGAATGAGAGATTACAGAGAAGCCACAGAGTCATACTAGCTCCAGAGTCAGACACCCACTAACGGCGAGACTTTGGGAAACAAAATGCAATGCTTTCTAAGTGCTTACAATGTAATAGGGGCCCAGTAAAGGGTAGCGGTCATTATTTCTTCTGCTGTTATACACAGTCCTCAAAGTTTCCTAACAGAAAGGACCACCTGGCTTTAAATGAACCAACCACAATAGCCAATGAGAGAGCAGGATTTCTAGAAGATGGAAAGCAGCTTGGAAATGGAGAAAGTCCTTTGGAATCTTCTTCGGATTTTCGGTAAGTTTACAGAATCTAACAATTCGAAGATTTAATTGACTGAAGAATGACTAAGTGCTCTAAGAATCACTATTCTTAGCATCCCCCACTTAAAAAATAATGCAATTTGATAATGCCTGATTTTTTTAAGTAATGATTCAAATCTCAATGAAAGGACCAAAGCAAGCACAGAGGATTGTTGATAAAGTTAGAAGAGTTGTTATCCTTAAAAATAAATTTACTGGTAATAGGAAAATGCAAATAAAACTACAATGAGATAATATTTTTACGTATTTGTTGGTAGAAAGTAAAAATAAATCATGAACATCCACTGTTGCCAATGGTATGGAGATAAACACTCTCACACTGATAGAAGTAAAATCTGGGAGAGCCTTTTTAGGGGGTAATTTGACATCTATTTTATGTGCATATCCTTGCACTTAGTAATTCCCTTTCTGTGAACATATGCTACAGAACTCTGACATATACAAAGATCCGTGTCCAAACATATTACTGCCTTCTTTTTTGCTCCTACCAACATAAACATTTCATCAATAGGGAAATGCATACATTCATTGTGATTGCACTATGTTATGGATGCAATACAATCCTTTAAAATCATAAAACAACTTCCACATGCTGATTTGGAAAGTGGTCCCAGATACACTGTTAATTAAAAGCGGAGAGAGGTAAGCAAATTCCCAAACAATCTTCATAGTATGATATTTATGTAAACATTCTTCATGTGGATACGGTGCATAAGGATACACACATGCACGTACAAGGTTCCAAACACAAAGAAAAATACGTGGAAAGACAGGTATGAAACACAGGACAGGAGCTCCCTCTGGGAAAAGAGACGAGACTGGGAGAAGAGAAGAGGGGCGTTAATAGTTCTCACACTCGCTTAGTAATTATTTTTAAAATAACTTTAAATTATTTAAAATTTTCATCAAGATACACTACTTTTGTGATTAAAAGTACTTTGAATCACAAAAGTAGTGATTACTAATAGATTTGATATTTACCTTTCTGACTTGGTCCAGACAGAACCCAAGAAGCTTGATCTAATAATCAAGTCTTCTTCTATCAATATAAATCAGTTAGGTAGAAAAGTCAGTATTAACTTTCAAAACTAATGGAAACAACAGTAAATATGTTAAGAGAAATTTAAGAACCAAGAAGTAAATAGCCTCTGTTTAAATTCAGCAAACATTCATTTAGTACTAGCAGTGTTGCAATTACTGCGAGTGGCTTGGCGTTGAGAAATGGTTAAAACAGATATAGACCTGGGCCTTGGGGAGTTCTCAGTTTAGAGGAAGCATGTGACATGCAGGCAAATCGTTTCAATATCCTGAAATAAATGCCGTGATTGAAGCATTTACAGCTGTAAGAAAGGAGAAGAGGGGTCCCAGGAAGGAAGTCTAGATAATATTTGCTTCTAGACTCCAGGGAATTACACTATAGGAACTGAGACTCTTACCCAATTTACTGCAAACAAGCCAATTTAAATTTAAAACCAAAACAAAACTTAATAGACCATGGAGGCCTTAATAATTCTTCAAAACATTGTTTTTCTTAAGGAGTAGAAAAGTTAATATCCATGTCAGAAAGTAAAATAAAAGTTATACTTCAGCTTATTATAAAAAAAATTAAAACATTCAAGGTTCTATCTTTTTTTAATTTCTTGCTAAGTTCCCAATGATAATCACCATGGGAAATTACTCCATCATTTATAGTTTACAAAGCACCTACACGTACATCATTTCATTTCCTCCTACAATTTTCGTGTTAGATGAGAGGAATTTTTTCCCATGAAACAGAGTAGAGAATGGAGGTTCCAAGAGGCTATAAAAGGCTGTCCCTAGCCAGATGACACTCTGCAAAAAATGGGGCACTTTTCTTCATCTGGAAGAAGATTCTAGATTCGCAAATATAATATTGAATAATTAGAGAAAATATAACAAAGTGTTCCTTTTTTCTCCAAAATTAACAGCAGGAATCTTTGATACCATGCTGATGTGATTACAGTAATTATTGTGGCAACTAGAATAGAACATACTGTAAAAAAATAGAAAATATCAGCCTAAACTTTCCTTAGAATTCCCAGAACTTCTCAAAATGGCAGATTTCTCCCTGTATGATTGACAACTCTTCTACCCAAGTTTCCTTTGATTATGTTATCAGTTTTCATCCTTTTTGGAGGCATACATCCACTCATCCTCAGTAATAACTTCACCTAGAAAGATACTTTTATATTTTGTATATCCTGGAGCTTATTCCGAACATCTCTGCCCAGGTGCATATTTGCTTGTTGGGCTGGGTACTTAAGTGCTGACCTTTGGACACTTTGGACAAAAGAGAAATTAATTCATATTCACGTGACCTCACTTTTCCCTGCTTTGGAATAGGTGGTGGACTTCTAAGTTCTTCATGGGAACTGACAGATAAAGGTTGTATCTTTGTTATATCCCCAAAAGAATTCCCTCCCAAATATAAAAAATACTGGCTAACAGTTATAACTCGTTACTATTTTTATTAGTTTGGTTTACATTTAAACCTATAAAATAAAAAATGGCTTTACCCAAAGTAAGAGGGACTAAAATGAGCAACTGAAGCATGATCTCGGCTTTGATGCACACCCAGCCTCACATTGTTCACACTTTTTATATATCTGCTGGGCTAAAAGCCCCTTTATTCCTGCTTAACATTCAGGATGAAGCAGTGAACACGTCTATAGACCGATTTGTCAAAAAATAAAAGTAATGAAAGAGAGTCACATTTGAATAATAAGAGTGGACTAGACATGAGAATAGAACAGGCCCAGGCAGCTGCAAGTCTCCATCTTAAAATTACTTACTATTGTTGGGAATAATAGGACATCAAAAGGATAAATTCAAACCTCAAATTAGTTCCTGTCCTCCCCGGGGAGACTTCCTGCCTGATCCTGATCTGCCTTTCATGTGCAGTTCTCACTCAAACATACCGTTTCAAGGGCTAGAATGTCATTCCAATATGCAAAGGAGTGTTGGCATTAATGAGAGTTATATTTAGAAATCCTTCCACTGTGAGACCGAATATAATATTAAACTTATGAATGTTAAGGTCATGACAAGGACCTATTGACAAGGTAAAGTTTCAAAACTATGGAAATTAGCTACTTGGGTAATCACAGACTCCACAAATCTTCTGCTCAAATTAAAAGGGACACATTTATTCATTCTCTGCACAACTAAGGATCTGTCAGAATAGAGCTACATTATTTTCTGCTACAAACAATTCCCCTGACATGAAATTGAAGGTCTATTTCTCCTTCGTCCCACATGGCTGCCATTCCCAGGCTACTTGCTCCTCGGTGCTTCCATCTCTAATGGTGCTGGTCACTCTGACAGTGGGGAACAAATAGTTTAGAGACTGTTGCACCAGCGATTAGTTATTTCTGCCTAGAAGTGACTTTCTCACTTTTTCACAACTCATTGGTGGAAACAGGCCCTATGACCCCAATCCAACCACAATGGGCAGCAAAATGCTCTCTCTCCAGATACCTAAATAAAAAGATTACGACCAGAGCAGTGACCCCAAGAACAAAAGTCCCTGCCCTGAGAAACTTATTAGTGAAGGGAGCCACACAAAAACAAATAAGTAAGGAGGTCATTTCCCAATGCAAGAGATAACCAATGACATGTGAGAGAGTAACTGGAGGCAAGAGAGATAACAGTCCATTTTAGATCAAGGGGTTAGTAGACAGCAGGTACATTTTGATATCTTTGCCCTTCCAAGTCCACTCTCCTTCCTTTCCCATCCTGCTCTGTTTTTAGAAGCTGACATGGGAAGGGCAGAAAAATATGCCACCCAAAACAGGACTATAGGCTTCGAGGAAACGTCACCCCAAAATATGCCGCTCTGGTGCATTGACAACATCGAGCTGTAGGTACTTGAAAAACAGCAAATACAGAGAGAGGCTTTCTCCGAATGCCCCTTATCTGCCTACAGACAGATCTCCAAAAGGAGCTCAACTGTCAAAGTCCCCTCCGTGGACTTTCATCAGGCAGGGAAGACTGACTTTTACCACAGAAGACGCTAAAAGTTGACACCACAGCCAGACAAACTCAATCGCAAACCATCATCTCTCCCGTCCATTCTTCTAAGGGCCCATTCATCTTTCCTAAAAATAATTTACCATATTTTTCAGATTATAAGACACACTTTTTCCCCCCAAATTTGGAAGGAAAGTAGGGGTGCATCTTATAGTCTAAATGTAGCTTACCTGGCTCTCTGGGGTGGTGGGAGGCAGGGGGAGGTGACAGTGAAGCTGGGTCACAGGAGGCAGGAGCAGGACCACATTTTTTACTTCAAAATTTTTTTTCCTAGTTTCCTCCTCTAAAAACTAGGTGCATCTTATGGTCTGGTGCGTCATACAGTCTGAAAAATACGGTACTCTCCGGTAAGAGGCCTAACCTCCCTCCCCTCTCCCTATTAAGATGGCATTTAAGTCTGAATTCTAAGACACCTTTGGGAGTTCCTCATTTTCCCTGGATATCTCGCATGTATATATAAGGTATACATGTTAATAAACTTCTGGGGGGGTATGTTTTTTTTCTTTGTTTTAATCTCTTTTACTACAGAGGTCTTGGCTAAAAACTCAGAAGAGTAAAGGAAACATTATTTTTCCTCCCCTAGACATGTATGGACCTCTTTCCCACTGGCTTCCAGTTAGGTTCCACCACTGGGAAGCACAGGACAAAATCAGAGGGAGGCGGGAGAGTGAAGTCCTTGCTCCTTTCGGGAGGGCGTGCTGCTGGCTGACTGCATTCCACAACCACGGATACAGCTCTGGCTCATGGCCCTCACCACACCCATCCTCTCGCTGCCCAGAGTGGTAGCCAAACCCTCCTGAGTTCCTTCAGGCTTAAGAGTGGTAACTCCCTAATGTTGCCAGCCCCAGGGTACTTCACTACCCATTGTGGTCCCCCTAACTGCTCTAGAGGGAATCGTATCTTCCTAAAAGTCATGTATGAGGACACAGTAAGAAGCCAGTCCTCTGCAAACCAGGAGGAGAGCCCTCACCACGACCTCATGCTAGCAACCTGACCTCAGACTTCCAGCCTGTGAGACACTAAATTTCGTCCAGTCTACTTCTTTTCTTTTTTTTTACAGTGCCTTAAATAAAACATAAATGGAACATTTACCTAAATATTTAGCCTTTTTAAACAAAAGTTTGTTCTAATGGTCTCAAAAGCAAATTGCTCTCTCAAGGTTGCATTGTATTGTTGCCCAGCCTGGGAAGGCTGGGACCCTAAGCCATACTCTTGCAATAATCCCTTTATTCAACTCTTTTCAAATTGCCCAATATGAGCATGCCACTTCTTTCCTGATAAGATCCTTATGAATGCAAAATAGGTATTTTTATTTCTCATTTGTTTGCACCTATAACTTCTCTCGTACTTATAATTTCCTATGTACTTGACAGCATAATTATGACTTAGAAAATTAGAACAAACTTTTGTTTAAAAAGGCTAAATATTTAAGTAAATATTCCACTTATGTTTTATTTAAGGCACTGTAAAAAAAGAAGAAGAAGAAGAAGCAGGCACAATAAAGCATAATCAGTCAGAGAACAGGACTGGAGGCTTGGGCAGACTTGGGGTTCAATCCCATCTCTGCATAGAGTAGCACAGTTACTTGGCCAAGTTACTGCCCTAATGTTTGTGCTCCTCACCTGTCAAATAACAATCACCGTTTGACTTATAACCAATGTGGATATTACAAGGTTGCAGTAACAGCCCAAAGTGAAACAGTGAAAACTATTACTCTTACTACTTATTATTACTAATTACTCTCACCAAAAATCCTTTTCTGATACTGCTAATTTTGGAAGCTTTCTGAAACTTGAGCACATCCGCAGGTGCCAGCCATCACGACCTCACAGCCTGGGGGTTTTCACATTAAGGAGAATGGATTAGTAGCCATCCACAGGCTCCCAGGGCAATACAAACTAAGGCCAGGAGCCATCCAGCATTTTGCCTGCAGAACATTCTCTAATCAAAGCCTTATTACCTTTAATGAAGTTTTCATATGAAACGCAGGACACAATATAATTTACTCTAATTACTTTTTTATGCTTAGAATAAGTTGTTCGACAAATTATTTGCTCTGTCTGTACATTCTATCTTCATCCCTGTTCTTGCCTGCTGCCACATCAGACATAGACATGACGTATACAGAGAGCTGAAAAACTAACAAGCATTAGCCCCTACCTCGGCAACTAACACAAGGCTTAGTCACACAAGACATCACTTCATTTTTATTTAATAACCTGAATTTTCTATGGCTCGGGTAATGACATCTTACAGGGGAGGCAAGCCAGGCTCTGAAGTCTGCACATATTAGGAGCCTTTGCAATAGAAAAAAGGTATCTCAGCAGGCAGATTCAATCATTAAAAATCTAAAAACCAATAATTTATGCAACAAGGTTATACAACAAAGAATTTTTAGCTATTTAAATTCAATGTCTAAAAATAATTTCTAATAAATTACTAATTACACGGGTCTTTGAAAAATATGTAATCAGCCCATACTTCCAAAACGAGAGTGTTGAACAAATGCTTTATGTGACCTTGATCAACTTCCTTAATCTCTCGTTTTTAGATCCCATATTAAAACGGGGGGACTAACAGTTCAAAGGGCAATTGGATATAATGCCAAGTCTTGAATCTACATTGAGGTTATACAACTGTTCTTTTGGCTGTCTGTTTTTGCATTTTTGAAAGTTTTCATAATAAAAAGATTAGCATGTTACTTTATTCTCTTTTTTCTCATCCCTGTCTTCATCCAGGAAGCAGTGACACTCAATATTTTTTTTTAATATTCTCCTACATAACAGGAAACAATAGTCAAAATAAATCTTCACTTAATTGGTGAGCAGTTATTCTCTCTGTGAGTGGCTGAGATCGCATATAATAGCCCAGGCTGTTGATGAAGCGACTAAGCCGGCTGAACTAGCAACAGTAATAATGGTCACATTGGCAAACTACCACGGACGCTAACCATGAAGTACAGCTTTTGTATGTATTTAGGTCTCACCTCTCTTAATGTAACTCTCTTAACATTCCAGTGGTGTAGATACTGTCATCACCCCTGTCCTTCGGATGAGGAAACCACACGAAGAGGATGACCCAGCTCACCGAGAGTTTCACAGGACACGCAGCCCAGTGGGTACTCACGCCTAGGCAGTCTGAGACTGGAGCCTGTGTCCTTGTGTCTGAGGTCACAAACCCCAGTGCTTCTGAAGTCCAAGCAAAGTGGGAATGACCAGGTGGGGGCTGTGACAAATCATCCACTTGCTCCCTGCTTCTCGGCCAATATTGCCATGAGTTTGGGATTTTTCAAGAAAAGCCAGAAATATGGATTTGTACGTGAAACGCCCTGGTTGTTTGTTTGTTTCTTTGAGTCTTTGTTTTCATTGGTGACATTCCTTTTTTAAAATGCAGTGCTGCTAAGAAGTAAAAATGTTAAAAGAGTGAATTTGGCCCACAGCTGCCAGTTTGCAATCTACAACAAAACAAAGCCCCTTGGCACTGCTGCATTGAGAACTACATTAAGAATTTCCAAGAAATTCTTTTGGGGGGATCTATAATCCAAGCTACTGGCTCAAAAATTGGTCCCTGCATACAGAGGGAAAGGAGAGACTGAAGAAAGAGACAGACGTCTTTAGATTGGTAGGTGACTATTTGAATAAGGAAGGGAAATTACAAGCAAGGCTTGTCTTGCAGGCTAGGAGATGAGTAGATCTCTATACTCACCTGCCAGAATCTTATAAGTTTATGTGGAGGCATTAAGTGGTTCAGTCACATAGGTATGTCCAGATGGTCTCAACAGCAAATTGCTCTCTCAAGGTTGCATCCTTGAAAGAGCTTTGACTGTGCAAATAGTGGGCTGAACAGACATTCCAAGGACAGGGGTGGGGGTAAGGAGCCTGTGACTGACGGGGTCCAGCTCACAGGTCAACAGCAGTCACATCCACTCGACGACCTTCTCCAACAAGAGTTAAAGTATTTACTCCTATCCATAGTTCCCTGTTCAATGATCATTCTGAAACGAGAAACTCCTATCATGCCAAAACACTGGAAGGATAGCAGTTTTTGTGGAATGCACACAAAACTTAGAGCACACCTTAACTCTCAACCATTTCACCAAGTTTCTGTGTCACCTGTGCCCACAGGGGCACTGAATGCAGAAGGGCAATGTTAACAAGGAAAAATCTTTCCCTAACCTCCATCCCCGCCCAACCCTACCTATTGACTTTCAGGAAGGAAAGGCAGATAGGAAACAAATAACAGCATCTGCTTCCTCTGCTCAGTGCCCTCAACAGCAACACAGATGTACACAGATGCCTTTCCTACCTGCTGCCTTGTGTTTCTCCTATTAGCACCCAGCGTAAAACCAGGCGTTTCTGAGGAGCTCGCTGTCTGCATGTCCTGTGCTCTGCTCTCTGTCTAACGGCACTCCCCTTTCTTCACCTTATGACTCGGCTCAGCTCCTTACTGATAGATCTTCAGAGCCAAAGTGAAAGGGCAAAAGTTTGTGGTGAAGAGGAAAGAAATGAGGATTAGAAAAAAAAATTTAGCTTTTTTTTAACTTCCAGTCAAGATGGAGGCCTGGGGGGGGGGAGGGGAACAACACGCTTTGCCTCCTTGTGCAACCACAAGAAAGATCACAACTAATTTCAAAAAAAAAACACAAAAAACAAACCCCACAACTGCCAGAAAATCAACTTGTATGGAAGTCAGACAACCAAGAATTTAAAGAAGCCAGACAGGAAGGAGGGATGGAGAAGGAGCTGGGGTGGAGAGCACGTGGTGTGGCAGTGGTGAGGTGGTGGCAGCTGGCAGAACATGTGGTTCCACATTCACATGGGGTGGATAAAAATCATGAGGGATATCCTTGGAGCAAGTGATCCCAATCCCAGGCCAGACTGCGCGGCCCAGGGTTCCAGCCCCCGGAAAATAAAGCCTCATAGCTTCTGGCTGGAAAACCCAGTGAGGGTTGGCGCAGTGGAAGAAACTGCCATTGTCTCAGGAGAGTCCACTTAAAGGGCCCACAAGGTCCTGGAATGTGTACAAACCCACCCACTCTGGGAACCACCTCCAGGGTGACAGCTGGAAGGTTGCCAATTGCATAGGGGAAGTGGGTGAACTGACTGGAAATGGGACAAGCAAGCCTCCAGCAGCCAGGCAGTGGTACTGTCCACTCTCTGACCCCTCCCTCACATACACACCACAAAGTGGTGAAGCTGGCAAATACCTAAGGCTCTTCCCCACACAAATTAACAGGTGTGCTAAGACAGAGAATCAAAGCAGCTCTATCTAACACAGAGAAACAAACACAGGGAGGCTGCCAAATTGAGGAGACAAAGAAATATGGCCCAAATGAAAGAACAGAAAAAAAAAACCAGGAAAAGAACTAAACGAAATGGAGATAGCCAACCTATAAGATGCAGAGTTCAAAACACTGGTGATAAGGATGCTCAAGGAACTCATTGAGTACAGCAAAAACGTAAGGGAAGAAATGAAGGTTACACTAAGTGACATAAAGAAAAATCCACAGGGAACCAACCAACAGTGAAGGGGAGGAAGCCTGTGTTCAAATCAATGATTTGGAACATAAGGGAGAAATAAACATTCAATCAGAACAGAATGAAGAAACAAGAATTCAAAAAAACAAGAATAGAATAAGAAGACTCTGGGACATCTCCAAAAGTGCCACCATCTGAATCACAGGGGTGCCAGAAGGAGAAGAGGAAAACAAGAAACTGAAAATGTATTTGAAAAAATAATGAAAGGAAATATCCCTAATTTTGCGAAGGATGTAGACATGCAAGTCCAGGAAGCACAGAGAGCCCCAAATGAGTTGCCGTGTACAATGCACACCCACGTTTCTGTGCACATTATACATGGGGTTATTACACCCATGGTGTGTAACTATTATACCCACGTACAATGCACATCCTTATTCTTCCCTCAGACATTTGGGCCAAAAAATGTGCATTACACACAGCAAAGTATAGTGTATGCACGGCCCATGCGCAAGAAGTAAGGGGGGATTGCAGGAGGGAAGGGGGGGTACCAGGCAGAGGGGCTCAAGGGGGAAAAACTGGGACAAATGTAATAGCATAATTAATAAAATATACTTGCAAAAAGAAAAGAAAAAAGATTTAGAACAACTTTCAGAGCAGAGATGGACACCTCCCTATCCTGATCTCCCACCAGCAGCTCAGCAAGACGACTTGAGCTATTTCTCACAGCTCTGTTGAGTGTCCCTGCATCACAGTCACCCAGGAAGGGTAGTTAAAATGCAGGTTCCTGGGCTCTGGTCCAGCCATGGTGCATCCACATCTCTAAGGTAAGGATCAGAAATCTCCTATTTTAATTACACCCCCATTGTGAATTTCAACCAGTTCTTTGGGAAAAACCACTGAATTTGATGATTCAGAAAAGAGGCAAGGCAGAGTCTAAAAATCTCTAGCAGATATTCAAATTAGAAAAAAAAATTAAAGTAACAACCCAAGAAGGAGCCTTTGCTGTCAGACTCATACAATTTTTAATTGTTTTAGAATAACAATTATTATCGACAAACATCTGAAGGAAATCTAGTCCATTTATTTTACTTGTTTTGACATCTGCAGATAATGACAAGCTACAGGGGAAAACAGGTTTAAGAACTGTAGCCATTAGTTAATTTGTGACTGCTTATTGAAAAATAATATATGCAGCGCTGCTCTTCTCCAGAGGGGACAGTTACAAATGGTTGTTGCTGTTGCCGCCGCCACTGTTGATGTTACTGTTGTTTTTAAAGGGCTGCAGCCTCCACATGTTTGTGAATATTAACATCGCGTGCCGTTTGCCAGGTCGCCAGAGCCACCCCAGTCGCCTTCTGCCAGCAGGAGGATGCACAGGGAGTCAGGACTGTGGAGGGGCCCATGGATGGAAATGCAACCCGGGAGGCAGTTGAATCTAGAAATGACTTCTTCCCTTCCCACCATTCCCTGCTTTTGTTCCATCAGCCAAAACCCACCTGCCTCCAGCCCACTTGCCTCCTGCATCTGTGTTCTCTCCAGCTCCACCATCCTCCTTGTCTCCCTCGATCCCCCTAGGACCCTTCACTGTGCTCCCTTAAATACACATGGTCACTCAATGTGTCTGGCAACACTTCCTCTACTTTCTCTCCTAAACTGAAACCTGGCTGTTCCCTGGAAATGATCATACTGAACTGTTAAGTGTATAAAGATCCTGGAGATGTCATCTTTTTCCCCCCAACCCAGCCTTAGTCCCATCACCCCAGTATCTTAGTAACTAGACGTAGGTCAGTCTCAATCTCCATACTGCTGTTTCCTCCACTGTTGCACTGCGTCCTTTCAAGGACTCTTCCCTCCTTCTAACCTTCTCCATCTAGTTACACCATCCTCTTCTGATTTTGCTCTCTGTTTTCTAACCTTTGGGGGACCCCCAAGCTGTCCCAAAGGTCGTGTCCTTTCTCATCCCTCTGGGAGACAATGCATGGACTGGACCCCAGGCTCAACTATTTTATCTCCTCAAGCTGCTGCTTCAGCTTCATCTCTTGTTGATTTAAGTTTCACCTGAAGGCCCAGATACAGGGCTTCCAGCATTGTGATACGTTTCCTAGAACGTGACTGACATTCTCTCTGCATCCCCAAAGCAGGCAAAGCAGGAGGATATAGTGATTGGAATGTGGTGCAAAGTCTGGGCTTTGCCACTTACTACTTCTGAGGTTCAGGCCAAGCTATTCAACCTTTCTAGGCCTCAGTTTTTTCACTCATAGAATGATGACAATAATATCATCTATTTCATAAGGTTGTTATGAGACTGAAAAAGAAAACTCCTGGGTATAATAAGAGTGGTTGGTGGTAAGAAGGACCTGACCTCAGACTTGGATAAAAAACCCAAGTGTTTTATTAGCTGACGTATCTAAAAGTCCACAGGAAATGTAGGCCTCAGGTTTGGTTTGATCCAGTGGTTCAGTTACAGGATCAAGGACCTATTTCTTTCTCTCCCCCTCCATTCTGCCTTGTAATGTTACAGATTGAGTTTAAGGCTGGTTCTCCCACATGGTCAGGAGAGGCTACCATTGGGTTGTAGGATTCCCCATCCAAAATGAAAGAAATGAAGAGATCACTTCAAAACAAAGTGATCACTTCAAAAAGCTCTTCCAGAATAGCGAAGAATTTTTCCACACAGTCTCAGAAAACCTCTCCTGTTCTGTGTCCAGATGTGACTAATAAACCCATTCCTGAACCATTGCCTGGAACAGAAAAATCCCTAATTGGTTCAGACCTGCTCAAATGGACCAATCACTACAGCATAGCAGAGGGGGTTACAAACCCTGTAAAATATCTTTCTGCCCATAAACTAGACAGTAAGTATGAGATGGGGAAAGAGAGGGGAGTGGATACTGGGGAGATGACCTAACACCCACCGTAGGGAATGGCGTCCTTAGCAAACGACGCACGCTTAGTGAAGACAGTGCTCGTGCTGTCACAGGCAATTGTCACATGACCTTTGATGATTACATCTCATTCCTCCTTGTATTATTGTTTCTTCTCTACATGATTGCCTCTCTGTGCTCCCCTGTCCTCAAACTTGTAATGTTCCTAAGGCAGTGTGCTTTCCTAACCTTTTCACCCCTATCGTGCGCCACCCCCTGCTCTGTACCTAGCACGGTGCGTGAGAACACAGCTTCAGTACACGCTGTGTGAATATGTGAATACTCTACAAATGGTTCTCTCTCCAGCAGGAATCGGAGCTTATGTAATGCTCTCGTGCCCTTCAATAAGAACAACTTAATACAGTTTTAAAATATTCTTTCTTACACAAGATAAAATACTAATCTACTATTGATTGTGCAGGTACAGAGAGTGCGTATGTCCTTGGTATTTTCTGACTGATCAGTAAAAGCTCATTCTTTATCACAATTGCATGCAATTTATTCTTTTTTTAGTGTTCTTGCATGAGAATGTTTAAAGTAGATAATTCCATTTGACCAGACTAGATGCGCTACAAAAAATACTATCATACACATGATTTAGGGAGTGAAGGGGTTTGTACCCTCGCAATGAAAGCTAAGAAATCCTCAAATCTGTACATTTCACCTGGACTGATAGTTCTCAAAAACACAAATTGTCAGGAAAAACTCCAATATTACATAGTGTGAGATTATAAGATATTTACACAGGAAAAGGCTTTCCTGTTAAGACTAATCTTTAAAATGTCCCATTTTCCATAAAATATACTTCAAATTTAAACCAATGTGAAGAGCTATATGCCTTATTCTGCCTTATTGTTTTAGTAAATAACATTACTTTCAACCAAGTTTATTTTAATGATTTTGAAAAATAGGTAACAGTAGCAATTCTGTAATAATATGACTAGCAAATGGGTAGCTGTAAGTCTTGGAGAGACAGAGTAAATGCCTCTGTATGTAAGGGGGTGTTTTAATTCTTTGCACTTCTTTGAAAACCTGCAGGATTCCAAAATCGCATTACCTGAAATTATCTGACTCTTTTAAAAGATATTATGAAACTTGAAAATGTCTTTGAGAGAAGAAGGATGTGTGGGAGACTCTAAAACACTCTGGCACTCTGAGGGTAAAAGAAGGAAAAATGTGAATTCCCTTACAAAGGCTGCAGCAAGGGCATAGCCTCTGCTTGTCTGGAGAGACCATCCACTGAATGCTAAGAGTGGAATCTGATAAAAGAGGAAAGCGAGAAATGTTTAGAGAATATAGACTATTCAGACTATCTGACTGTCATGGAAAAGAATAATACATTTTAAAATCACAATTAGAGTACATGATCCCAAGCCAGGTAACACTACATCCGTGAAGTTACACATTTAACATCTACTAATCCAGTTGCATGACCAGCCATGGTTTTATTGCACATGCCTCTTAAAACACCCGCTTTGGTTTCTCTCTGGCCATAAGCTTTTTCACAATCCAAAACAAAGTAAAGCCTCAGAAAATAATGCAATGACATGAAGGATAGTTACTGCAGTGGACAGTGGTATATCCCCATAGAATTGAATGCCTGATCCAGCTTCATGAAGTAGATATTGTTACCTGAGGCCAAGATGTTAAATAATTTTTCTCAATGCTTCTGAATATAGAGATTCAGGTCCCAAAGCCCCTGGCTACATGGTAATGTGAAGACTAACCAATAAATCTTTTTCCCAAAGCAAAATCCTGCAGAGAAAGTGGGCACCACTGACCTCACACAGCCCACTCAACAGCCAAAGGCTGTGCAATGTGATTTATTCTATTACCTCTGTCGGATTTGGGTGATGAGTCACTAGGGTGAAGCTTGCGATGTTTTCTCAGTCATCAGCCTGCTTGAAGGAGCAGCCGAAGTTCGTTCAGACCTGTACAGCCTGCGGCCTCCACTCTGGCTCCTTGGGTGACCCTAAGTATAGAAACAGTTTAAGATACACCTGATACAATGGCGAGAGCCCTAATCTCAGTAACGTTTATAAAATGACCTCTTTTAGATGCTCAATATCACTTATTATTTAAAAAGAAAAAAAATAAGAGAAAAATTAAATGTTTTTATTGCCCATAAAACTGAAACAACATGAATTTTTTAAGGAATATTTCTCACTTGTGGGAAGATACACTGATATATTCTTGTTGGATCTAAATTTCAAACATGCATACATTTTTGAACCAGGAATTTTATTTCTATAAATGTATCCCTAGAAAAATGTCCAAGGAAACATACAGAGATATTACAATGTTGAATAAGGAAGTAGCTAAATTTAATACAGCAGTTCCACGCAGTGGAATGCCATGAAGCCTCTACAAAGAATAAGGTAAATCTATTTATACTGATATTACAAACATCCCAATTATATTACAAAGTGAGGAAACGAAGTTTATGTAATAATATCTACAACATGACTCTCACTTGCACAATATGATTCCCATCTGTGGAAAGAATGTATACATATTTTCTTCTTTAAATACATTGAAATTTCTGAAAGTACTCACAAAACACTGCGAGTCTGTGGAGTGGGGAAGGGCCAACGTGGAATACAACCAAACCTTAACTTCCTACTTTTCCTTCTTTACCTGTTAAATCCTTTTTACCGTGAGAGGAGAAAGAAATTCTTTTCTCCCCTCTTTAGCTCATATGGGGGTAAAGAGAGATGGTATAAGTATCCAATGTAAAGAAAGAGCCTGTCGGGCACCAGGAACCCAATGAATGTTGGGTCTCCTATTCAAACATTGACACACGCATACACACACACACGCATACACATACACGCGCGCACATGCACGCACACCACTCCCAACAGCTGCTGAGCCCTGATATCCTTTACACGCTGCCAATCTTATGCCGCATGTCCATTACCTTTAGATGTCATTATTTTAAGGGACTACTGAAGGCAGGGACAGAAGGGTTAATTTGGACATTGCTATCACCTAATGATCCAGCTTTAGTTTTTCAAAACAGAAAGTAGACTCTTGTATCTTAGTTTCCATTTTCAAAACAGAGAGAGAGAAAATCTTCCAAGGTACTATCAGGGGCATGGAGCAATGCTGCATCTTGCTCTCTCCCCTTCGATCAGTCTGGAGAGAAAGCCTGGAGTGAGAACAGGTAAAGTATACCTCTGCTGTACTTGAAACCCATGGGAATGATGAAACTTCGTGCATAATGATGCTGAAATAACCCTCAGTGAACTACGGGGATTCTGACAGGCAGCGAGATTTATGACTCCTTCCCTCCATCCCACACCAGAGAAATAGTAAAAAGCAGCCTTTCAGATCAATGGTCTCCAGAATAGATGTTGATCTCACACCCTGGCAGTCAGGAAACTTTGATCAAGCACCCTTAACACATTTTTATCTATTCACAAATCAAATACATCACACCACTATATATACATGTTATGAGCATTAGCAACATAAAAATAACAATTAAAATAGTTGAAATTAAAAACAGATCACAAAGCATCTAGTATTTTCTTCCCACATTTGCCCAAAAGGATCTAGTCCAAGTAACTCAAATAGCAACTATAATGGTATCAAATACACAATTATAATATTCACAACCTTACAATATCACAACTGAAATTATTATACCAATGAAAAAGTTTTAGGACAATCTTGCTACTGAAATACCTCTGTGGACGGCCTACAGAATTAAATTGAGAAAATAAATTATAGAAAGAATAATTTATTTTCTCAAATAAATCGTGGAAGGGATAATGTATGAGTACTTTCTTATACCAAACATCACTAAGAGCCTCAAAACATATTTAATTTCCCCCAACAACTTGTACAGTAGATATTACTTTCCCATTTTACAGATACAGAAACTGAGGATTAAAGTGGCCCCAGATGAGTTAGTTACAAACTGTCAAGATGCAGTATCAGAATCTACTTTGACTGATTCCAAAATCTAAATACTTAATCAGTCCTATTAACTGCCTACAAAAAATAACACACATTAAGGATCTAAAATATGTAAATGTGATTACAGAATATAAAACCACAAAATAGTATACAATTAATAAGAAGAGACGCAGTTTGAGAGTTGGGTCTTCTTATTTTCCCTGAGCTCTCTCACTCTGTTGCTACACAGAGAAATTTTCTTATAACTAAAGATGAAACAGCACCCCACTGTATTTATCACTGGGCAAATTAAACTCTAAGAACTTGGTAGGCAGGGCCTAAGAAATTTTTATGAATTTTCAGGTTGTTTTCTTTATATTCTCATATTACTTTTCTTCACATTGAAAATCAAACCTTACATTGTTGTTGTTGTTTTTTTCATTTAAATTGTGTACACCATTTATATAGCAAACTGTTGTTCTTCCAAGAATTCACACACCGCCACTGATTCTCAATGGAGGAGAAATTTTGGCTCCCGGGGACATTGGTCAATGTCTGGGGACAGTGTGAGTTGTCACCACCAGGAATGGGGGTGCTACTGGCAACGATGCAAAGAGACCAGTGATGCTGCTAAACATCCTGAAGTGCACGAGACAGTCCTGTTCCCGAAATGTCAATAGTGCCCAGTTTGAAAAACTTTTCTCTAGGGAATGAATCAATGATATGTCAAAGATAACTATCAAGATGTGCTCATCACAGCACTCTTGGTGGCAGTTCAATAATAATATGAGACTCATTAAATACCAGTGCATCTATTCATTGGAACAGTGTAGCCTTTAAAAATAATACTGCAGTAGAATATTTAATAACAAGGAAATGGTTAGCATGGGGATAGTATTGTAAAAGTCTACATATACTTGCGTATAGGCATATAAAATATTTTGCAAGAGTGTCAACCAAAATATCAAAACCACTTATTTCCAAAGAGTGGTAAGGAGTTCTTAGGAAAGGATACTTAATGTCCAATGTCATTAAAAATACCTACGACATTATCATCCTGAGGAGCACAGTTAATACAAGCCATCATCTCAAAATCTCTATAAGCTTCCTAAATACATAGATATTGTACCCTCTCTTTTCAGAAAGTGTCATTGGAAGTGTTTCCTGACATTTAGTCCTTTAAGGATAGAAAAGAGGAGCAGCAGGTGTTTTTCACCAGGTGCCTCTGTGATGGCAGCAGGCAGAGTTCACTGAATATTTTTGTTCGGAGCCAAAATAGCACTTACTATTCTCATTCCTCCCCTTGAAAAGCCTTCATTGTTATACTATGATTCACAAGCAGAATTACTCGCTTCCACCCACACCAAAAACAGTATGATCACGACACTCTACAGACTTCCTAAGTGTTGGAAACATCGTGAACTCTCAATATCCTCGTTTCGGAAGGTTTTGTGAGTGAGAGGCACTATGTCATTGTTCTCTAAGCAGCCTTACAGTTTCCGAGTGGAGTCCAGAAGCACTGATGTCCCTCCAGAGACATATGCTGATAACTGATCCTTCATGTTAGTCAGCAGTAGCCCCATGGAACGTTACGAGTGATACATTACGTTGACAGTATATCCTCTTATGTGATATAATGGGAATGGCACCTTACCTCTGTGATCCTCTTTCCATCGCCATTTACCAATACTAATCATGGTGTTTTTTTTAATTCCAACAAATCCAAACTGAGAGAGATTCTATTTAAAAATTTGATCTCAAAATGTTTAAGGTCATCAAAAAAAAAAAAAAACCAACCAGGAAGTCTGAGAAACTGTCATAGACCAAATAAGATTAAGAAGGCGTGTAATGCAGTATCCTGGATGGTCCCAAACTCCCATCCCAGATAGAGTCACTGATGCGTGCTGCCACACCTTTAAGGAAAAAAATAACACAAATCCCACATTAACCCTATTGGGTTAATTTTTAACCCAAAATCAAAAAGGTGAAAGCACTTCTCAACTTGTTTTATGAGACCAACATAATCTTAATAGCAAAACCTGATAAAGAAATATCAAAAAAAAGAAAAGCCAAATCAACACCTCTGAAAGTTATATATGAAAATATCATTTTTCAATGTCAAATTATTTTCAGCAATACACACCAACAATAATACATTGTTAACAAGTAGGGTTATCAAGGTATGCAAAATTAGTTTAACATTTGAAAATCAATACATATAATTCACCATGTTCAGAGGAAAATTGAAAGCCATACGGCAATCTCAATGAATAAAGAATATCCATTTGACACAATAGAACACCCATTTGTGATTAAAACCCTCAGTCAAGTAGAAACAGAAGAGAATATCCTTCATCTGATTAAAGGAAATCTATGAAAAACCAATAACTGAGATCATACTTAATTGTGAAATATTGAGTTCACTTTCTCATTAAATAAGGAATAGGACAAAAATGCCAAATCTCATCAATATTTTTAAAGTTCCATTTACAATAGCATCAAAAATACAAGCTAAAACCATAAGCTTTTATACGGAAATAAGAGAAGATCCTCATGATTCTGGGTAGAAAAGTATTTCTTGTACAAGTCACAGAAAGTAAAAAGCATTAAAATTTGATAAGTTAAACTTCATCGATATTTTCAACTTTTGTTCACCAAAAGATACTATTTAGAAAATGAGTAGGGAAGGCAGAATTATTTGCAAAATATCTCTGACAAAGGAGTGTTATCCAGGTTATATAAAGAAAATTAACCCAATTAGAAATTTGATGACAAACTTCACAAAGATATGCAAATGGTTGATTAATGCAGAGAAGATAATAGCAAAAACTGGAACTAGCCCAGGTGTGCATCATAGGAGATTGGGTAAACACACTGTGGTAGAGTCATACAATAGAATACTATTCAGCAATAAAAATGAATAAATTACCAAAACCTGCATAAATGTTGGATAAAGCTCAAAAGCAGCATATATGCAGTGTGAAAGAAATCTTACACATAGGAGCACCTATTTGATTTGATCCATGGAAAGTTCTAGAAATGCAGAAGTAACTTATGATGAGAAAAATCAGAATACCAGTTGCCTCTGGAGGTGTGGCGCAGAGATTGAGTGGGACAGGGCATGAAGGAACTGTTTGGAATCCTGGCAATGTTCTGTATCCTTTTTTTTTTAAGGTTTTATTTATTTAGAGAGAGGGGGAGGGAGGAAAAAAGAGAGGGAGAGAAACATCAATGTGTGAGAGATACAACAATCAGTTGCCTCTTGCATGACCCCAATGGGGGGCCTGGCCCGCAACCCAGGCATGTGTTCTGACCAGGAATCGAACTGGCAACCTTTTGGTTTGCAGGCTGACATGCAATCCATTGAGCCACACCAGGCAGGGCCTGTATCTTGATGGGAAGTTTGATTACACAAAGATAAGCACTTGTCAAAAGTCAGCAAATACACACTTAGATCTGTGCGTTCCATTGTGTATAACTTTAATTCCAACAAAATAGCCCATAAATGAATACTGAACTCTAGCTAAAGATATTCATGGTGAAACATGTAGAAGGAAATACACTAAAGTCTACAATTTACTTCAAAATGTATCCATAAGTACATAACGGCTTAATGCATAGACAGAGCACTGGTAGATGAATAGACCTGTATAAGCAATAGAATGGCAGAATCCACATGGTGGGGATATGGGTCTTCGTGCTAAAATTAATTCAGAATTGCTGAATGTTCATAGTATAATACAAGAAAAAACCAAATTCAGGACAACTCAGAATTAAACTATATTAAATATCAAAAACTATAAGATTAAGTTTAAATTGATGGCAATAATACTGTGAGACAACGATGTAGTCAAAGGACTGTTATAACTGGAGAAAGTACTTAAGAAACCGGAGAACATTTGTACTTGAGTAAGTAGATTCAGATGCCAGGTTGTACTCAAGGTCACACGCTGACAGCTGAGGTTACCGATGAGACGCCATTTTTTTAAGTGGTTCTGAGTGTGTCTATGGAACTGAAAGGCTGGTGGAGTGCAGAAAAAGATCATTAAGAATCAGTTCCAGGAATGAAGCAGCCAGATATTGAAGGGCAGCAACTGGATTTGCCAAGAATGATAAGAGCCTTCAAAGTCAAAAGGAAGACCACGTGATGCGGGAGGAAGACCCTGGGGAAAGAGACTGTCCATCTGCAGAAGCAGCAAGGCTTTGCGTTTTTGGTTTTGTTTTGTTTTTGTTTTTGTTTTGTAAGAAGGAGAGAGCCCTGATCTAGAAAAGGCAATAGAGAACAGGAGGGCACCTACTGCAGCATCTGCTCTTGAAGTACATGGAGCATGCGGGGAGAAAAATAGTCTTTTTAAGGTGTTTGACCCATGGAAGACACCTACATTTTACTTCTGACAGCAAGAGAGTACGGTGCACAGCAGAGAGCCAACACTGCAGGCTCCAGAGGATACAGTGGAGGCTTTGAGAGCCCAGGAATGAGGGGCTGGCATTGCACAGGGTAGCACACAGATGACAAAAATGGGAGTGACAATGAATGTTCAGGAAGATTATTATCTTCTAGAGGTGACTGACATAAACAGGAAGGTGTGACATGATGAGATTCATCCCTATAGTCTTTTAGGGGAGCGCAATGGGTCTAGTTCCGTGGACCGAGGTGCTTCAGGATAGAGGTCCAAAATCACTACTCTCTCAGGTAGCATCCAGGGGTGTGGCTAGAATAAAGCTAGAGAAAGCAGAAGAGTACGATGAATCAGAAAAAATTGTAAATCATTAGAAAATAAAACAAATTTGTAGATGTGGACTAATAAAGCAAAAAAGACTGGTCTTTCGGAAAGAATAATGAAATACACAAATTTTGGAAAGCTTTATAAAAAAAGAAAATCATTACCAATATAAGTCATAAAAAAGGGGAATAAAGCTACAATACAAAATGTGGAGGAGTAGAAAAATTTCCAATGTGTACAAAAGTAGGAAAAATAGAATAATGAATCTCAATGTACCCATTTGCCGGCTTCAGAATTACTACTTCATAGCTAATTTTGTTTCCTCTCTACCTCTTATCCACTCCCTCCAGCCTAGATGATTTTGAAGCAAATCTCAGACATCGAATGATTTCATTTGTAAATAGTATTTATCACAAAAAGGTAGTATCTCTGTTTAGAGACAGCCACCATATCATTATTATATTTTCAGTATTCATGTTTCAGTTTTTATATTTTCTAGTCATCTTACAATTCTTTAGTTTGTTTGAACCAGAATCCGAATGAGATCCACATGCTGCTATTAGTTGATGTCTTTTCTGTTTCCTTTAATCATGTGTCCCTTCTCTTTTTATCTCTTTTTCCCCTAACACTGGTTGAAGAAACTGTCTTTGGTCCCTCCGGATTTTGTTTATAACATCCTGCAGTGTCATTTGACATGTTCCTTTGTAGTCTTCATTCCCCGAAAATTGGCAATCAGGTGCGAAAGCATTAAGGATGCAGGCCCCATTCTGTGACAAGACAACTTCCTTCAGAGGTGGCATTGGGTACTTTCATCTATGTCATGGAGCCACCATTGATAATCACTGCCTGGATCAATTAATTCCTTGGGAGGGAACAATGGTAATATTCTAGCATCAAAAATATTTTCAGAGAATATTCTGTACAGCCTCATACTGGTAAATCAACAACACTAAGTACAAGGAACTGTTCTCTTAGAACATATTTTATGAAAACTAAGTCATGAATTAGTAAGAGACGTTCATAAACTAATTACCATACAAGAAATTGAAATGGAAACTAATGAAACACCCATGTTTTAAGGACACAATTCCCAAACCTTCAAGGAACAAATAATTCCTTTGTTATGCACAAAAAGATGAAAAACTTCAAGGGTGGGAGGTGGGGGTGGGCAGGAAGGAGGGGATGGGGGAAAATGGAGACAACTATACTTGAAAAACAATATAAATAAATACAAAGAAAAGAGAAAAAACATGAAAACTGCATAGTTCCTTTTATGAAGCAATAATTATTTTCATGTGAAACCCAATAAGAGTATAATAAAATATTATAAACTAGTCTTATTGTGAGATTAAAAAATCATTAGCAAAATCAATCTAGTAATATATTAAAATAACTTCAGATAATAACCAATTGGGGTGGATCCCCAAATGCAGAGGTGGTCAAACATTAAAAAATTATCTATACTAAAAAAAAAAAAAAACAACAGATGATGGTCTTTCTCACTTCAATTACTGAATATTATTCTAAATGTTCTAGTTATAGTATAAGTAAAATGTAATGTTGTTACTATTTGAAGATGATATGACTATATACCATAAAAAGCCAACATTTCAAATGAAAAACTGTTGCCAAAAAAATACAAATATATAGGCTGTAATAACATTGATATACAAAAGTTGATGACTTTCGTATTTGCAAACAACAACTCTTGGGAAGAATAATTAGATAAAATGCTGTAAAATCCATAGCAAAAAAAATCATTAAATATCTAGGAATAAACATTACAAGAAATTCATAAGATTTAAACAAAGAAAAGTTTTAAATGCTCTTGAGGGATCTAAAAAATGAACAAATAAAAGCATACCTTGTTTTAAGATAGGAAAGTTAACATCGTACAAGTGTTATTTTTTCTTGAGTTAATTTATCAAAGTAGGGCAATATTACCTCAAAAACGTATGTGGAACAACAAACAAACAAGAGTAGCCAGGGAAAAAGATCTAAGAAAACAAATCAGAGTATAACAGAGGCATTAGGATGTCGTGAAGCTACAGCTAAAGCGGGGGGGGCAGGGGGAGCCACATGAAGAGATCATCAGAGGGTTAGAACGAGAATGCAGAAACGGAGCGAGGGGCAAACAGAAATGGAGTATATGGGTATGTTCAAGAGCATCTGAAATCGGCGAGGAAAAGATGGCTTTGTGCAGGAAGAACAAATGGATAGCCATTTGGAAAATTAGCTCCATCTTATACCAAAATAAAATCCAAAAAAGAAAGATGAAAGATTTTATGAAATAAAAGTGCTAGAGAAACCATTTGTGAATCCTTTTAGGAAAAAACACAAATTGGGGAAGGTATGACTGACTATGTCACAAGGAAAACTAGAGAAAAGACAAGCTAGGCAAAGATATTTACACCTAATATTACAAGCAATGCCTAAGTCTCTCTCAAACATGTGACACATGGCAAGGCTCCAGCCATCGTGTGAGCGCCTGTTCTGCAACACCGTTGTCAGAACAGTGTGCTAACTATTTTTGCCATA
Organism: Desmodus rotundus; assembly: GCF_022682495.2. NCBI lineage: Eukaryota > Metazoa > Chordata > Mammalia > Chiroptera > Phyllostomidae > Desmodus > Desmodus rotundus. Next base: position 148,538,580 of record NC_071392.1, read on the forward strand.
CTGGTAGGTGAAACATTGTTTGCACATAATTTAAATTCATGCTATTCATTTTTAATTTAAATGCTCTCTGTTCACTTCAAAAAAAAAATAGACTATGCTCCATATTGTCTGTAGCAGGTACATACAAAGCTTTGATTACAGTGAAAACACCCCCAAAACTGGAGTTGAACAGAGCTAGGTCCAAAACTCAGCTCTGCCACTTCTTCAATATGTGTCTTCACATGACTTACTTCTTGTTACCAAGCTTGTACATCACTATCTGTAAAAAAAAAAAAAAAAAAAAAAAGGCCAGTAACATCCATTTCATGGGCCCTTGTTAGAAAGAAAAGGGGACAACCTTTGTGAAGCTCTGGGCACAGAGTGGGGATGTGGCAGGCATTCCCTTTTTCACCTCTGTCCTTTCCTTGCACTCACACCTAGGGCCATTGCCCTTCTTCAAGACAAACTGATCTGGCTGGGAAATACATTACTAAAAACACCTTAGCCTTGCAGAATGTTGTAAAAGAAAGGAGGACAGGAAACAGCTCATAGAAGCCACTGATTTTACAAGTAAAACTGAGGCCCTTCAGGGGCGTTTGCAGAAGAACATCCCATGAAGACCTGGAGGGGCAACGGCAGTTTTCTTGCATCCTGCAGAAACCGTGAAAACCACCATCCTACATAAACCTCAAGCTCCCAACCTGGCCAGGCTTTTGGCTGGTTTTTCCATGTCCCATGAAATCCCATTAATCCGGTCTCCTCCACCAGCTATCCAACAGGGCAATCCAGGAGTTCAGAGGTAGCAACAACATTTCTGCTGGGCTCTGTCCTTTCTAAAACTGCATAAACAACTTTGGAAGAGTTGAAGCTGGGAAGGCTGCTTAGGACACGGCACAAGAGCTCCACCTTCAGCTCACAGACGGAAGAGGGATTTTCAAACATGCTTCTGAGTCCTCACAGAGCAGACCCGAAACATAATCTCTTCTCATAAAATTTAAACCACACAACCTTTCACTTTGAAATATTTTAGTCCAGAATCCTTTATTTACACACTGTCCATAGGCAAAATCAAAGGGAAGAGTCCTGCAATGTTCTATATTGATGCTCAATAGACAAGATTCCAAATGTATTCCATTTTCTTTAAATTCTTGAGATTGCAGGTCTAGATGTCATTTTTTTTCACAGTTGCAGCAGAGTCTGATCAGCTCTGTCGTTCTAATTCTCCTGTATTTCACTCCATTGGACTTACGGTCTTGTAATAAAGGCAAAGGTTCGTTTTCGCCCAGCAGGACTATTCATAAATTACCAACAGGTTTTGAATATCCCAGTAAATATATGCCAGTTTGGGGAGGAAAATTTCATCTGGACAAAGAGAAGTAAAAGTCAGTCATAGGAAGGTGCATTATTTGGACCTGGAAGATCGGTATCTACCAGTGGGTAAGCCTAAGGAATATTAGTTCATAAAGAGCAAGTTACCAAAAGATATCTCCATCATTCCACAGGATGAAACTCCCAAATCGAAGCTGAATTCTAAGGCAGTTTATGTAATTACATAACAGACTGAACCAATCTTCCCTCTGCTTCATATTTATTGAAATCTATTAAAGGTGGTAAGGTGCCCACTTCTTTAAAATTGTGGCATGTAGGAGGGAAATTAGTCACTTTTCTATGTTAAAAGATATCAGTAGAGGATATACTGATTATAAACAAATACATATACAAACAGACATTGAGTCTTTCAAAATCTGATCATCAGAGTAAATTTATTGCTAATTTTCACCCTATTGTTTTCTTCTTGGCTCAACCAAATTCCCAGATTTCTGAATCTCGTGCAAGGAAGCCACAGACACTGAGGGTTACAGAACTGTGTCTACTGGGTAAGGAAAACAATAAAGTTAAGCTTCAGTGTGATACCCTAGACAGCTTCTACATGCTTTCTGATGATGCCCTGAACTCTTATCTTTTTGCCTTCAGGTTGTTGACAAGCCTTGAATCAACAGTGGCCACAGACAAAGGTGAGTGTTTTGTGTCCCCAAAACCCAGAAATGGGACCACCATGCCGCAAGAGCAAGGACTGAAACCAAGGTCAGATGACTGTTTTCTCAGCACCCAGTTTCCAAGTCCTTGCCCATCTAAAATCTCCTTTGTGTCAGTGAGTAGCTGGAATTTATAGAGCAATTCCTATGTGCCTAGCTTCCCGATGTTTTTTAAATGGTTTCTAAGTCTCATAATGACCCAATGACTTCGTTATCTTATTACCTTTTGTTTTGTCATTGAGAAAACTAAAGCTTAAAGAAATTACGGGGATGTAAAATACAGCCTAGGAAATATAGTCGATAATATTATAATGTATGGTACCAGATGGGTAACTGGAAATATTGAAGGGAACACCTTGTAAAGTATATCATTGTCTAACCACTGTGCTGTACACCTGAAACTAATACAAAATAACATTGAACGTAAACTGTAATTGAAAATTAAAAATAAAGTTCAAAAAACAGGGCTGGAAAAGAACATGCCTGTGTTTAGATGCCAATAATAATAATGATAATGATAAGCCCAGGGTCCTGTAGGTGGACCAGCCAGCCCAAACTCTTAATCCCTTTGTTCTATAAACACAGCATCCACAACAACCCTCACCATAACCCTGTCCGTAGATGAGTACCCAATTCAAATATACAAATATTTACTGACTAATTTCTACTTGGCAGATAATGCACGTGATGACAATGAGTCATAAAAATGTTAAGGAGTTGCTTAAAATCTCAGAGAAATTTCACAAATGCTAGAACTAGAACTCGTGCACTGGAAGAGTTCACAGGAAGAAATGGGGAGAGAGCACAGACTCTGGAGTGAGACGGGTCCACGTTCACATCCCAGCTCCACCACACGCTAGCTGTGCCTCGGTTTTCTCTTCAACGGGTTGGGAATAACAGGAATGGGCCTGGAACATGGTTGTGCTCAAGAATCTAATGGAAATATTGTTGCAGGTAGACAAGTAACAATATATGCCTGCTCTTCTTTGCTCTAGCCTCTCTTCTTTCTCTTTCTCTCTCTCTCTCTCTGTCTCTGTCTCTCTCTCTCTCTCTCTCACACACACACACACACACACACACAATTGTCCCATCTGCAAGTAGTACCATCAATGAGATTCAAATCAATGAAAATAAAAGAATAAATACAAACTCTACAGAAAGATGCTTGATTCAAGTATTGCTGTCTCTCTGATGATAGAGTAATATCTCACAATGATAAATAATTATCATTGGGCTAATTACTTCAATTGAAAAATATACAAGTTATGACATTATGCTTTTTAAAGTCCTCTCCTCTTTGGCTTCATGTTAGATTTGGAAGACAGCCACTTCTATGTAGGCTCTTTTATAATATAAGAAAAAAGTCCAGGAGTTATAAGTAATATTTTTATAATTAAGATAATATTAAGGAAAGACTTTTCACCTCTTGAAATCCATCACCAAGACCATTCTTTAGCAGAAAAGTTCTAGATGGCATTAAAATTCTAATTCCTCCCTACCTCTTCTTTCCAGCTGCAAGAGACAGTACAGATAAACTACCTACCACAGCACTAAGGAGCTGGTTCTCCCTTCGCTGAGAATTAACTCCCACCAAGTACTGGAGTGGACCGCTCAGCCTCATTTGTAATAAATGACTCTTCCCTACCTGGATTCCTGAACCAAGAAGGGAGAAGTAGAGTAGACTTGCACCCGGATATGCTAATTAGCCTCTGATGGAAAGGTAGAAGCGAGAGAAGTGATCTTTGACCATGTGCACCTAGGCGGGGAAAGGAGTCTACAGCATTGGGGCAAAGGGGAACAACAATTTAAGAAGAGGATGCTGTGGAATCAGAGAGGGCTAGGAAGAGAGAAAAGAAAAGAAAGTAGCTTCCTCACACTCCGACCATTTTCCGGTTCTAGGTATTAGCAATTCATGAGACCAAGCTCCACTTTCTGCCCCGGGTTTCCATGCCTACTCATGGTTCTTTATGGTCACTTCTTCCACACTGAAGTTACGTTTTCTTGTTTCTAACAAAGAAATAATCCCACACTAAAATGTTCTCTTTCAAAACCACTTCACAGAACTGAGCAAGTCCCAAAGGAGCAAAGTCCCTGCCAATTGTCACACATGTAATTAGCAGAATGACATTCAGTTTTTTTGTTTACAATGCCAGGCCCCTTTCTACAACACTAATTTCCATTCAATACCCTTAAATGAAGAAAAGAAACCATTAGAAACCCAAATGCCATATTTCACAAAATCTCAGGCCCATCATTTGTATTATACCTCAAACATTACGAATTAAACTATGACACATTGCTAAGATGCCAATGATACTAAGAGACATTCATATTTCCGATCTATTAAAATGTGAAATGGAATGCTCACTTGAGAAGCAGTGATGATCGCAATATAAAGAATTAATTGAATTGGGAATGGGGCTGTTGAAATGCATTCATGTGGTCCATGTTTGGGAAAAACTGACTGTAAGGTTTCAAGCAGGAAAAAAAAATTATTCTGGTATTCCTGTTTGAAAGCCCAATCTACATAGAGGGTGGGCAAAAGTAGGTCAACAGTTGTCAGCGTGCAAAACACAGACTTTATCCTTGAATTCGTATTTATTAATTATTGTATTATTTTCCATGTGAACCATAAACTTACTTTTGCTCCACCCCATATGTTCACCACAGTGGAGAAGGTTAGCCAAGTATAGAATGCTTCAAAGGTGGGTAAGAACTTTCAAATCCTCTCTTAATATCCAAATCCTCCATTTGGTAACTCTGGGCTAGGCACTGAAATAGGGGAAACTGAGGCTGGAAGAGCATATGAGGAAAGAGAGAAAAGTAGAAACCCCATGTCTAGCCCTCATGCATCATTCCTTAATCAATAGTATTGATTAAGTCCCCCTTCTGGGTGGGTCACTGCCTCAGCACTGGGGCTGCAGCACAGAACAAGAGAAGCCAAGTCTATCAGAGAGCCAATGTTAGTGGAGGGAAGAGATAATAAACAAAATAAAATGTAAGTATGAAAAACATACCAAGGAGTATAAATGCTCAGGAAAAATATAGTGAAGAGTTACTCCGTCGAGAAACATAGAGTCTAGGAACCAGTGTGACATGCATGAAGTACTTGTGCAAATCCTCTGAGAAGCAGGCGACTACAGGAGCTGTTTGGACACTTAGTAGGCTAGGATGCTCTCGTGAAGGGTCTCTTTATCATTGAACTCTGATACCAAGCTCATCATTTCATGACTCTGAAAAAGTCTGGATTCGAAGACCTGGTATTTGGTTAAAAACTGCTACTCTGCTGATAGCGCGAAGGAAATGCACATCTTAAATTTACCAAGATAGCCATATTGACTTGGAAAAAGACTACTAATTTCCACGACACGGTCATAATAGGAGACTGCCTATTGTCCCATACCTGCACCCAAGTGGGCTATTATTAATCATTTTCATGAGTCATTATCTGATCGTTGGAAAACAATTATATTATTACATTGTATCCTGAAAAATAATGGAATTCCTCACACTAATTATTTCTTTTATTTTTTCCAAAAGCACATTTACTCTTACAAATAGCATATGTTCATGGTATAAAATTTAGAAAATAAACAGGAGAAAATAAAAAATCAGGGGACTTCTGATACCAGCTAAGATGGAGAAGCCAATACAGGTTCCCTCCCACTGATTACAATTAGAAAACCCCAACAGAATGCAAAATGCACTACTTGAAGACTCTAAACATTGTTTAAAATCACAGGTGAATTAAGCACTAAAATCAGAATTTAAATAATAGTCTGCAAAATGGGAGGCTCCAGTCAAGAAGAAATTCATAAGAGCAGAGAAAACTAAAGATCTGAGGGAAATAAATCTTTCTGACCAGAGGTGTTGGGAAGAGAGGCCCCTGGGAGCTGGGGAAGAAGTCCCAGAGAGCTGGAGGGTGAGATTCCTCTAAATCTCTGTATGAAGTGACATAAACCCTGGGCTTACCTGCTAGCTGTGCCCATACAGAACAGACGCAAAAAAAATAACAAAGGCTTCGAGAAGTGAACTATCATATGAACCAGCAGTCCCCAACCTTTTTGGCACCAGGGACCGGTTCCCTGGAGGACAGGGCACGGAGCTCACAGCCCAGTTCCTAACAGGCTGTGGATCGGTACCAGTCCACGGCTTGGGGGTTGAGGGCCCGTGATATAAACCACTACCCAAGTCCATGTCCAACCCCAAGCGGTGATGTGCCAGGATGATCTAAACAAGTACAGAGAAGTCAGAAAACTGAACTGACTTTGGAAACACTACCCTCGGGAGAATTAGAACTTGTAGGCTGAACCTAACTAGAATTGCCTGCTTAAACCAACAAACAAAAAATTCTGCAAAGGATTTAACAGAAGGAGTCTACCAACATAATATTCAAATCATCCAGGATACAATTCAAAATTGTTTAACATAAAAAGAACCAAAATTATCTGACCAACATTCAAGAGAATGGACAACAGATAAGAAGCCTGAGATGATGCTGATGTTCGAATTACCAAAGACTCTAAAGTAGCTACTAGTATAATAATCCTCCATGAAGTAAAGATAAACACTATTGAAGTTAATGAAAAGATAAAAGTTCTCAGGAGCAAAATTTAAACCAAAAAAACCCTACAAATAACTATTTTAGAAGTGAAAAATATAAATAACCTGAATTAGGAAAATAAAAACTGGATGAGCTCAAGAGCAGAATGGAGACAAAAAAGGAAAAGAGCCAGGGAAATTGAATTAGAGCAGTACGCGTGATGAAGAACAGAAGGAAAAAAACTGAAAAATAAGCAAACAGAGCCCCCTACATGGAACAACATCAAAACATTGGACAGGTTGTTGGAGTTCCAGAAAGAAAGGAAAAGAAATCAGTGCAAAGCTCTGGCTGGTGTGGCTCAGTGGATTGAGCACCAGCCTGTGAACCAAAGGGTCACCAGTTCAATTCCTAGTCAGTGCACATGCCTGGGTTGTGGGCCAGGTCCCCAGTAGGGGGCGTGTAAGAGGCAACCATACATTGATGATTCTCTCCCTCTCTTTCTCCCTTCCTTCCCCTCTGTCTAAAAATAAATTTTAAAAATATTTTAAAAAGAAAGAAATTGGTGCAGAAAACTATTATCAAAAATGCTGTCATCTAAAAATATGGTTACCACCAGAGGGAAGCGGGTTGCAGGTGTAGGAGAGATTATGGTGGGAGGGGGGTGAATGGAGATGGAAAAAGACTTGACTTGGGGTGGTAAGCACACAATAAAATATACAGATGATGCATTATAGAATTGTGCACCTGAAACCCATACAATTTTATTAACCAATGTCACCCCAATAAATTCGATTTTTAAAAAATAAATAAATAATAAATTTAAAAAAACAAATCCTGTTATCCAGAGATTTGTCAATTTAAATTTGATGGAGGCCTTTCTAGGATTTATTCCATATACATAAATGCACATACAGATATACACACAAACACACACGTACAACATGGGATACTAGAGTGCCTCCTGCTGGCAAAATGGTTTTTTCCTTAAATAATACATTGTGAATGTTTGTATACTTCAAAAAATGCCATCTGCATAATAATTTTAATGGCTGGTTGATAGTCCATTGGATAGTATAGCCACAATTTTGTTATTAAGTAACCTACCAGTGCTTAGGGGTTTTTTTCTTCCTGTTTAAGTATTATAAAAATTCTGCACTTACCCTCACCGCTAAATCATCATCACATCATTGTTATCTTTTCAACATCAGTTAGTCGTCTTGAATGACAACGTTGGAAAATGTGCACATCACCCTGGCTGGTGTGGCTCAGTGGATTGAGTGCCAGGCTGTGAACTGAAGGGTCACCAGTTTGTCTCCTGGTCAGGGCACATGCCTGGGTTGTGGGCCAGGTCCCCTGTTAGGGACATGTGAGAGGCAACCAACTGATGTCTTTCTCCCTCCCTTTCCTTCTAAAAATAAATTAATAAAATCTTTTTAAAAAAGAAAAGAAAATGTGCATACTTTGGCTTCAGTGGGACAGGAAAAGCTGGTCTCAAGGAAGCATTAATGGTGCAAGATCAAATCTCAAAAAAATTGTTCAAGAGTCAAGAGTTAAATCCTTAAAAGAAAATCCCTGTATTTAAAAATACAGAGAATATGTTGATTCATTTTTTTGCATATTCTTTTTTTAAATAATATGAAGTGCTTTTAGCAGCTTCAAATTGGCTCATGTCAGAGCTACCCATTTTCCATAATAATTATATCATTAATGTGAGATGATATTAGCCCTTAATTGGGACCATAATGGTCAACTATTTGGGGGTCACTTCTTTCTTTGTGACCTCACTTTATCTTGGATACATTACTATTATAAGACACAGCAAATAATTACAGGATGATATTCTTTGAAGTCTGCCTCTTCTATACCGACCCTTTGAGGACAGTATTTGAATCTTACTCATTTTTATATTCTTACCAGCTAACTCAGAAAATGCTAGATACAGGTATGCTGATTTTTTTAAAGCATATTTTAGTCTCCATCCTCATTGTGAATGCAGAAGATATTTCACTTAAAAATAAAGTGAATTAAAACAACCTATGGTTGTTAAGATAAAATACAAGGCACCCATTTAAATCTGAATTTAAGAAAAAATGTTTTAGTAATAAGTATATCCCTAATATTGCATGTTTATCTAAAATTCAAATTTAACCAGACATCTACTATTTTTATTTGCTAACTCTGGCAACCCAAAAATGAATGCAGTTGCAATAACTGGACATTTCCAGGAATGTCACTCATCCAAAGCAAAAGCTTTTCCCTGATCTAGGAAGTAAGAATCCCCAAATTCTCCACAAATGAATGAGGGAGTTGGCACCTAACAGCTCTCTGAAGAGGTTTAACTGGGGCTACATAAGCTCCCTTATCAGGAACTCTGTAGAAGAGATTGCAGTACTGCTTAACCATTTGGACAAGGTCACGTCTAAATCTTAACCTTTTTGCACATGATCAGTGTCCCTGGCCTTTGATCTCTGGAATCTGTTTGGCTAACAGAATTAGAAAGTCTTGCAGTTTTGTATTTTATTGATTCATCTCCACCAGTGTCTCTTGTGGCTTTGAACTATACATCTGCCTCATGGTGGGCAGGGTCCCTACCTTGCTCTGGAATTTCTAGTGGGTCCGCCCAGGGGAGATCCTTGGGGAAAAAAGACCCATGTGGAGATCGCAGCAGCTGCATCAGAGCACAGCCAGTCTCCACTTTAGAAGCTATTTTGAAAGCACAGATTTACACCCTAGCAGATAATTCTTGCTCGGTTGCCTTTCCCAAATCCCCAACTGCTGCCAAGGTTAATGCAGGCCCTGACTCCACCTGTTGATTCTTATTAATTAAGCTAATAAATGATCTTGTATCATATAGTGCCTGTTTTTAATACAACCTATTTGATGAGGCTGTATTAATTTAGAAGAAGTATGCACTGGCATTCTGGCCTGCACTTTTCTTAATTATCTGACAGCCCTCGTTCAGCAGTGAAATTAGTCTGCGGTTATCACCGTTAATGGAAGCCCATAGCTCTTAGTTAAGTGATCTCCACCGTTCACCTGATCTTTCCTGGCTCTCAGCTGCATAAACACGACTGCACTATCTGTGCAGTCCCTGGCGAATGCATAATTTGAGCGTGGGTGTGAATGTTTTAGCAAAATCTCCAGCTTTGGAGCAACAAGATGGCACTCTATTCTGGTACATCTCTTTAAGTGGATAGATGACAAAATTAGAAAGACAGGACAATAGAAGGAAAAGTTACACAGTAACAGGGGCAAGGTAGGGAGAAGCGGCTTCTTGGGATACGCAGGAAACGTGAAGCATGACTTTGCAGTGATGTGCGAAAGGTTAGAAGATGGGTGATCCTTCCAAAGCAGACAAGGGCATCCAGTTCTCCGAGTCTTAATTATGGGGCCTCTGCAATGCCTACCCTACATTTTCTACCTCTCTCTTTAAAACTGGGTGGAGTTCCCAGTCAAAGCTATTGTTTTCTCCTCCATGTTCTTATTTACTATGTTCATTCATTCACTCATTTGTTCATTCATTCGATCATTCTAGCAGTACCTACTAGACGCCAAACACTGTGACAGGCCCTGAGGATAAACCGGAGAGTAAAACAGAAATGGTCCCTTGTCTCATGGAACTTCAGTCTAATCGATGAGACGGGCAAATAAACAAGTTAATTAATGTTGATAATTATAAATTGTTAAAATGCTGGAAATAAAAACAAAGAAACAGAGTGTTGTGGTAGAAAAAGACCAGGAGGAACCGACTTTTGGAAGGGTGTTCAGGGCAGGTGTCTCTGACGAGGTGACACAGCAGCTGAAACCTGAATGACCACAAGGAACCAGTCCCTCTAAGAACCGATCAGAATGATCCAACAAAGGAACAACACATACAAAGGTCCTGGGGCAGGAATATGCTTAGTGCATTCCAGAAACCAAAAGCAGGCTAGAGTAACTGGAGAAGAGGAGAGAGGCTAAAAAATGGCCCTCTAGAAAGCCCCTCCGCCCTTGGAATCTGGATTATAAGTGGTTGTGTGCATGTCTCCTTCCCCTTTTCTTACTGGATAATAAACGTTATGAGTAGATACGATGCTTATTCCCATTTTAAAGATGAGAAACTGAGGAGCAGACAGGTCAATAAGCTAAAACTGAGAATATAAGAAGTGTCCAAGCCAAAATATGATTTTAGCAGTCAGGCTCCACAATATGTCCTTAATCATGATGTTAATGTTCCTAACGGTCTAAATATGTCTTGGAAAACTAATTAAGGCACTAAGATTCATCAGTACTTCATATTCTAGGACTTAAGTCAGATGTATGACGTGACGTGAAAGAAATATACTTACCCTGAATATGTATTATTCCGAGTATATGAAATATACATCCAATTAATTTCCATTTCTGCTTCCTTGGCTATAGGAAAGGATTCTGTAGTCTTCCTTCAAATGGTTTGAGTGTTGCTATAGAAACTGCTTTTCCTTAAGTTTGCAAGGTGGCTCTCTTAACTTGTAAGACATTCAGCTGTAGAAATAGTAGAAACCACAGTCCTACCAATAATGTCAACACAAAGGGGTGGCTTGGGACAGTCTTAAATTTTTTTCCAATGTTATCCATATTCTTCTCTTCCTATTCCCTCAAACCAATTAAAATACAGAATCTAAATAAAATTATTGTACTTGCTATGCAAATGTAGTTTTAAGGCAAATCCCTAAGTCCCTCCTCTCCCACAACCTGTTTGCATCCCCTGAGATGCTCTTAAATAAAGGTCTGGTCCATTCAGCACTGTTTGATGATGGGGAAGAACTATTTCTTAGAAAACTCTTCTTCCCTGGTTATTGCCTTCTCTTAGAACTTTTTCCTAAGGCAAAGGCTAAGGCCAATGAAAAAGACTTTAATGATATTCAGAAAATCAGGAATGCAGAGTTTTCTGGAAAGAAAAGAGAAAAAAGTATTGAAGTTTTAGTAAGGCGATGGAAACCCATGCTTGCTCATTCTTTGATCCATGGCCTCTTACCGTGCAGCTCCTGGTATCCATTAAGTGCCTAGTAAAGGCTGAATAAATATAAGGGGTCCCTAGTCCTTTGGGAGATAAATGTGTGAGGGAAAGATATAGAAATTATCATAAGGCTATTTCCCTGATGATTTCAGCCACAGCAATTCCTAACTCCATTTGCATATATTACCAGACCTGTCCAACCACCATCCAAGGTTATCTTTTGCAGTTGTTTTGAATTTCTTTTATTTTGTGATCAAGCATGACAATCTTGCACAGATATATGCATTTACTTTTATTTAGGTTTATATACTGTGTCTCCAAGTAGACATGAAGATACTTGCGAAGCTTTCTCCCTTCTCATTGTTCTTTTAGCATATTCTTCTTTTACTAACACAGTGCTCGGCACATTACAAGAGTCAGTAGCGTTCAGTTAGTAGATGATGGAGGCAGAGAGGTGGACAGGTTCCTAAGCGGTCCTGTTTTTGCAGTGAATACCATTTTGTTACTCAAGTTAAGAGATTTCCACAGAAATCTTCCATTCACTATCACTCAAAAAGAAGGGAGACAGAGGGAGGAAGGAAGAAATTAAAGGAGGGAGGGAGGACTTATTCACCCAAAGTAACCCAAAGGACAGTTACTTTGGGAATTTGGATCATATATTTTTTACTCTGAATTATTAGTCTTTAGCTCGTTTTTGCTGCACTACATGGTCAATTTTTGCAGATAATCTCTGTGGGGGTATACATTTTTTTTTGGAGTCTTTCTGGGGATTCAAATAGTTAAAGGCAGGGACTATACTTGTCTTGCAGAGAAAAATTAAATATAAAATTTAGGGATGATAATCTTGGACAAACAAAAAGCTGGCTTTGATTATAAGTAAAAAATGAATGGTGATGATGGAGAAGATAATAATAATGGTAATGAAGGTGATGACAATATTAAGGTCATAACACCTAAATATAAACACTCCTATAGAGAAGAATGCTGATGAATGAGAACTGACCTGAAAGACTGATACAAGCCTTTCAAACTATAAAATATTTCTCAATCTTAACAAAAAATAATATTTGGCAGCATTTTTCATCTCTAAAAAAGTGCTTAAGAGATGTAGGGAATTAAAACATCATCCAATGTCCATTTTTAGTTGAAAAGAATTTTGACCAAGACACATAAATTTTTGGACCTCCAGTCAAGATGGCAGCGTAGGCAGACATGGCTTGCCTCCTCGCACAGCCACATCAAAATTACAACTAAAATATAGAACAACCATCACTCAGAACCATCAGAAATCAAATTGAATGGAAGTCTGACAACCACGGAATTAAAGAAACCACATCCATCCAGACTGGTAGGAGAGGCACAGACACAGAACAGGCTGGTCCCATAACCACGTGTGGTGGAAAAAATTCAGGAGGGGTATCTCAGGAGTGAAGAGTCCCAGCTCCACACCAGACCTCCCAGCCCAGGGTTCCAGTGACAGGAAGATAAGTCCCCATAACTTCTGGCTGTGAAAACCAGCAGAAATTAAGTTGGTGAAAGAAACTGCTGGAGCCCCAAGCAGTTCCTCTTGAAGAACCCACAAATGTATTTACCTACTCCAGAAGGTGAGCTCCAGCACCAGGGTAGCAGCTTGAAAGGCACCAGTGACAACAAAGGAGGAACTGAAGTGTCTGGCATCAAGGTGAGCAGAGACCATTGTCCCTTTTCTAAGCCCTGCCTCAACAGAGCTGGCAAGCTGGTGCCATATCTGAAACTCTATCAATCTGGCTAACACTGTTTGAGCCACCTTACAGATCCCCAGAGACTCCGCCCCTCACAACTTATAGGTGCACACAAGCTGCTTTTCCATATGAATGATCAGTCTTGGCTCATGCTTCACAATTTCTTAAATCCTCTCAAACAAGCAACAGCTGATCTCAGAGAGCCCCAGGCCTGACACTAGCAGCAAGCCAGCTTAGATTCACAACTTGGCTTCATTTGGGAATCTCCAAGCCCAGCACAAGTAGCAGACATCTCAGATTGCTTTATACCTCAGGCAGGGTGGCCCTGACCTTGGGGGTCTGACCTTGAACTGCATCACCCAGGAAACCCCAGAGCCTGCACATCCAGTGGACAGCTACAGACCACAATGGAGCACCACCACCCTGCCCCTGCACAGCTGATGGTCCACAGAGGGTAGATATTTGTGGAAAGTAGTCACAGATAATCCTTGCAGCTGACTGGCCTGGGTAAGTCCCTCCCACTAGTCTGCCAAAAGGAACCAAGTCTCAAGTACAAGAGGAAGGTGTACTTAACCAACACGAAGCTGCACCTTGAATACCCAGCATGGGTGACAGGGGAAGCTGTGCCACTGGAACCTACAGGATGCCTGCTACATTAGGCCATACTACCAAGACATGGAGTCAAAGCAGCTCTACCTAATACATAGAAACAAATACAGGGAGGCTGCCAAAATGAGGAGACAAAGAAACATGGCCTAAATGTAAGAACAGATCAAAATTCCAGAAAAAGAGTTAAACAAAATGGAGATAAGCAACCTCTCAGATGCAAAGTTCAAAACAATGGTTGTAAGGATGCTCAAGGAACTCAGTGAGGACCTCAACAACATAAAAAAGATCCAGTCAGGAATGAAGGATACACTAATTGAAATAAAGAACAGTTTACAGGGAAACAACAATAGAATGGAGGAAGCCAGGAATCAAATCAATGATTTGAAACATAAGTAAGCAAAAAACAACCAATCAGAACAAGAAAAAAAAAGAATTTTAAAAAATGAGGATAATATAAGCAGCCTCTGGGACAACTTCAAGAGGTCCAACATTCACATCATAGGGATGCCACAGGAGAAGAGAAAGAGTAAGAAATTGGAAAGCTATTTGAAAAAATAATGAAAGAAAACTTCCCTAATTTGGTGAAGGAAATAGACATGCAAGTCCAGGAAGCACAGAGTCCCAAACAAGAGGGATGCAAAGAGGCGCACTCTAAGACACATTATAATTAAAATGCCAAAGGTTAAAGATAAAAAGAGACTCTTAAAAGATGCAAGAGAAAAAAAGCAGGTAGTTACCTACAGGAGAGTTCCCAGAAGACTCTCAGCTGATTTCTCAAAAGAAACTTTGCAGGTTAGAAGGGATTGGCAAGAAATATTCAAAGTCAAGAAAAGCATGGACCTACAGCCAAAATGGCACTACCCAGCAAAGCTGTCATTTAGAATCAAAGGGCAGATAAAGAACTTCCCAGACAAAAAAAAAAAAAAAAAAAAAAAGAACTTCCCAGACAAGAAAAAACTAAAGGAGTCCATCATCACCAAACCATTGTTACATGAAATGTTAAAGGGCTTTTTCAAGAAAAAGAAGATCAAAACTATGAACAATAAAATGGCAATAAATATGTATCTATCAACAACTGAATCTAAAAAGCAAGCTAAACGAACAAAAATAACAGAGACAGAGTCATGGATACAGAGAGCATTTTGATGGGTGCCAGATGGGAGAGGGATGTGGGGAATGGGTGAGGAGTTGAGGAGATTAAGCAGCACAAATGGGTAGTTACAGAATAGCCATGGGGATGTGAAGTACAGTGTAGGAAATGGAGTAGCCCAAGAACTTATATACTTGACTCGTGGACACGAATAATGGTGGGGGGGACTGCCTGAGGGAGTGGGGGCTGCTGAGTGGAGGGGGGCAAAGAGGAAAAATCAGTACAACTATAATAGCATAATCAATAAAATATAATTTAAAAAAAGAATTAACAGAGCAGGCGTGACTGCTATTTCATGAAAGGCGGGCTTGCAAGGTCGGCCCTCAGCTGGCATCTGGGAACTTAGATTTGGGGCAGTTCCAATATTTCCTAAATGACAAGCATGGCTCTCTGTGCTTAAGCTGTTTGTGCAAACAATATGGTTCAGGCTGAACACCTGCTTTCCTTCCAGTAGTTGGGAATCTGTGTACTTGCCAAGAGGAGGGTGCTTACATGAACAGCCCCTGATAAAACCCCCAGGCACTGAGTGTCTAATGAGTGTCCCTGGTTGGCAACACGTCCCACATGTTGTCACAACTCATTTCCTAGGAAATTAGCACATGCTGTGGGGGTCCCCCAGCTTGCTCCTGGATTCCCCCAGACCTTCCCCAATGAACCTGTTCCCTGTGATCTTGCTTTGCATCCTTTTGCTGTAATTAACCGTAGCCATGAGTCCTGTGAGTCATCAAGACAAAAAAAAAAGACATAAATTTTCTTGCACAGAAAAAAACAATGTAAATGCAAAACTTCTCTAAAGTGTTTTATTTCATGATCTTTAATTTGGGATGGTATTTGTTGTTATTGTTGTTTTCTCTTTCTTTGTGGTAGATTTTTACTATAAAGCCTCATCCTAGAATGTCTTTGCTTTGGGAGAAAATTAAAATAAGATTCCATTTTAGATTATCAGTTTGAAAATCATAGAAAAACCAGGGAAGTGTAGCCAGTGATCTCAGAAGCCTTCACTGCACCCAGCCCGGCATCAGCCTGAGAGCAAGACAAGGTGGGCAAGTCAGGGGAAGCAGAAAGACGTGTTCCGAACACTCCGTGGCAGAGAGCAAACTTAAAGGCTACACCCCAAGGGCAATCAGATTGCCTATGAGAGAAAAACAAGCAAGCAAATCAGATAGCACTGATTTTCATTTTCAGATAAACGACAATCTCACTGGGAAGTAATTGTTTTAAATAGCACAAAACTACGGTATATAAAAATGAATGGACAGTAAATCAAACTAGTGCATCTGGAAGAACTCCATGGGGATCAATTTAAGACAACATTGTATGTAAAAAACTTTTATATATTCTATTTATTTGTATATAATATATAAATTGTTTACATAACATGATTCCTATAATAATATACAATTACATTATAAATTGTATGTATTGTTTTTACATAGGATGTTAATATGCTATATATACACATATATGAAGAATTCTAAGGTATATATACACACACACACCATATGTGTGTATACACAAGTACTCTAAGACCCTCCGTAAAAGAGAAACAAAAGGAAACACGGTAGTCATACATCTTAAGAAGACAATGGGAGACATTTAAAACTGGGCTTGCCATTTCTCTGGCAGGAGAAGAAATTTAGCCAAGTTAACACTGAAGAGAAAAATGGGCACTACCCATATATAGAGGGGGGCAAAAGTAGGTATACAGTGGTTCGTACGGAAAATAATATAATGTTTAGTGAAACAGCAGTGAATAACTGAGTCCAGGAGACTCACTGGAAAAAGAGAGAGAAAGGAGAAGCCAGATGAAGAACAGACTCCGAGCACACAAGCGATAAAAGTGCGTACTGATGTGTGGAACCGGAGCTTCTCTCCTCAGGTGAGGTCTGACCCTGGGTTGGGGTGGGGAAGGTGGTCTGCAAGGCACAGTATGTGCCTGACAGGCCTCAGTGCCTTCTGTGGCCGCCTCTGCTTCAGGCCGCTAGACTAGAGAAATCACGGCCCAGAGACTCCCATACCTCTGGGTCTCTCGGAAAAGAACCTCTATTTGGATCTTTTTTCTTTCTTTCTTCTTTTCCACATCGGGAGACTTTTATTAACTTAAATTGACATGGCTAGTTTTGTCCGCCAAGTCCTTGGTAAACACACCTTCACTGGATACAAACCTGCAGGTTCTTCCCCACACCCCAGGACCACAAGGGCCTGCAGCTGTCGGTGTTCTGTAAGTTACCCCACTGAAATATCCAAAAGAATATTCTGAGGAGTGTTTGAAAGCTTTGTCTATAAATAGTGATTGATATATTTAGTTAGCCATTTGGCATTGAAGATAAACACTCCTTATATAAAACCTCGTTTTATTACATTGCTCTACCAATGAGGCTAGGTATCAGATACAATATCCCTAACACTAAAGAAGAAAGTGTTATATTCGCATTTATTTTACTCCTACGACTCATTCATGAGGAATGGTGTACCCAACGACGGGGAACTGGCATGTTGCACATCACATTCTGTGGAAGTGACAACGGCGGCTGCCACGAAGGAAACCAGGTGACCACATTATGCATTCTTCATACAAACGACCCATTCTCAACAACAGAAGCAAATGCAGACCAAATGCTTTTAAAAGTTTTTACGCCCAGGTGGCAATATGATTTTCACACACCGAAGAGAAGAGGAACAATAACACAGAATACAGTAGTTTTAACGATTTAAAACCTTCAGCCATCCACTGTATTCTCAGATCAGACTGGCAACTGAAATTTCACATCCAGCTGGGTTTGTTCGGCTAAGGTCACTATTTCAGAGAGATTTACAACCATTTTAGCGGCTTCATCCAAGTCATCACAAGCAAGGACTTCCAGCCCACCGTCCATTATCAGTGCCTTGGCACCGTTCACTCATGTACCTTGTAACCACACCACAATAGGTATTTCAATTTCCACATCCTCTATTGCCAAGACTACACCCTGTGCAATAACATCACACTGCATGATTCCTCCAAAAATGTTGACCAGAACAGCCAGGACCTTTTTTTAAAAGCAGTAATGAGCTTAAGCGCTTCCGTTACTTGATGGACTGGAGCACCACCACCGACATCGAGAAAGGTGGCTGGCGTCCCACTGTGAAGTTTTATGAAGTCCACTGTGGCCATAGCCCAACCAGCACCATTCACGAGAAGATCTATATGCCCATCGAGGCCAATGTAGTGGATATCTGCCTTAGCTGCATCTCTGTCCCTTCCATCTGCCTGGGTCCAGTGCCGGAGATCAAAGATTTCCTTCTGGCGATAAGCTGAATTAGAATCAAAATTGATCTTGGAAATCCCATCTACTGTGCAAGCCAGACATCTTGTTCCTTTACAATGCCTTCTGCAACATCATTGCACTCTTTAACTACGGCTTCAGGAGTCTCTGCAGCAACATCTTCAATGTTGACACCACCTTGAGAACTCCCTCTTAACACAGGACCTTGAAATGACCTCTCCATTGTTATTGCAAAGTACTGTTCTCTCCTGGAACACCTATTCTCACAAACCAATACTTGACTGCAAATTCTGCCCTTTTTTCCTGTTTGCTCGGTAAACAACTTATCCCCAATCGTTTGTAAGGAAACAGCTTTTGCTTCTTCTGGAGAAAAAAAACTATCTCATTCCTCCTTCGAGGCCACTTTCAAATGTTCCTTTTCCTCTACCACCAGCTAAACCCTGTGCCTTTATCACAACATCTATCGCAGCTAATTTTTTGGCAATTACACAAGCTTCATCTGGTAACTTAGCCATGTGTCCTGTGGGAATGGCGACTCCAGCTTCTCAAAACAACGCACGTACTCCGGTAGTGAGAGCTTCTTTTGTTGTTGCTGCTGAACTTGGAGTCCATGGTTGTTAAACCAGAACTTGGGTGGAAGCCTCCAGTGCCCTCCAGGGCAGTTGGCTCCTCTCTGTTTGGATGTTTAATTCTATTTTGCTTCTCATTCACCCAACCACCCTAGACTCTATAATTCATCTCTGTAGGTTTATGGCACATGCTTCTCTTTGCTTTGGCAGACTCTTCTGATCTGTGGACCTTATCCTTACTTTATTCAGAGTTATTGTACCAGCTTGATGCCCCCAGCCACTGGTTACTTCTCTATCACTCACTTCCAGTCTCCTCAGCCCATAGTAACTACCAATAAAATGCTATGTGATCAGTGGAAGGAAGTTTTAGAGTCAGAGAAGGCTGCACGCACATCTGCTCTTCCGCAAAGAGCTGCATGACTCTTCACGGGGCCTTTTCACCTGAGTTTCAGGTTTCTTCCTAGTAGAGTTATTGTATGGATTTATGATAATTTTAAAAACCTGACTCATTGGCACATGACATTTGCTCAAAAGTTGTGGTTATTATTATCTGAATTCCAGGCTTGACATTTCATTTTATCCCACTGCTTTCTCATTTCTGATCCTCTTTGGAACTAAGAAAAAGTCTTACTCCTCATTGATTCATTCATTCAAACATTATTTTACTAGATGCCTACTAAAATATCAGCCTCTGGGGTGAACACTGGAAATGCAACAAGAAACAACAGAGAGACACAAGCATGGTGCCTGCCCTCCTCAATCCATTAATTGAGTCCAAAAAAATCAAATGAATAATTATATATTCTGCTAATATTATGGTAATAAGTCTATGAAAAAAAAAGTACAGAGCAGCCTGCCCTTTTCTAGGGAAGGGGTAGGTCAGAGAAAATCCTAAAAAAAAACTCCTTTAAGCTAAGGCCTAAGCCATGAATAGGATGACTTATTCAAGCCAAGAGAGTAGAAAGTAATCTCAAGAGGAGAGAACAACATGGGGAAAGGCCAGGAAGTAGAATAGATTTGCCACATTTGAGGACCAGGAGACAGAAGTAGAATGCGCAGGGGGAAGATGGTCATAGTGGAGCATATAAATAGCAAATGGGTAAAGTCCCAAGTCTTCGAATCACTCAGTGAGCCCGGGAGCAAAGAATCTTTAGGACAGCACACCAGTAACAGCTTTGTTTGGGGTTTTTTGTTTGTTTGTGTTTGTTTTGTTTAGGGGGGGTTATGCACAGAATTGAGCTGTAGGCAGTAAAAGTCACAGCAATGTAGGGAAAACAAGTGTCTCCTGGAGAATTCCTGCCTTGTAAATATATCTCAGCCTATTTTAGAGACACTTGAAGGTGGTACCTGACAACTAAATAGTTTTCAGCCACCCTATGTCAGTCAAACTCATGACATCCTAGCCACAAAATCTTTCCCCTCTCTATGCTCCCAGAGAAATATGTTCCTGACCTCGTCTAACACTTCACAACATCGACTATAAATACCCACTTATCTATGTTTGTTCCCAGGTGAACTGGGACTGTGTCATCTCCAGTGCCGAGAACAGGGAAACACAAACAAAAACTGTATTCATTCATTTTCTTCCATGCCTGGAATATCCTCCCCCTCCCACCTCCTCGTTGTAAATAACTTATCTTCCAGATAAAGAGATGGCCTTTCTATATATTTCCTCAAAATGTTACTCATCACTGTTACCCATCCACCTGTATTATACTTGTCTCTCTGTAACATCAGATACAAACCTCCGTGGAAGGGTCACATCTGTTCCATTCACTACGCCCCTAAGATCAATAGAGCATGCTTAATAAATACGGGTTGAGTTAATGTGCTGAATTCATGAAAAATGAACTTGTTCATGTGACCTAGTAGCCTCGTGTTCATTTCATAGACAAGGAGATCTGTCCAGGCAGCAAATTTGGAGCAGCACTAGATTCAGACTCCACCAAGCCTGAGCTACCACTACAGAACTTATTCCATCCTCCTTGGCTAATTTCCCATAGTAGACATTACAGGAGAACTATTGGCATTTAGATTTTTGTCTCTTTGTTTTATTTGTTTGGTTCTATAGAGGGAAATGCTTTGGCATTTGGTATTCACTATTTTAAAAAAAACAGAAAAGACATAAAGGCAGAGTACCCTAAAAACCTAGATAAAGGCAATCAGGCAAGAAACTGAACAAAACCTATTAGTCACAAAGGAACAGAAAACAGCAAATTAATCTAAGGCTCTCTGGGGACTGAAAACAACGAGGGAACAAATGCTAGCAATGCTACAAAATAGTCAACACGCATGAGCATGATTTTGTTCTTGTAACAGAAAGAGGCCATTTTATCCCGGGGCGTTTGCCTGTGTGTGCTGCATGGAACCTTCTCTGGGAGGGTTCATGGTCAAGCAGGTTTGGGCTGAATGCTTCACCTTCCTCTGCATTTAACATGTGTGACAATGAAGGAACGGGTTTCATCTGTTTAACCCAGTGCTTTCCAAACTTCTTGAACTTCAGAAAACGTTTTTCTCCTTCCTTTAATACCAGTTAATACTTCGAACAGGTAATGTTCCCCAAAACACCCTTTGGGAAACACTTGTGTATAAAGTGGGAGACAGAAAATGGATAAAAGGGAAAAAATACCCCAAGCATGGATACATACTAGTAGGTCTCTAACCACATGTAAATGTAAAGTTTTCCTGACACAGCCCCCTCTCTCTCTCATTGCTGCTTTCGATTCTGCTACTTGAGATATTTCTATGTCTCCTAAAATCAAGATAAGTTAGGCCATAAGGAGGATTGTCGGTGATGACTGTCCTCCCCAAATGAAATAAAGTTAGTTTGATATAAAGTTAGAAATTCCAATAGCTTTAATAATACAGTTTCCATTGTCAATCATATCTTTTCAATGGATACCTAGCCCCCAGCAACGTCCTAGTCTGTTTTTCAGGTGCTTTGTACAAAATGTGCTGAGAACTTCTTTTTCTCCCTTGCTACTCTAAGTTGGTATGACATTGTCTATTTCAAACACACAGCTAATGACATTTCTGGGGATTCAGAGGTAGGAGACAGAGAAAGGCCTGCAGAAAATGTGACAGTCATCAAGTCCTCCAGACATGAGCTGTGCAGTTAAAAGACATGGTTTCCCACAACTGAGCTGCATTTAAAAAACAAAACAAAACAAAACAAAACTTAGTATTATAGACTAAATGTTAGTTAATATTTGTACCTGACACAAAACTCTTAAGCTGAACCCTCATCGTGATGTGATAAGGAGGTGGAGCCTTTGAGAGGTGATTGGACTAGGTGGGACCTGGAGAGGAGCCCTCGTGAATGGGATCAGTGCCCGTGTAAGAGTGAGGAGAGGCTTGGGTCCTGTCTCTGCGCCAGGTGAGGGTACAAGGAGAAGATGGCAGTCTGCCACCCACAGCGGATCCTCGTTAGCACTCAATCATGCGGGCACCCTCATTGGGAATTCCAGCCTCTCGGAGTGGGAGAAATAAAAGTTTGGTGTTTATAAGCCACCCAGTCCCTGGTATTTTTGTTACAGCAGCTAGAATGGACCAAAACACTTAACAGAATCTAAAAATGTATTAATAATAAAAACTATTTATGAAGCATACCATTTGCGGGATGGCCTTATCATTCTCCAAGAAATTTCAAGTGCACAGAGCATCAGTAACAGAGTTCCTTTAAGTGACAAATTTTCTTGGAAATTTTCTCAAGGTGTGCTCAATATTTATGAGCCATTTTCAATATCACAAAATATACTAGAGATGCAAAAATTCAAGGGGCCACCCTATGGAAGTTCAGGGTTAAGTGGTGGGAATAAACAGGTAATTAACTCATTGAAACCGTGTGTAACGTGTGTTCTCATATGATCAGATGACATAGATTAGCATCATGGACCAAGTTATTTATCAAGCTTAGAAAGTAGGGGAAGACTATCTCACCAAAAAGATTCTGGACTTAGGTTTTGGAGGATCAAGATATGCTGGATGGACACATTGGAGATGGGCATTCCGAGCAAGGAAAATCACATGAGATACTGAGAATCTGGCCCGTTCAAGAAAGTGTGAGGCAGTGGGTGGAGCTGGTTATTAAGAGGCGAGCTGGGGAGAGAAGAGAGTGGAGTGGTGGGGAGATAATACAAACCTACCTGCCCTTCTCCAGAATGCAATCATCATTTTAACCACTTTTAAGCTATTTCTCACCTGTCAACCAAGACTATTTTATCCTCATTTAAAAGATAGCTTAAATGTGATAAGAATTAAATAGAGCTTTTATACCAGCAAGTCAACACCAGAACTCATTATCTTTTGCCTGTGATCCTTTCTACTGGAAAACAGGAGCTTCTCAGTGAACATAGAATTCATTTCTACCACAAATTTTTTAACTTTCATGACACAAAATGGCAAATGGCTATTTGCACAGAAGAACAAAGTTCCAATCGATTCAGACAGAAAGAAAGCAACAGGCCTGAAACAGCCTTACACCTTTCCTTCAAGCTGCAAACCCAGTGGTAGCGTTCCAATCCCAACTGACAGTGACCCTCCCACAGCACCACATCAGTCTGATGAAGAAGGAACAGTTGTCAGTGTGATCCGTTAAGATTCACTGGCTGCAGGTAAAAATGAGTAGAATCGTTATTATAATAAGGCAGAAAGGGATGTACTGGTGGGACATGGGGCAACTCACAGAACTGAAGGGAAAGCTACACAGCAGACTTCTGAGAGGGCCCGGCTAGAGCAGCTTCAGGAATCATGACTCATTGTGAGAACTCCATCCGATCAGTCTCCTCCAAAGTCCTTATCAGAATGAAAAAGCTGCAGCTATTTTAGGTGTTTCTCATTACCCTTAAGATTCAAAATCCAGTGACAGGATCTGATCCAGCTAGCTTGCAACCCTTATCTACCCCTTAGCCAAGGGAAGGCAGACACCAAAACAAACTCGACGAACCAAGGAGACTCCCTAAGCTAAGCCAGGATGCTGATACCAACATAAGGGAGAGAAGACCCTAAGCAGACAGAATCAATCAAGGCCCACCACAGGCCATTATCATTTTTCTGCAAATAGTATCACACACCTGGAAATTTATAAATAACCATCTCACTTATTCACTGAAGTTTTCACCCTGTACACATCTAAATGGACGAGATGAAGGAGGTTTACGAGGCAGGGAAGCAGAAAGTCGAGACGGTAAGAGTGTGATCTAGGGAGGTAAACTGCAGGATCAACCTTAGTTCCACGGTGTGCTAGTGGTGAGAATCCAGCCAGGTTTCTTAGCTCCTCTGTGCCTCAGTTTACAACTGTACGATTAGGATGATGACACGAGGTGAGGCCATACTAGGGTGGCAATACTGGAGTCCTTAGGGGGAAGAATGAGCTGAAGCATATATCGTGTTTAGTGCTGTGCTGGCTTCCGGTAAGCACTCATTAAACACTAGTCCTTGTCATCTGGTGGTCTGACACTGTGACTTCTTTAGATAATTCTCTCCTAAACCTCTAGGTCTTCGTATACTATCACAATATAGTAACAGAAATTCAGGATGAGAAGCATGTTTATTTTTCTTCACTGTCTTGTGTCTCTCCTACCAAAAAAGTATAGTTAAGATTCCATTTAGATTTCAAACTAATGTTCTGTGGCAATTGTTCAGCATGGGTAGCACTCAAAATATAACTCTGGTGACTTTTTTAGAAGTGTATAGCTAAGGATAATAGAGGTGCCACTTTCAAAATGTATCTGCCCTGAGTAGCATAAAAAGATCATTTAAGAGGGCACAGGGCATAGGATACACCCCGATATTAAAAGGTCTAACAACTAAAATTAATTTTATGAGCTCCCAATACAATCTTCATTGACTCTGACTATTTTATCTAAATTACTTTTTTCCTCTTATTCAGTGAGACCTAAAAAAATGAGTAGGAGGAAGAAAAATGCTTTCATTGCAAACCAATATACAGATACCACCTGCACCTTTTGAGCATTGGAAGGTACAGAACTTTCTCTTTTTGTTGTTTCTTCCTTCTCTGTTTTTCTCCGTGGAGTTGATTGACAGCAGTAACAGTACAAGAATAAAATACTATTTCCCCTCATCAAGCCTTACTGCTTTCTAAATTATCTTACATAGCCTTCATCTGTAAATACCCTATCTATGGGAACAGATGCCTTGAAATTTGCTAAGAAAAGTAGCTTTCTCTGCTTCTTAATCAAAAAACGTATCTTCAACATAAGTAAAACAGAGGAAGATTTCTGATTTTTTTGAAAAACTTTATGGCCCCAAAATGCTTATTTTTGTTAACTTGTTCAAAGTTTAAAACAGAGGAAAAAGTTCTAAATTAGACTAGATGGTTTTCTTCAATTACATTCCTGGGATAGACATTTGAAATAAACTCCAAGCTAACAAATTATTGGTCAAAATGCTCTCAAAAAATATTTCAAAGTTCAAGATTATATGTTTATTGTCTTACATTTGTTTAGAATTTATCGCCATTAGATTATTCTAATTATTATTCAAATGCAACTACATTCTTTTGACTCTCAACTGGTTCTGTTGACTTAGAACTTTAATGCATAGTTTTATTTTTAAGTTATTTAAATTGGCTGAATTTGTGTATTACATAATTCAAAGGCTAACAAACCAAGATATTATGGAAGAGAAAATTCTCAGTCTATACTTTGTTAATTAAGACTGCAATAACCACCAAAGATATCTCTAGATAATCTAGAAGTCTCTAGAAACCAGCAAATTGTTCCATACTACAGAAAAAAGAAGACAAAAAGCAGCCAAAATTTTAAATTTCATAACATGGCATGATGTCTCACTTGGTGTAAATTTTGCCCTATTCCCTAAATTTCCTCACTTAGTCTCATGATTTAAAAGACAGAACAAGGTAATTGGGTGGTAAACACGTGACTGATGAAGATCCTCCTAACTTCCTACAAAAAAAATTCTCATGAATATTTACATACAATAATAACTACACAACAACTGAGAATAAAGATAAATACATACATCATTGCCCAAATCTGGGAGGGATTTCTCACAACACTACAGCCATGAAACTGGAGAAGAAAAACACCCCTTAACCGTGGTTTGGTTCATCAGACAGAGCGACACTGAAAGAGACATTTCTTTCTCTTCCTCTCTAGTCAGACGCCTGCGAGGCGCAGGATCTGTACCAATAAGAAAACTGGGTGGGCGTTCATCCTCTAAGAGAACGCTACTTGGAGACGCACAGAATCAGTTCCAGTATTTTCACCATAAATATCTGTCTTTGCTGCAGACATATTCGCCCCAAGCATTTTCGCTGCATAACTGATCAACCGCAAGGCAATTTTGCCATAAGATAGATCAAGTAACTGGCTAGTAGTTTGGGGTTTCCTTGTACGATTGGTTTCATTTCTTCATTAACAAATCAACCACCTTCAGGGACTTGACGCATTTAGACTAGTTGTCAGTTGGTTTCATTTCTCCATTGATGAAGTTTTCACAGTTACTCCCATTTTTATGTTATATATAAATCTTAGCCCCTCATAATGGTCTTCACGGTGACAAATGGACGTGGCGGCGGTCTTAAAATAGTCAGCATTGCTTCAAGGTGACAGTAAATTGCCCGAAGGGTTGCTTTCTCGTTTTCAGAGATGTGACATTGGGAGGGGGAAGAGAGGCCGAGGGAACCCACATTTTTCATGGGGCAAGGACAGTGCTCGGGTACAAACCCCGGAATAATGTCAGTTATTTGCACAGTATTGTCATGAATGACACACATTTAATGTATTCAAATATTTTTGCATTTCACATTAGTCTTTTCAATTTTGTTATGCCCTTTTTTAATGTCCTTCTTTTGTCTTTTGTAATTTTATCTTTTTTACAACAGTATTGCCTGACGCCAAGTTAGTTAGGCAAGAAAAATGTTTGTGGGGAAAACGTGTGTGCCAAAGATGTCTGTGGCAAAGGTGCTTATGGTGAAAGGACCTAAAATCAGACAGATTCTGTCTCCTCATACCTCCTCCTCACTGGACCTTTGGATTCCCTACGGTTATCTGGCATCACCTGCCCCCCTTACAATTTCAGAAGAATCTCCTGGCGCGTGTTGTATTCGTTTCCAGGAGACAGGACCAGATGAAAACGAACCAGGTGGCTGAGAACACGAGACATCTATTTTCTCACGGTTCTTAGGTCCAGAAGTCTGGAATCAAGGCGTCGGCAAGACCGTGTTCTCTCTAAAGGCTCTAGTACTCAGGCACCACCACAAAATAACATCGGTTATTTGTGCAGTACTGCCATGAATCTGCACACATTTTAAATGTATTCAAACACTTTGTATATCACAATAAAGTCTTTTTACTTTTGTTAAAAGACAATCCTTCCTTACCTCTTCCTAGCTTCTTGGTTGCTGGCAATTCTTGATGTTAGTTGGTTTGCAGCTACCTTACAACATCTCTACTCTGCCTGTACATGGTGTCCTCCCTGCGTATCTATGTTGAAACTTCTCTCTTCTTATAAGAACCCCAAGCATTGGTGTGAAGTCCTCTCTAATCAAGTATGACCTCATCACAACTAGAGTACAGCAGAACCAGATAAGGTAAACTTCACAGACACTGCGGGCTGGGGTTTCAACATAGCTTTTGGAGGACACAATTCAACA
This sequence comes from Desmodus rotundus, assembly GCF_022682495.2. NCBI lineage: Eukaryota > Metazoa > Chordata > Mammalia > Chiroptera > Phyllostomidae > Desmodus > Desmodus rotundus. The sequence goes on from NC_071392.1 coordinate 148,566,069, forward strand.
TATAACAGGCGTGTTCTTGTATGAGACCATGCCCTACTGCCCTGCTCTGGAGGGGAAGGAATCAAATTATCCCACTTTCTACCCAGGCACAGGACCTGATCCCAGCTACCTGGACGCTCCCACTCCATGTGTTACAGTTGGATCAAGTGACAAGGAAGTGAAAGACACTGTAATTTCATTCCCACATGCAGCCGTGAGGATCTTCTGCCACCCCAGCACTCATACAAGTTTTTAATTTTCTTTCCAAATATTAACCCCCTTTTATATTATAATAGCCAGAATTTTGCTTGTTATTTAGGAAGAACAACTCCCAGAACTATAATAAACAAGAGAAACAGGAGGAGGGATGGCAGAGATTTGTCTTCCCTAGAAAGTGTAGTTTCTGCAAGAAAAGAATGTGATCTTGGAAAATTTAAAAAGGGAGAGCTTCAAAAGAGTACATATTGCAGTATGTATATGGAATCAGTTCAAAATGTTAAGGCCCCAGGAAGTAGGGTTTAAGAATCCCTATATTTAAACTTGTAGCAGGGGTGTCCAACCTGAGGCCTTCGGGCTGCACGCGTCCCAGGATGGCTATGAATGTGGCCCAACACAAAATTGTCAATTTACTTAAAAGATTGTAAGATTTTTTTTGTGATTAAGTGTTGCGATGTATTTGATGCATGGTCCAAGACAATTCTCCTTCCGGTATGGCCCAGAGATGCAAAAGTTTGCACATCCCTGCAAAGCATTGGGAAATGAACTACTTACTTATGGTATTTGATAAAAGAAGTTAATAGGCAGAGAAAAAACATAGGAAATGCACACAACCCTCAGCTGGTAAACAATGAACCTAGATAAATCTCTTCTGACTTTGGGACTGTGGATAGATGAGGTGGGTAGGTGGGTCAGTAGGTAGGAGACAGATAGATGATAGGTAGGTAGGTAGGTAGATAGATACCCTCAAAGAAAAACTGGTATATGCAGAACATTAATAAGAGGATATCATACTGAACAATCAGAAGAAGATCATGATTCTGAAGGTGATTTACTAGTTGAAACAAAGGGAAAAAACTTAAATTTTGTAGCACTCCTTAACAGGATGCCAGAATACATAACCTTTCTGAAACAAGAGCAGAAAATCAAATGTGAATTAGACTGACAAGAAGAAAACAGCATAACGATGTGAAAACATAATTGACTAAAATAAATCAATGAAATTAAAATTAAATATTACAAGAATCTCTGAAAATATTCAAGAATAGAATTGATAATACGTTAGTTTGGTTTGGTTTGGTTTTCCATCAACCCAAAGCTAAACAAACACCTACCAGACTAAAACACAAATCAAGCAAAACAAGTGTGGAATACTGGGTAGAGTTGGCTACTAATCCTTAAAGGTCCCACATTTGCCATGCATCTCTTAATAGAGATGTCTTCTACAATTAAAGTAGAATTAAGCGAGAAAAAAATTCCTTTGTTTCCTGAACCACTACTATCATTTAAGCTGACAGTTTGTTTGACATATTTATCTGATATTTTAAATGAATAGTATAGGGTTTTAGATCTACATCTCTCAGCAAATAAATTTGGGAAAATGAGCCAAACTGAACACATATTTGGATAGAAACCAAAAAGCTGTACCTGAACATACTATAAAAAGAGATTATACATTAAAGCCTCATAGAAACATCTTCTTACACTCTTTCTCCTCAGTAGTCTCACCTTGCTCTATAAAATAGAAAATTTGGTCAAAACTTCAACCTCTAGAAAGAGCTGGTCAAAAGGGCTCCTACACTTCTCTTTGCCCTTCATTGGATAAATGGTCTGGGAGTTTGGTACCAGACTGACATCCACACATTAATTGTCCTATACTGAGTTCTCAACTAGGCTGATTTGACTGCCGAGGGAGATTTGGCCATGTTTGGAGACCTTATTTCTTTTTATTTCTGTACCTTGAGGCAGGAAAATTACAAAGTTGCCTAATTTAATGAAGAAAATGCAAGTTAGAAATCACTTATTTCCTCTAATCCATTGTTTATAAAACACATCAAAATTTTGCTCATGTACACTGATCCCGCACAAATTTAGGAGTAAATACATCACAACCAACCTTGTTGGAAGTCTGACAGTTTCATTTAAACCCTTAAGTGTGTGCCTGTGTATGTGTCTTTCTATATTATGGTTTCTACATGCTGCAGCTGTTCTTTGACCTCTGAAAGGTCATGTTCATCCACAGTGATTTCAAACCCGTTCCGTTATAGCAGACACTGTACCCTGACTCCCCTGCAGAAGCCTTCTCTTTCACACAGTTTCATGGGTGCTTAGGGCATTAAGCTATTGCTAGAACTACCAAAATTAACTTTTTAAAGGGAGGTCAGTGGGAAGTCTGTTAAAGAGTCTTAACAGATACTTCCTGCAAAAATAAATAAATAATTTCAAGCATCCAGACAAATGCTGATGAATGCCAATTAGGAAGATAATATACCATGAGATAAAAAAGACTACTGGGAAAAACTGTGACAATGGATAGATTTTTGTGCCTGTTTGTTTTTTATTAATATGACATCACCCAGTAACAAGTGTCCTTGTTTCTCTGCCTTTCATAGGCAGAGGAGAACCGGAGAAGAGATGAGGTTTTTTTGTATTCCATCTCCCCACAATCCTTGTGAAATCCTCTGGGAGCAATGTCAATTATACCATCATCAATGCAAATGGCATTTTAAAGAGTTAGTACAGCAGACAGAGAATGTTAATGCTTCTCAGAGGTGCCAGTGCGCACTGCACTCTTTCCCCTAAATCCTGCCTCCCACTGCATGTCTTCATTCATTCAGATCTAATCCTATCAACTGAGAGGACAGGCCACTGGCTTGCTCCCTGCCTTTGTCACTCAAAGTTGACCATCAAAAACAATCCATTTTCTAAAGCTGGACACTGTGGAATTCAAGTTTGGCAGCCAAAAGACAAACTCCTATATACAGAGACTGATAATGAGGAGCCTTCTGGCTTTCTTGCTTGATGGGCTATTCTTATTAAGATAAAATGTGTTGCAAAAGTGACTCAGAAACATGAAAATCAACTAGCTCATTAAAAATTATGGGCTCTTAGACTTCGAAATTAAGGAAACAAATACAATGGGCATGAACTTGAACTGAGTAGAAAAGCATTATCACTAGAAAGTCTTGCTCCAGTTGTGTTTTCTAATATTGTGGTATTATAAAGAATCTCATAACTGTGTTATCATGAGAATTTAGATGGCTTGATAATTGATTCCTCTCCACTAAGCTTTTGTGTAATGAATGCTTAATTTGTAGTAACAAATAAATCCTCTAAGTATTCAAAAAGTAGTAAACACCTTGGTTGATGGAGAATCTACCACATACAAGGCACTGTGCCAGGCATGGTGAAGGGCAAAAAGAAGGGTAAGATGAAAGATGGGCCTTGCCCAAAGGAAGTAATGGTGTATTAGAGAAAACACAACAACCAGAATTCAAGAGGAGATATAGCTGGAATGCCACAACCAAGTAAATGTGTGTGAATAGTAGTCCTGTACTATAGGACCTATAGAAACTTAAAGACTAGTACAGACACAGGATCAGCCCATACTGAGGCTGGTTGAGATCAGGCGATGAGCCTTCCGTCTTAGGATCTTTACTTTATTCTCTAGGCAACGAACATGTAAAGAATCTTGGAGCAGAGAGCTGACATGGTAAAACATTGAGGTAAGGTAATACTGTCAGTGATTACATATTGGACTAGAAATGGTTTACCAACTGATGATATAAAAAAGGATTGTAGGTAGTGCATGAACATGGCGTTAACTAATATTAAATTGAACATGGAAAGTATATTCTATGTTAATTTTTATTCTTTAGAAAACTTGAGGGAGAAAATTTCTGGTTTGGTGTAATACCACTTTAACTCTTTGTTAATAGGCTTTCACACAAAGATAGTGGGCAAACACATCCACTTAGAATTCAATAGAACTATTTTTATTGAATTTGCATTTACTTTCATAGTTACCATCTATAGCAAGTGACACTTCTTATTTATACAAAGAAGTAAAAATAAATACTATTAAAGCTATTTAAAGTAGTTAACTTAAGGGGAAAATTAAGTATATAATAGTACATGTTATGCACATATGGCAAAAATCAAGAAATGGAATGGAATTGAGTAAAGTTTAGAAAGCACAGGCCTAGAGTAGGAGCCACTAAACATTTTATTTAAAAAAAAAACTTGTACAGGTGAAAAATAGTTTCTTTCAAATACGTTCACTGGAGCATTGTTATCATACAGAAAAATTGAAAATAAATTAAATGTTCCTAAATAGAGAAGACATTAAGTAAAACACAGTACCATTGCTCTAGAATACTACGCAGCAGTTCAAAGACTGAGGAAGAACTAACTACATGTACTTACGCAGAAAGCCCAAGTTAGCAAAAACAAGCAAACAAAACAACTCATAAAACCATGTTTCGTAGGATCCCAATTATTTTTTGAAATGGATACATGTGTAAGTGTATGTGATTGCACAGGAGAAGGACTAGAAAAATCATCAAACAGTTAACCATTGTTCATCTCGGGACAGGTGACTATGGAATCCAAGACAGGGACAGGGAAAATAGCCACATTTTTTTTGATAGTGTGATGAACTGTTTTCATCTAAAATTCATGTATTATTTAATTGTAATTTTGTAACTTCTTAAGGAAAACCTTCAGGTAAATTTCCATTTCTTTTATTCCTTCTCCAAATGACATGAAAACATCAGAAAAGACCTTTTTAAAGGACACAAAACCACAAGGACAAAGAAAAGAGAAAACTGGGGCAAGATTTTAAAAGCTGGATGAAAGTGGCAGAGTCTAAAGAAAAAACGTAAAGAAAGTTCAGCGGTAGAAGAAGCCAAGAAGAAACCCAATATGCCTTACAGAATCTACAAAGGATCTAAAATTGGCACCATTAGGTCCGCTGGGAATGGATGTAGAAGTGAAATTAAAAGCGAAAGGATCGTTTGAAAGATTGTTAAAGAAGCGGTTAGAGAATCTGGAGAATCGGTTACAGCCCTGATCCCTCCCTGCTCCATACAGCCAATCTGTACATCATCTGTGCCCCGAAGGAAGAGGGGGACTGCTCCTCTAGAGGAAATGAGGTGGCTTTACTCTCTAAATGGGAGAGCAAAAGGCACAGTGAGGTATGGAGATATCGCATGGAAAAAGGGGGATTTACCATAAGAAATTCCTTCAATGGGAGGATCCATGAAGAACAAACACACCATAATGGTACCCACAGTCCAGAAGCCCCTACACACACACTCAGGAACTCCCTGTCGGCTGTTCTTTGTCCCACTCTTGAAGAATAACCAACCCCAGAAAAAGCCTCAAACGTGAAAGACAGAGTTTAAAAAACATAAAAGCAACTTGGAGGAAACAGAGTTTTTGCAAGGAAAACAAAACTTCAAATAAACTATCTCTGCTCCACTCAAAAGATTAGACAAACTATAATATACATGAAATAAGAACAAGGCACTAATAAAAGAGGGAGGAGGAGAAGTAGAAGAGAGAGGAGGAAGGAGAAAGACAACAAAAAAACAGAACAAAAAAGAGCTGTTGGGGAAAATAAATAAATAATATTTTCATATATGCACTTATATGTATGTAGACATGTATGTTTACATAGGAACGTGTGTATGCTCTAATCAGACCATATGCAGAGGTACAACAATCGAGCTCTCCAATGACTTTCTTTCTATAAATATTTGTGACCCAGGGTTTCCCATTTGTGATGGGACAGCCTTTGAAAATCCCTCTACGTGAGCCTTAGAGCCCTCACCCCGCCTCACGACAAGCATTTCTTCTTCTTCTTGTTAGAAACAGATGGTTTAACAGGCTGTGAGTTATTCTTTCCTACTTAATGTTTTCTTCATTTTAGCAAAGCAATACATTCACATGTCTTTAAAGTGACAATCAGATGGTGGGGCAGAGACTGAGCCACTTGGTTGGGGAGTCCCTGGTTGTCAGCATTGGCGGGTCCCTCTCGTCTGGGGGAATCAGCATGGCTGTAGGTGTGCTGAAAGCATTTCAGAACACCACCGACAGAGGACCTCCCCATTTAAGTTGCAGACAGGCAACATCTCACCACGATCCCCAGTGGGACAAACCGCTCCAGTGTGACCCTCCCATTTTCTACCAGGATGGCCAAGAAGCAGTTTCCAGGCTAGGAGGGGTGAGAGAGGTGGTTTGGGGGTCTCAATGCCCATGACAGAAATGTTAACAAATCCCCATTTTTCATCTCTTGCCATGCGCCATTTTTTTCCTCCAATTCCTAAGCCTTTCCAGATCCTAAGACATATTTTTTCCTCGTTGGCTTCACCCACAGCAGGGTTTCTTTTCAACTTTCCCAGTTGGCTAATTCAACTTCTACTATTTCATTTGCTTTCTTTCCAAAATGTTGTTCATTTCTTTCCTGTATTGTCATCTTCCCTAATGTCTCTTTAAAAAAAAAAAAAAACAATAACATGTTTTTTATTCACTTTGGAGAGTTTAGCAAGGTGTAAAGACAAATGTATGTGTTCAATCCCCCACATTTGATTGGAAGTCCTTATTCAGTGTCCTTAAGCTAATGTCTCTGTGCCCATCCGGGAGATAAGCTGTCCATCTGTACTGAGAAAAGTTTCGGTCCCTTCTTTCCACTTTGCATCCTGGTTCCTGCTTCTTAATCCTAACAACTAATATCCCAGGTTTCCCCATTTCCACCTCAACTGCCTGACTCACACACCTCAGGCTGCCTCTGAACACTGATAAATCTGCAATCTCACACCAATCCCACCACCGACACCATCAGCTCTATTAGCACTGACCTTATTCCTTCTCTCCTTTTTCTGATTCATGGTCAACAAATGTTGACCTGTTGCCAGCCACGTCTATGACAGCATCACTGTTGCTCAAAAATCTCGAAGGTCTTTTTAGTCATCATAGCTACACCCACTCTACATAGCCTACGAACAAGGCCATGCTCAAAACATCTTTACCTAACAACTACCCAAACAGGGAATACCACCTTAACCAGGCTCTTTCCCACCAGAGAGCTTCCTAAATATCACTCTGAGGTGTCCACTTTATGCCTCTTCAGTCCTATACATTCTTAAAGATCACATGTTACATATATAAGAATCGAGCAATTAACTAAACAGATGGCAAATGGTGGGAGCCAGACTTGTCATTCCTGGAGTTGAAATTTACAGTTAAGCAAGGGAAAAAGCCAGAACGATGCATGTGGTAATGGATTGGAGTAGGAGACATCAGTATGAACCCTATTTAGCTTAACATAGATACAGATGGTTACATACAGAGATATTTTTGATATGTGCATACACATTGGTTATTATACACATATATATTCCCTTGATTTGTCAGCTATGAGGGCCAAGAAGCAACAACATCCAGGTAGTAATGAGCACACATATTATCAAGATCTTGTTTTCTAAAACCATCCTCTAGTAAGGGAATCAGGGCTCCTTTAGATACAGCTGAGTCAAGACTGGGGCAGAAATCTTTTTTTAAAAAAGAGAGATCATGTGTTAGTCTTTCTAACAGTCTTACATAATATTTAGAGTTGACTTTCATCCTTTACTTTCACACCTCTTTGCTCCTCTCAGTTTTACACTTCATTGTATACTTCCTTACATTGCTATTAACTGTTTCTGGTTAAGTAAAAGACGAAAAGATGACTTTGATGACAGCAAATGACACATATAGAGAAGAAAATGGTGACTCAAACTAGGAATTATACATATTCCCAACCAATAAAACAGAGCAATTGAAACAAAAGTAATTATTAATATGTAATGTTATAGTTATGTAAGCTTGTTATAAAAGAGAAAAGATTAGATTTTGGAGTTAAGTCATGATTCTATAATGACTTCTCTTTCTACAGCTAAAGATTTGGACATCAAGAAATCAGAATAGCCTGATTTTGCTTTTCCTTGTATTCTTTCTATTGGTGTCAGTAATTGCTAACCAACCCTCCCACCCATGCACCGACAGTCTACTGGCCCCTAGGGACTCGAGTCATTAAAGTCATGCCACTTGGGTGTTCTGAAGCAAGAAACACCTATCTTAGATTCCAAAATTACCAGAAAAACACCCTCAGGTATGAATTGCCATGTATATCAAAAAGAATATAACTCTGAAAAATATGGGCAAAAAAACCCCAAATAGTTTCTCCCCACCTGCCCACCCCACACTCAGGAAAATGTGTTTCTGTAATCCACATGTGATTGGTTTAAAAGTACTCTTTTGAAGCACCTCATTACCTCGTGATATAGATAATATAATTTCCTTGGGTCACTGTATTTTCTAGGTAAACTCAGCACCTATAAAAGATGACAGGAGAGTATTTCTAATGCTAAAAAATAAGCCAGACGGTGAGGGACAAATACCATATGATCTCACCTTTAACTGGAACATAATAAATAGAAGAAAAAAGGAAACAAAATATAACCAGAGACATTGAAGTTAAGCACAATCTAACAATAGTCAGGGGGGAGTGGGGAGGGGACAGTGAGGAGAGGGGATTACAGGAACTACTATAAAGGACACATGGACCAAATCAAGGGGGAGGATGGATGTGGGGGAGGGAGGGGGAGAAAAGGCACACAACTGTAATTGAATAGCAATAAAAATTTTTTAAAAAAAATTCTAAGCAAAAGTTAAAAAAAACATTCATGATTAAAGACATAATCAAAGAAAACTTTCCTTCATTGAAGACAAATAAGGCCTGAGAACACAATATGAACACAGTCACCAATGTTCCAGGAGAAATCAGTGGACACTCTGATCCGGGCACATCACGGTAAATGTTTTGGTTTATAAGAATAAAGAAAACATCCTAAAAGAACTCAGGCATAAGGGGGGAAAAAACTATCTACAATGAATAAAACTTAGGTTGGCCTAAGATTTAACATTAAAATTACATTTTGTAGGAAAAATCCAATGACCAAATAATTTGTTGTCCAAATCACTTGTCTTAAATGTATAAAAATATGGTCAGGTCCACAAGATCTCCAAAAACAAACACACACAAAATCCTCCTTGAATATACACTCAGCAAACTGAAAGATAAAATTAGGAATAAATTGAGGAAGACATGGAATAAAATTGATCCTCATACTTAATTTGCACTGAACATTAGCAATCTGGTTTGCTTCCGTATTACCAACTCCATTCAAGGATGGAGTTGACCCTACAGAGCCTTGCTCTACTCCTGTGCATCTCTCGTTCTTCACTTAGATAACATATTGCTTTAGCACTCTAAGAAATTCAGCCCTCTAAGAAGTGCAGCAAAAAAGTGCACCAACTTTACAGCAATTTATGGCAATCTACAGCAAAGACAACACCAAGTCCTTACCTAATTTGCCCAACCTAGTGAACTTTTTATCTCCAAAAGAATACAGAAATCACAATTCTAATACCAAAGCTTTTAAAAATCTAAATAATAGGAAAGTGAACAATAATAGGCAATCACTGATCATTGTCCAAAGCATAGATCATAGGGTCTAGGGTCTCTCCTCCAAATATTATGTTTACATATCCATTTAAGCAGGAAAATATCTACTACCAGAATTATTAAACTTCGGAAACTGGCCACAAGCACTCAGTTTGAAAGCTTCTGTTGTTATTCAACATTAGGCTACCCAACATAATTGGAAAGCATTGCACTATAGAAAATGCTTCTCGTTTGTGGGAAAAAAACTGAATTTATTTGCAATAGCAGTGTTCCTTTCACTGACTTTAAGGGGCAAAGATGCCACGTGGATTACCCAGACAGATGTGTTCATATCATTTCCCAAGCTATTTATCAAAATTTTATAGCAGGGAAAATGTGCATTTAAGAAGTGAATTATTTGTATGTGGGTGTTTTGTTTGGTCCTTTTTGTATGCAGACGCCACAGCCACATATATAACTCCTGAGATTTCTTCATTTAAAGAAGTTACTCTCTATCGACAGTGTTTTCTCTTGCCACGCTAAGGAAGGTGTTGGCTGTGCAGTGATGCTCATGCCAAGAAGGGCAGGGGTATGTACAGGAGATTGGAAGTGACTTGAAACCTCTGAACAGAGGAGAGTCGCCAAGAACCTCCTTCTACTGCTCCCAGGACCCCTGCATCATATCAGAAGGCCCAATAATGAAAGACTGGAGCTGCTCCAAGGAGGGCACTGTTTTACTAATGAGGAGCATTTGCTGAGAAAATCTGTTTTGCTCTGAAGCCGTGACTTAGAACCCAAACACTTTTCATCTGAAACTTAATGGAAAAATCACATGACATAGCAGAAAGAGTTTAAGCTTTAGATCAGAAAGAATTAAATTTAAATCCTAACACTCCTCCCCCTGGCATACAATTTAAACAAGTTATTGAAAATCTCTGACCGTTTGTTTGCTCATTGTCAAAATGAGGGTAATAGAACCTGCCTCAGGGAGTGCTTGAGAAGCTTTGAGTTAATGTATGTAAACCATATCATTATTCCATAAACAGTATTAAAGATGTCCCCCAATCAACTTAGAGAAAAGAATAAATTGAGGGGCTTGCTACCTGAAATGAAGAATAATACCAACCAGAAAAAGAAATTATTGTAAACTTACTATGGGTCTTTCAGAGTTTTGGCTGTCAATGAGTATTTAAGAATTATGGTTTTACCACAGTAATCAAAAAATAAACTCCTGAGGGTCTTGGACTAAACCATGAGCACTAGGAAAAGTGAAAAGAAGAAAGCTCTGTGGAAAGGGGGATGAGAAGAGGGAGACAGGAGCTTAACCTTAAAGAATGAGAAAATGAGAGAGAAAGCAAGAGAGGATAGAGCGATCCCCAAAGGAAATCTGGGTGTGTGTGTGTGTGTGTGTGTGTGTGTGTGTGTGTGTGTGTGTGTGTGAAAGAGAGAAAGACAGAGACAGAGAGGAAGACAGACAGAGGACCTGTCGAATGAACTCGAAAAGAATCTGGAGGCTTTAGCTACAAATAAATGACAAAGACTTATTTAAGAGTATGAGAGTTTGCAAACTGTGAACAGAGCTAAGCAAAAACCCAGAAGTGTTACAGAAAAAGAGAAAAGTTAAAATTTCTTAGAGTTAAAAGTACATTCTTGAGAATGATCAGTCCTGCATTTTTTTCTTTTTTGAGGTTTTTAAATTATACTTTATTCCATTCATAAAATTAATTTACTTTCAAAACCTTACATGAATATTCAATATTTCCTGTAATCCTGATGGTTACCTAGAAAGCTGTTTCTCACTTGCTGAACAAACTATTTCATCCCTACTCTAGTTTCCTTGGTCATCACACACATCCCTTCTGTTCATTCTTTTTTTAATATATTTTATTGATTATGCTATTACAGTTGTCCCAATTATTCCCCATTGGCTCCCCTCCACCCAGTACCCCCCATTCCCTCCAGCAACCTTCCCTTAGCTCATGTCCATGGGTCATGCATGTAAGTTCTTCGGCTTCTCCATTTCCTATACAGTTCTTAACATCCCCCTGCCTATTCTATATCTACCAATCTGCACTTCTTTTTTTTAAATGTATTTTATTGATTATGCTATCACAGTTGTCCCATTTTCCCCCCTTTATTCCCCTCTGCCCTGCACACCCTCTCCCACCCATATTTCCCGCCTTTAGTTCATGTCCATGTGTCATACATATAAGTTCTTTGGCATCTACATTTCCTACACTATTCTTACCCTCCCCCTGTCTATTTTCTACCTACCATTTATGCTACTTATTCTCTGTACCTTTCCCCCCCTCTCCCCCTCCCACTCCCGTATTGACAACCCTCCATGTGATCTCCATCTCTATGGTTCTGTTCCTGATCTAGTTGTTCGCTTAGTTTGTTCTTATTTTTGTTTTAGGTGTGGTTGTTAACTGTGAGTTTGTTGTCATTTTACTGTTTATATTTTTTATCTTCTTTTTCTTAGATAAGTCCCTTTAATGTTTCATATAATAATGGCTTGGTGATGGATTCCTTTAACTTTACCTTATCTGAGAGGCTCTTTATCTGCCTTTCCATTCTAAATAATAGCTTTGCTGGATAGAGTAATCTTGGTTGTAGGTCCTTGCTTTCCATCACCTTGAATACTTCTCCCCAGTCCCTTCTAGCCTGCAAAGTTTCTTTTCAGAAATCAGATGACAATCTTAAGTGAACTCTTTTATAGGTAACTATCTGCTTTTCTCTTGCTGCTTTTAAGATTCTCTCTTTACCTTTAACCTTTGTCATTTCAATTATGATGTGTCTTGGTGTGGTCCTCTTTGCACCCACCTTGCTTGGGACTCTCTGCTTCCTGGACTTGTATGTCTCTTTCGCTCACCAAAGTAGGGAAGTTTTCTTTCATTGTTTTTTCAAATAAATTTCCAATTTCTTGCTCTTTCTCTTCTCCTTCTGGCACTCTTATGATTTGAATGGTGGTACATTTGAAGTTGCCCCAGAGGCTACTTACCCTAGCCTCATTTTTTAATTCTTTTTTCTTCTTGCTCTTCTGATTGAATTTTTATTTCTTCCCTGTGTTCCAAATCATTGATTTGATTCTCAGCTTCATCCATTCCACTGTTGATTCCCTGTAAATTTTTCTTTATTTCACTTAGTGTAACCTTTATTTCTGCCTGGGTCTTTTTTATCCTGTCGAGGTACCCAGTGAGTTCCTTGAGGATCCTAATAACCAGTGTTTAGAACTCTACATCTGATAGGTCACTTATCTCTACTTTGTTTAATTCTTTTTCTGGAATTTTGTCCTGTTCTTTTATTTGGGCCATATTTCGTAGTCTCCTCATTTTGGCAGCCTCCTTGTGTTTGTTTCTATGTATTAGGTACAGCTGCTTTGACTCCCTGTCTTAATAGTGTGGTCTAACACAGAAAAGTGCACCTGTAAGTTGGATGGGGCAAAGCCTTAGGCAATCACCTGGGTTGGGCAACTTGTGCGAACCAGGTTGATGGAGCCTCAGATATGGTGTCACTGCTCTATCACTCTCTGCGGGGAAGAGCTCACAAAAGGGGCAATGACTGCGGCCGGCTTCTGGAGTTTTGTTCAGGAGGGAGTTGTCCCCCAGCACTTGCCCTGAGGCCAGACACTTCAGTTTCTCCCCACATGCCACTGGTGCCCTTCAAGCTGCTGTCCCAGTGCTGCGGCCCAGAGGGAGTGAGTCTGCTTAAGTCCTAGGTCCATTGCTGACCCTTTAAAAGGAGTTTCCCGAGAATCCCACAGTTCCTTCTGCTGCCCCAACCCCAAATGATTTTTATAGCCAGAAGTTATAGGGATTTATCTTCCTGGCACTGGAACCCTTGGCTGGGGAGCCTGGTGTGGGGCTGGTATCCCTTGCTCCTGAGATATCCCTCCTGATTTTTATCCACCACACGTGTGTGGGACTGCCTGTTCTGTATCTCTGCATCTCCACCCCTCCCATTCATCTGAATGAATGTGACTTCTTTAATCCTTGGTTGTTGGACTTCCATACAGCTATAATTCTGAAAATTCTAGGTAATAGTTGTTTTGTAGTTTAGTTGTAATTTTTGCAGTGGTTTTGCAAGGAGGTGAGCTGTGTTTATCTATACCTCCATCTTGACCGGCAGTCAGTAGCATTCTTAGCACTACAATTGGTCCAGGATGGTTATCATTCAGAGGTCAGGTTGCCCAGATGATAGATGTCAGGTGGTCCAGAAGACAGGCACTGGGATGTCTGGTCACATTCAGTGGTCTGAATAGTAGGTATCAGATGGATGCATAGGTGAATTCTTCAGGTGGTAATCAGGTTATCAGGAAGTCCAGATGTATACCCAGGCATTGACACAGGACAGAAAAGTTCACAAAAGTTAAAGTTCCTAGGCTAGTTAGAAAGACAACAGTATCTTTCTTCATGCCTCAACCTTCATAATGTTAATGATTTTAGCAGATTGGTTAAAGTGACTCCCTTTTCTATATTCCCTATCTTCACTCTTTCCTCAGACCGTAAGTTGGATGCCCAACTGAGTGCCAGTACTGTGTTAATTGCCTAATGTAATATAATCACATTTTAATCATCAAAATAACTCTACGAGATATTGTCTCTATTTTTACATATCAGAAAACTGAAGCTCAGAGAGGTTAAAACACAATGCATCAGTAACAGAGCCAGCATTTGACCCCAGGTCTGCCCGATCCAATACTGAGGCTTTTTTCAACATTGTGATTATCAAAGTAATGATAAACATGATCAGACTGGAGTGTCCCCTTCCTGCAGAGAAAGTACTTTTATGTTCAGAGGCACCTGTTTTGTGACAATATCTTAAATTTTCTTGAACCCCAAGATTGAAGTAAATGTCCCATTAGCCACTCTAAAGGGTAGGAATTCAGCTCTTTTACCCACAGGAAAAATTTGCTTAGCAGACCCAAGAAACCCTAGAAAGACTACTCTTCCCTTCACATACTAAATTCCCTTCTCACCTACCTCCAAACCCCAGTAAATTCTGTTTTCCACTCAGGGAGGTTGATTTTCATTGGTATTCATTTGAAGTAGGGAAGGTCACCGCTTAGAACATTGGCAATGTATTGTCTAAAGAGCACAGTTTGTATTTTGCTCCCTGAGAGAAGATCTTTAACGATGCCTTGGCTTAGCTGATTTTTCCTCCCCTCCTGCATCCAACAAACAGCCTCCAGGGAGAAAGTCAATTTCCAATCCTCACACTGCAGAGGCTCTGGGGCATCCATTGCAGAATGCAGATCAGCCTGTTTCTGCCCTTTTGAGATCAATGGAATCTGGGAAGAGTTTTGAAAGAAAAGTTTTTGAGCAATCCTTAGGTCCTGGACCATGCTTGGATCAGACCGAGAAGCAAGGTTCCAATCTAAAAGCCAGCATGCTCCAATTGGAAAGCCAACTTGAATCCCGCTTGATCCCCATTTTATCCCCCAGATCCCCCTCAAGCTTTGCATTTGGTATGTAAGCATTCTCAGTCAGTCTAGTCATTAAATAGTTCTCCTCTCTGCCAAAGCTCCTCTATGATGGGAGGTTTGTTCTTAAAATGGTGTGTGTGAGAAATGAGTTATTCTGCAGTTTCCTGAGAAATCTGGGAGCATTTGAGGCATTCTTAATTACTCAGACACAATTATCAAAGCATGCAGCGGCTCTACAGACCTTTTTCTAGGATCTCACTCTAAGTTTCTTTTTTATAATCTCTATATTTTGCATAAAATTGGAGAAGAAAAGGCTTTACTTGCGGGAGCAAATGTCTCTGCTGTGACTGGTGCTGGTGAGGGTCTTGAATATTCATGCATAATACTTTTTTAAAATCATAGGGAGTGAATGTCACTTCTTTATCCTTTCCCCAACATTTCCCCACTCTGACTGGAATAATTCAAAACTTTGGGCTGGGAGACAACCAGATTACATAATTTGTCAATTTCAATTTTTAATGCATGGTCAAGTTTGAAGCTTACAGGAGCTCATTCCTGGGTGAAACGCTGGGGAGGGGGAAGCCCTCCTGACCAGTAGTGAGTTCATGAAGACGATCCCAGCGGGGAACTACCAAGAGCCATAAGCCAAAGACTCCAGAAGAACACTAAGCCTCTAGCATTGAATAAACTATGCTCTGCATTAGCCCACATGCCAGGCATATGGCAAATGCGTTGCATGCATTCCCCCATTCAATCTTTGTAACTGTGAGAGAGGCATCACTATCATCCATAATGAAGAACTTAAGTGTGGAGCAGTCACACAAGAGGCAGCCAGGGTCAGGCTGTGTGACTGCTGTCAGGGTGTCACCAGTCTGACTCCAGAACATGCATTTTTTTGTTTCAGTTACTGTGCGATCTCACGTTTTTTGGTTGGTTTTTAGACTGTGAGCTCCATGAGATCAAGGACCTTGATCCATCTCATTCATTTGCAAATCTCTGAAATCCTAGAACAGTGTCTGGCACACAGTAGGTGCCTATTAAATGTCTACTTATTTAATTAAATGACCAAAACATGAGTAAATGAAATTCTCAGTCTAGCTCATTCCCCTTGATCGTCAGATTTATTGGGGACAGAAAACAGACCACTCCCAAGTGCGTGAAACATATGAGCAAGTGAACAATCCTTGACCCCAGCTGTTTCTCCGATGTGGACCCAGCCAGTGGGCACATAAGATAGAAATGCCCCCCGACTCCCACCGGTGGAAATTTTTTCTTTTTTTTCTATAATCCTGATTAGCTTCCAATGTGCAATTCCTGAACACTGTTCTTTTCCAGCATTTAATTACATGGGATCTGAGGGCAACAGAAAGGAAACAGTTTGGCTCTCCACACTTATCCACAGCCTCACAGCAAAAGGTCCGTGAAACTCCTGCTTCAGAACCACCCAAGGTGTTTGCTGGACTCCAGGGCCCTATTCCAGACCTCCTGCCCCGGAACCTCAGGGCCCAGGAATATGAATGTGGCTTCCCGTGTGATTATTGTACAGGCTTGTGTTTGCCAAGCAGCCCCACTATCGAATCTCTCAGAGAGGAGCCCCTTTCCCTAGGTGCGGAACCAGTTTACTCTTTCCTGATGTCTGCGATTTCTCTCCTGCTGTGTCCCTCAGACTCTGCTCAGCTCCCCTCAGTTAATTCTCCGGCTGAACCGTGCACCTGACTTACCTACAGCTTCCTGCCTGGATGCTTGCTTTATGATCTCTTCTGTGCATCCTTGACCTTGAGCAGTACTGTCCCAGCCAGACCTGGCTCAAACTCATAGAACCCCAGGACCATCCAACTCCTGGCCCCACTATGAGGGCAAGAATTTGGATGTCTGTGAACTGGTCAAAGTCGCCTGCATGCCCCTT
The DNA here is from genome assembly GCF_022682495.2 of Desmodus rotundus. Classification (NCBI taxonomy): domain Eukaryota; kingdom Metazoa; phylum Chordata; class Mammalia; order Chiroptera; family Phyllostomidae; genus Desmodus; species Desmodus rotundus. The sequence goes on from NC_071392.1 coordinate 148,582,863, forward strand.
CTGCCAAATACTGTGATTTAGAGCGAGTGTCAGGCTTGCAAATGAAGATTCTGGAGCCAGATGGAATCCACACCTTGGCTTGGCACTTGCTACCTATCACCTTGGGCAAGTTATTTTTCTTCTCTGCCCTGAGTTTCTCCATTCACAAAAGCACCTCCCTCATAGGATGGTTGTAAGGATTAAATAACATGGAAAGCACTGAAACATAGTAGGTTCTCAGTAAGTGTGAGTTGTGGTTGCTATTTCCGTATTTGAGACAAAATGAGGTATCGTGAACATTCAGGGAGAGGCTCAGAGTGGGAATGAAGATGACATAAATACGGACCCTAAGAGGAACTCAGGGAAAAAGAGCTCTACCTCCCTGTCTTGCTCAATGTGCTATGTAAACAGGCCACATTATAGGTGTAACCACCTTCTTTTCTTCCAGTGATGTCAGCAGAACCATCTCCCCTTCAAGTCCTTACATATAGACAGAGCCACACCCTCTATATAGAGCCAACTGTATATCTTCCTTCAATAAGAAATATATTGAGATTTTTTAATGTCTTTTTGTGATTCTTCAAGTATAAAAAAAGTTAAGGGGGGAATGGGGCAAAGTAACTAATTTTCCTAGGCCTCCGTTTACCATCAAACGAGAGGGCTGAATTTAAATGATCCAGATCCAACATGCTGTAGCGTGCTGGGCTCGCAGGCTTTAATTTCTAACTAACTTCGGCTGTGCCACAGACAAGGCAGCCTCCCCGCCCCCCTCACTGCTCCCACGGCCCTGAGAGCAAGGCGTGGGCCTGGAGTTTTGATCACACACCAGAAAACATGGGGAGGTAGATGTAGGTGCAAAAAGACAGGCAGAGAGACTGGAATAACAAAATCAGAATGTACCTAAAACATTAGTTCCAAGATGCTCAACTTTTTAAAATGTGCTAGAAAGTTGGAATTGCAAAATATATCATAGAACAGCAAAAGATTAAAAATAACTTAAATGTGCAGCCACAGAAGTAGGTTAAACTATAGGGGCACCAGAAATGAAACGCTATGCAGCCTTGTAAAATATTTAGGCCGCTCTATGCTTTGTAAGTTCTGTTAAGGAAAGAAGTCTGAGGCACCTCGTTATGTGAAAGAAGCAAGGTCACATCATAACACCATAAATGTAATCACTCCCCCCACCTCTCTTCTCTTCCTCTCCCTCCCTCCCCCTTTCTCTCTCTCACACACATTTACAAATGCATAGAATATCGATGAACAAATCCATTAGAAACCAGCCACTGGAGAGAGGAAGACAGAGAGAGAAGGGAAGACTCACCTTTTATAGATGCCCTTTTGAATCTTTAGAATTTTCAGCCATATATATGTACTATCTATGAAAAAGTAAAAAGTTACCAAAGAAAAAACGAATTCACTTACATTTAACTAACATAAAAACAAGCATATGCTGATTTAAATTAAAGCAAAAAAAAAAAAAGCTTCATTAATAGAATAGCTGGGAATTTCTGCAAGTCCGTATAGGAAGAAGGGAGGGGGAGGGCGACAACATGATTAGCCACAAACTGATCATTACTGTGGCTGGGGCTGGCTGCCATGGGGTTCCTTTTACTGTCACATAAAGCGTGCAGGGGTTCTGTCTTCTTCCATAAGTGACAGAAAGTTTTCATAGTAGAAGGTATTCTTAAATGGCTCCATTAAGAGTCTATAAATAAGTATACAAGCAATTTATAGGGCTCTGAAGTAGATCAAATTACTCACGGAATATGAATTTGTGAGTACAGATTTAGTAAAGACAAAGAAAGAACTTCACTGGTATTTAGCACGAGGAGCTCTGGCTCACACGCAGCTCAGAGAGTAAGACCAGGCTGGTAGGACCTGGCCAAGGCAAAACTGTATCTTTAATTCCTAGATCCGGGATCCCATGTAAGAGTTCCAGATGCAAGAGGGGGAGAATAGAGAGCAGAAAAATATAAATGACCCACCATGTAACATGATGGCGGAAGGATACAGACATTTTACAGGTTACAGGTTATTTTCACAGGACTTATTAATATGTGTGAAGTCCCAGTGTCTTATAAGATACTATTGCTAAAATATCCGCTGCTAGGAGAATTTTATAATGCAAGACAGAACCTGCCTTTCTGCAGCTACAGGAGAAGGTGGAAATTTTTCTCCTTGTGGCACTAAGATTTCTTGCACCAGCAATTAAAGGAGGCTACAGTTTGAAGGCTAGTACAGGAATTCCATTGCTTAGCCCAGGGAGCAAAAGAAGCACGACTGGAAAGAAGCATAACCTAAAATTTGGGGGAGGGCTTGACGGGAGGACGGAATGGGATTTTTAGCAAGTGTGAACATACAATGTTTTGCATTTGGGGGGCCAGATTTCAAAACATTTAAGTGCCTCTGTGCTCAGTCCCAGGCCCCCTACTGTTTCTTCTCTGATCCCCTTATGGCATAATTACATCTATTCCTGGGGCCTTAATTGGCTGCTCTTTGCAGGTGACTCCAGATTATACCTCTAACCTGACCTCTTTTCCAGGTTCCTGACAGGTATTCTACAACTGCTTGCTTGGAAACTCCAATTGAAAGACTCACAAGCACCTCAAAGTGAATATATCTAAGACTGGGCTGCTGATTCGGGGTCTCCATAACCTTCCCCTGCCCTCTGCCATCAACATCTAACTAAATGGCACCATCGTGATCGGCCCGGTTTTTCAAACCAAAAATCTCAGAGTCATCCTTGCCTCTTCTCTTTTCCTATCATCCAATCTTATTTTACTTAACAACCTGTGTCTGACTCTGTCCGCGTTGCTCCAGCTCCTTGCCCCTACCCAAGTCCAGACTTCTACCTTCATGTGCCTGAGCTATGACAATCAACTTCTAACTGAGCTCCTTCTTCGATCCTTGCCCCAATCCAGTCCAATCCATTCTCCCTACAAGAGTCAGGATGGTCCTTTTGAAACTGTAAAAAAGAACATTTAAGTCCCTTGCTTAAATCCTTTCAATGCCATTCGTTTATGTTTACAAAATCATCCCAACTGCTTAATGTGTGTGCAAGAGTTTGCATGCTCCCGTGGCCGCCTCTCTCTCTTCTCTCTAACCTCATTCCCCCCCTCTCTCCCTCTCACTAGCAACGCTCCAGGCATACTAGCTTTATTCAGTTTCTCTAACACCCCAAGTTCTTTCCCACCTCAAGACCTGTAAAATCATTAGTCCCACTACTTCAACATCCTTCTGCTCATCCTTTAAAAGACTAGCACTGACTGACTCTTCAAAGGCTCAGCTCAGTTGTCACCTTTTCAGAGAGCATTCCTGACACATCACCTCTAATGAGAACTTCCTTCGAGGCTCCCTGGTGCTCCCTCATATAAAGCCCCTCATTAAACTTACCCTAAACTTTGTTAAGTAGGTGCTTACTTGTTCACTTGCCATCATCTAACTCATCCACAAGACTACACTGTGTGAAGACAAAGACCATAACTGGTTGGTTCTTCATCACACGCCAGCGCCCAACACGGGGCCTCGAACGGAGTAGGACTTCTATAACCTGTTCATAAAAATTCTGTTTACAAATGGATTTATAAATTCCAGGACTGTGCAAAGCAAAAGATACTTGTAAATATTTCCTCTAACCCCTCAATGGGAAAAAGAGAAAAATCTTCAACTACTTTTCACGATGACGGTACGTATTTGATGTGGCGGGGTGGTGGCTGCCCTGTGCGTTGCATGTTGTTTCAGCGTAATTTCTGGACTTTACCCACCAGATGCCAGTAGCATCAGCCCCTCTCACACGTGACAAACAAAGATGTCTCCAGACATTGGCAAATGCCTGCGAGAGAGCAAAAGTCCATCCAGCTGAGAGCCACTGACCTACATAATAAATACTTAAGATGCCACTTCTCCCCCTCTCCCTCAAAATAAAGTATTAAGCAAGGAACTTAACACATTAAGAGTTTAAGTTACCAGTTTAAGGTTGCATATAATTAGGAGTAAAAAGAAGAGCAAAATCCAGCAAAGAGACCTCCGATTTAATGCTAAAGTAGACTCTTGGTTCATAAACACCTGGTTGATCTGCTTTTCTGCATGTGAATATATTCAGTTTGAAAGATAACAGTAATTATATTCCCATCAAAATTAGCATTAATTAATGTCAATTAACTAGAAAGACAGTTACACTGAATTTATAAAAATTCTTCGAGGCATGGAATTTTTTTCCCCAGCTTTCAGTAACCCTTATACCAAATCCTTAGTTTCTAACTCATATATTAGTGAGGCTTTTACACAAAATTACTTCAAATAATAAATTCATATCCCGTAGTTAGCTTTTTCCAGTAAAATCTCAGAATCACATAAACATTCTAAATTTTAGTTCATTTATAAAAAATCATACAATGTGCACCCCTATCTGACTTCAGTGGGTGCTTAAAACATTCTAAATGTGAATTATGTGCTCACAATTCATACATCTGCTTGTCTTATCTTTTAATCAAATTCATTTGTCTTCCATACCTGGTGTACCTTTGGGTTGTCCTAGAGATAAACCCAAAGTTACATTGAGAAAATATGAGGCATTATGATTAAAGCCACGTCCACGGAGACAGAGAACCCTTGTCATAGAGTAACATCTATCTACCACTAATTAGCTTTTGCTATGAGGCTGATGCTGTGCTTAGGGTTTTACATCCTTTGTATCACTTAGGCCTTATAATAAAATAGCCCTTTGACATGGGGACTGTTATATCCATTTCACAGGTACGGTAGACAAAAACTAAGGAACCTGAGCCCTCATGTAAAGTCAGGAGCGGGATCCCAGATCCCTCTGGCTCCAAAGCCCAAATTATTAACAACCATATGATATGTCCTGCTTGGCGGGGCTGAGAATCAACCCACGTTATATCTCCCTTATGGCTGTTCTAGTCATGATGCCTGGTCACTGATTTGTCTGAAAAGTAACTGAGGCTTAAGAGAAACCTCATTTCTCATCCTAGAGGAACCTCTAACTAGAGGTAATCGGAGTCAAGGAAATTGTTCCCATGCTTGTCATATACCTTGGATCAACTCAGATGTGACGTCTAGGAAGTTGGAAAGGGATGCCATCTACCCTTACGGGCTCCCACAATTCAGCCTTTAGATTTGGGCCACGTGGGCAGGATGGTCTCTCCTCCTGGTGTGCCCAGGACCTCCCAGCTTGAGCCCTGAAAATTCTGCATCCGGGAAACCTTATCTCTGACTGTGCCTCCTCCGTACCTTCTACTGAAACTTCCCAATGCTGGCTGCCTTTTTTGTTCACTACTGGAGGAAACATTAAGACTTTACTATAAGCATTATACTAGGTGCAAAGGGCATCAAGGCAAAAATAAAATTAAAATCTCCCTACAGCACAGGTGGCAAACACAAGGTGTTGGGGCCAAATCTGTCCCTCCACCTTGTTTTATCTGGCCCAGCACCTTGTTTCTACATGGGGGCAGCGTGGAGCTCCTTGCCCCAAGTTAAGGAGTAGTTACATTTACACAGTCCTAAAATTACATTCAGCCCTTTGAAAGCAACTGTGAGGCTGATGTGGCCCCTGATGAAAATGAGTTTGACACCCCTTCCCTACAGGTACCATCTGCCTGCTATATCATCCTTTCCAACTGACAGTCATCCTTTCAAACACCAGCCAGGACTAGGACGTACCAGCTGCCATCATACTGTATAAATACCAGGCCCCATCTGCCTGGCTCTTCTTCCTCTGGTTGGTTGTGTCCAACGGCTGTTCCGCATGGACTAGTCTATTCACCCACCGATTGAACTCCTCATCCAAAACAGCCAAAGGCTGCTGAACCTCTTTTCCATTCTTGCTTATTTCAGAGTGAGATGTTTGGATGACATTAGGGAGTGTGGTCATTTTCTTCACAGTGCTGATAATCTTTGACCCTCAATTATTCTGAGAAGAAATGAACTGTTAAGTGGTTTCCCACAAATTGATACAGACTCTTCCTATGAAAAAAAAAGCAGGATTGACCAAAAAAAGAGAAAACAAAGGGAAATTGATTCTAAAAAGAAGCCAGCTAAAAAGGAAGCTGGAAGTGGCTGACAGCAAAGAACGTGCCTCCGAAGAGCTGTGGAGTTACTGGTGTGTTTTCTTGAGTTCTGGACCATAAATCCTCATGTAACATACCAGGAAATAAAATAGTAATCGAAGGATCTCCCTTTTAAAGGATCGCTGTGATTTCTCAAAACCTTGTTTTCCCATCCTCAGTACTCTCATCTCTCTGCCCCCTTTGTTCTGTGTTCACACCCCCATCCCTCACCGCCCCCACACACACATTTGACGCAGCATCTAGGTTGAACATCAAGGCCTTCTCAATACTTCCCACGTCTGCTTTTCACGCAGAATATATTCTGAATATGTTGGTATCAGTTCAGCCACTTATTCCCTCTGCTACATTGAGGAAATCACTTCACCATTCAGGAACCCAGTTTCTATGACATGAGTGGGATGATAATATCTTAATGAACTAACTAACATTTATTGACTATGTGTCATGTAAAAGTATGTTTACAGTTGTGAGTATGCAAAACACAGTTTATTCTTGTATTATTTATTGTCTCATTTACTGTGCAAACACATGTAAACCTACTTTTGCCTGCCCCTGTGTGTGTGTATATCTGTGTATATAAATATATATACGTATATATATTTACATCCCTTCACCTTCTGTCTCATATCAGAACCCATCTTACAAAAGAGAAAATCATTACGAGTAGTCTGGACGGAGTTTATGCCACCTTGATACACTTCTACCCAAAAATACTATGCAGATTTTCATGTGGAATATACCTCCCCCATTCCCAGTCATGGTCCAGCTGAATAAGTAAGCTACTTTTGACTTAATACAATCGATGTATCCCACCCTCCAGGCCACACACGGTTCGATGGAAGGCATATGGCCCCGTGCCAGGCAATGAGGCAAACGAGGCAGAGGGTGAATGCCAGAAATCGTGCAGGGCCATGGAAAGGTGTTCTTAACCCAGAACGCACACCGCGAGACATAAAATCACGTTGACCCTGTGAAGAGAGAACCTACAGTGGTCAGGGCCAAGCACGGAGCCTGATAATGAAGTCAGCGATAGGGGGCCCTGAGTGAGCCTGATGACGTTGTTTATAAATTGATCTTTACTCCATACCAAATCTGTCCTGAGCCAATAGCTGTCCTTTACTGTTTCTAACAGTTTAAATTGAATTTTTTGTCTCTTGCAAACAGGAGAAATTTGAACCAGCTTGAGACTCAGGCCTGGCCAGTCAGAGCATATCCGTCCCTCAGATTACAGTACTTAGGGTTCAAGGATGCTGGAAGAAGCCAAGGCAGGATGTCCTCAGGGCTGTTCAGCCAGTACTCTTGGAGAAAGAGGCTTCTTTGCTTCCCCAGGGTTACTAAACACTCTGTCCTTACCCTCTGCAAAAAGATATCCTATCTCAGAAACGAGTCTCTCTTCCCAATCACATGCTTTGAATTATGAAATTCAGCAGTGCCAAATCCAGGCCTATTATGTTTCTGCTTCTTATAACTGAGGTCTTGACAAGCCCCTCTTTGCTAATACTTTGGTAAGGTGTTTATTACATGAGAAACCATCATTATCCCAATTTCATAGATGGGAAAACTGTGGCTCAGAGAAGTTAAGTGATTTGTCCAAGGTCACACAGCAAGTAATTAAGAGCTCCTGAGTTCAAAACTTTGTCCTCAATAATTGGGCTAAGTGGCTTTCAGATGATTTCCTGAGGTTGTTCACATTCTCAGGCTCTGATTCAGCATCTGAACTCTAGGGGAGGGGATGAAATGGGGCTGTTTTCATGGATAATCTCACTGGCAGAGCTACAGAAAAAAATTCATCAAAGATTTAAACTGCTAAATTCTTCAACAAAGTTCCTGGCAGCTACGGATTCTGTTTGTCACTGTCAAACTCAAGTAGTTCAGCATTATTTGTTTTCTTCTAAAACCAAGAGTGGCCCCCAGGTGCACCGTTACCACCTGGTTTAAAGGGCTGTATCATATTGGTGCCCAAGAGCAGGGTCAACAACCTTCACGTTCCACTGCTTATGGACGAAGAGCAGGCAGCTTAAGGATGTCAAGTGCAAGCACCTTCTAGTGCCCACTTCAGCTGTGGGTGGTGGTGGTGGTGGTCATAGCATCTTGAAAATAGGCATTTAAATCCAAGCAGGAAGAATTCTTTCTACTGTGGGGGGAGGAGAAACTCAGCTAACGCCCAGAAACCTAAGTCCATCCTACTCCACGGTATATTGTGACGTCACACTCCATCAGTCTCCCCCTCTCCTCCAGAACAAAGAAAAACCAGAGAGGAGTGTGTGTTTGGTTACATATTTTTCCTATATTGCCCGATTATTACCGCCTAGACACTGGACAGTATTTCGAGCTGGCCCTTATTATTCATAATGTTCACATAGAGTCACCTTTTCTGGGTCAAAGAGGAGAGTGCAGATTTAGTTTGAGCTACTGGACTCACCTCTGGATCATATTGGTGCCCAAGAGCAGGACCACGTCCACAGAACACTAGGGGATCCATCTGCTGCTGCTGCTTTAGCAGATTACTACGAATGCGTTGCCTTAAAACAACACACACTTACTCTCTTAGAGCTTGCACTCAAGACGTCCAAATGAGTCTTAAGGGACTAATACCGAGCTGTTGGGAAGGCTGGTTCCTTGGCTCCAGAAGAGACTCTGTTCCTTGCCAGCTCCAGCAGCTGCAGCATGCCTCAGCTCCCAGCAGCGTGACTTCGGCTCTCCTTCCATTGTCACACAGCCTTCTGCCATCTTTGGTCTTCCTGCCTCCCTCTTGTGAGGACCACTAATGCTGACTGCTAGAGCCCATAGGATGACCCAAGATAATCTTCCCATCTCAAGATCCTTAACTTAATCACATCCCCAAAGTTTCTTTGCAACATTTGTAACACTCACAGCTCTGGAAACCAGGGCGTAGACATCTTTCGGGAGATCATAATTCAGCCTAGCACAATAAGGAAGACTGAATTCCCACGGCACACTTGGATACAGGGGCAAAATCTAAAACAGACATTTTTAAATAATCAATCAGACCAACAGGTATATCTTTCTAGACGGAGAATGGGTTTGGATGAAAAACAGTCACACATCATCATTAATAGGAGCAGTCTAATTAACAACGTGGTACAATTAGGGCAGACCCAGGAAAACCAGACTTGGAATTTTTTTAGAATGGGTTGTATTCCTAGTTCCACCACTTTCAGCCCTTGCAGGAGTTACAAAACCTCCCTAAACCCCTCTAAACTCTCAGTGAAGTGAGGTACTTAGCCTCCTCATACTGCTGTTGTAAGTATAATGCATAGTCCATGATAAACATAAGCCCAATACATACAATGTAGTAAGAAGCCTGAAAATATTCATCCTTTGTATAATATTAATGATAATAATGACAATAATTTCTGATTGTTAAACTTGTGCCATAATTGACTATATTGGCCAGGGAGTTTTGAAATGTCTTAGAGTTGTTTCTTTTTTTTTTTTTTTTAAGCAAGACTAAAAAACTATTTTTCTCAAAGACTATCATAATTGTTAGAAGCAAAAGGGATCATTTTTGCCTGAGGTCAATCTCTAGCAAACAAGAAGAAATGATCGACCTCCAACTTGTTATGCAACCCTGAGCTCTTTCTAGCAGGAGATTAAAAAGATTCTGCTGTGTTCTCCATCCTCAGGAGCCCTGCCCTCCCTGTAGTTAATGTTGACAAGACTAACTTATTTAAACACAGGGCAAAACAGGAGACAGTATCAAGTTGTGTCTAAATTACAAAGAAGGGATTATAAATGCAATAAAATCCCAGGAGAAAAACAGATTAGTATGGACTACAGTAGTCAGGCAAGAGAACAGGCAAGAACTGGAACTTGAAGGATGAGTAACATTTGGAGAGCCAGGAAGAGGGACAATTGTGAGACATGGGAAACTGAATGAGCAGAGAGGCAAAGGCTAGAGGCCACAGAGAGAGCAATCACTGTGGCCTGACAACAAGCTTAAGAATGTTTAAAACTAATTAATGTAAGGACACAAGTGCTGGAAGCAAAAACAGTATCTTGGGCAGCGGTTAAAAGGAGGGACTCAGGAATCAGACTGTGTAGGTTTGGTTCACGCCTTCCCCACTGGCTGAAATAAGGCAGATGACATCGACCTTGTAGTGTCGATGCAAAATTTAAGATAAGGAATGAGAAATACTTAATACAATGCATGGTGTACATTGATAATGCACTAAGTGCCATTTCTGCTAGTAGGTATAATGGAAGTGCTAGTCATGCTTAATCGTAGAATCACAGATATTCAAACACAGAACAGACCATAGAAATTATTTTACCCAGGCTAGTCATTTAAAGCAAAAGGTCGCTGAAGCCCGGAGAGATGAAATGATTTGCTCAGGCTCTCACTGGCTGACTCATAATCCACTGTTCTTTCTTCCACACCTGTCAGATTCAGCATCCCTACTCCCAAACAACTAGTTGTTGCAGCTCTTGGGTATGCTAAACTAGCGATTATTTAGGAATCTTTTTCCACGCATTGCTGAGGGTGAGCTGCCTTCAGTAGCGGGGAGGATATGAGAAAGCCACATTCTACAAAGAGAAGTTTTCAACCCTGCAATAACCACTCCACCAAGAGGAGAAAGCTGAACAAGGCCACGATGAGCTTAAACTCATTTGTTTGGTCTCCCTCCAGCCAGCTTCCTACCCTATCTTTCAGCGAAAAAGAAATCCACTTTGGTCTCCTGGAGTTTAAACCAAGTACGTTAAAAATATCTTACATGTTGGAGGGATTTTTTAATGCTCTGGAATTACTTGGCCCTAGAAACATATGTAAAAATAATTTCACAAAACACTTGGTGTGATTCCTTATAAAAACATTCTAAAATGCCTCTGAGTTGATTCAGTATGTAAACTATGTTCTTATACTGCCCCCTTCTGGTGGATGGTCAAAAGAGACAGCCTGCACAGTTTGAAAAACTAGCTCAAAAAAATCTCTCTTGTCAGGTCCTTGCCCCAGCCCCGCTGATAGGCAGCTGTAGGGACCTCCTTGGTGGAAATACTTATGTCGGATGAGTAAGTCACACAGGTTAAAGTGAATACAACCTTGGTGCCCTGGAAGGACAGAGAGTAGGGAAACATTACTCAGCTGCCTTTGCATCCGGCAGGAGCCCAGAAGCTGGGAAGAAACTGAACTTGCTTCTTGGTTCCTGAGAATGGATGGTGTGAGGTTTCCTCAGGTGCCGAGGTCAGCCAAATTGCAGGAGGAGTTCATTAAACATAAGGTAAGCAGCAGGGACAGCCGCCTGGGCTTTCTTTTTTTGGTAAGACAGAAGGAGGGAAAAGCCAATTTCCACAATATTGTGGCTGAACAGAGATCAATCTGTGGAATGAATCCTGGCCTCTGATACCTCTTTCTTCCTGAAACATTAAAAAAAAAAAAAAAGGCTTGAGAGATGACTTAGGTAGATATGATTCTTCTTCATCCAAATAAATCTATTAGTTACATAAAATAGGGTACACCACCGTGACAACCATAAAATCCCAGCTGAACCCCCCCACCCAAAAGTTCATTTCCCACTTACACAAAATCCACATGACCCAGCCGCATGGCCTTTATCACGCTCCATTGGAATTGCCTCTTTGGTTATGTCTCATAGCCGACCCTGAGCTGTGTTCGGGGGGTGGGGGGGGGACACGTCTCTCCAGTTCTCCGTGGTATCCACCACACCTGGCACAGAGGTACTCACAGAATATTGTGGAATGGACAAAATAATGAAGGAACAGTGAATAAATGAAGAGAACTGAAGACGTCTGGGCACCACTTTGAGGAGCTCTGACTGCCTTCTCCCTCTCTATGCTTACGTTCAGACCACCAGCCCCTGCCCATTTACACTGGGGCGGTGTTCCCTTGTTTTCCTAGGCCTTGGCCATGGCGTGAGTTGTACGGTCTCTTTTAAAGGTTGTCTTAGTGAGACCTTGACAACTGGAGGTGTGCGTCAACAAGGGCAGGAAGTAAACTTCTTAGCAACCCGGCTTTGTAGCGCTTGGATCATGGAGAAGGTGGTGGATGCAGGACACCTCGCCCTGGAGCCCTTGGAGATGGGTGGCTTGGGGAGCCACTTCAGACACTGTACCGGCGCAAAGCAAGAGGAGTCAAAAAGGCGAGGGGAGACCCAACGAGACCACAAGGAGACACAGAAAGGGGGCATGTTCTAGCTGGGAGGGAAAGAGAAGAAAATGACACCATACGATGTGATTACTCATCAAAACAAAACAGATCCAGACGCCTTCCCAGCAGCTTGGAAGACCCCGGAAGTTCCTATTCCTTCCCTTTCCTTGTTCCTTCTGTGCCTCTCCATTTTTCACCAACCAAATTCTATTCATACTGTGACCAATTACCTTGAACCCTCTCCCCTGAAGATCTTATCATTTCTGCGTGTTTTTTAGCAGGGACCCTGTTAACCTCTACACACCAATAGACTCCAAGCCAGCAGCTCTGGCCCTCCATATTCCTGAACTAAGATGAGGAATCCTTCCTGTATTTCTTCAAAAACTTACGGATTATTATTCTGCAACTAAAGCAAGAGAGGGAGTGTGTGTGGAATCACAAAAGGTGCTGGGACGTAAAATCTCGGAACCATAAATCTTGCAATTTAACAAGAATTGTTCCAAGGGGTACTGAGTGTGTCTGTGTGTGAGGTTTGGGAAAAAGAGCGATTTCATGGATCGTAGCCTCCTTCTCTGGACTCAGAGATTGAGGATGGCCTTGCGATCTGTACTGAAACTCAGAACTATTCACGCCAGCTCCTTCCTCCTTCCTCCTTCCTGGCCCCAGGGCACCTAACCAGGCATCTCAGACAGAAAGTGCGGTTCCCACCCCCACCCCGTGGTCAGAGAGAGAACTGCAGTCACGCGGATGGAGATCTGCCTGACCTTTTGCATACTCACACCAGGCCATGACGACTATTTCTGGACTAAAGAACAGATAGATTGTACAGTGTGCCGTCTAAGAGGCATGTTGCCATGGTTTCCCACCGAGGGAAAAGAATTCTCAGCATCAGGTTATCTGAAAGCTGCAGGATTGCACCAAAATGTTTCTGCAGAGCAGCCAACTGTCCTTTGAACACAACCCCATCTATACGATCACATCCACTCAGTTTAGTCGGGAACATGATATGTTTTTGGAAGAATGTCCTCACGAAATGCGGAAGGATTTGCAGATGATTTATAAGACTAAAACTGAGGCGCTGGCCTCTGTTGATAAGGGACCTTGCCTGTACATTTTATTTCTATCTCTTATGCTGAAAAGTCATTGAATCTGAACCACCTAGGCAGGCAAATGACAGCGCACCACTCCTGTGCTTAGATTTCTTCAAAGGCTTCCCACTGCTCTTAAAATAAGATCCAAATCCTTTCTCTTGGCTACACCTGGGCCATCTCTATCCTCACCTCACCCCACCCTACTCCCCAGTTCACAATCATTCACACTCAGCTTCCTTTACCTCATGTAAAGCTTCCTGTAAAACCCCAGTTTCTCCCTTCAGGAGGGTCTGCGCACATGGTATTTCTTCTGCATGCAGTGCGCTTGCCCCGCACCTGGCCTGCCTTATGTCTTACAAATCCTCCGGGTCTCAAATTAAACACCGCCTCCTGGATACCCCTCACCCCAGCCTGAACTAAGTTCCCATGTGTACCCTCTGGCAGGACTCTGCCCTTCAATTTCACAGCACAGAGAGGAACTTGAAATTAATCGTGTATTCCCGTGGTTGTTTAAAATATGCCTCCTCTACTAAAATGAAGCCTCAACAACATGCATTATGTAGTTTTGGTCTCTGCTATGTCCCCAGCAGTTACTACACACTTGGCACAGTTGACATTGAATGAATGAATCAGCGCACTGATTTTGATCCCCGTTTACTTAGTAATTAGGAGAAACCGAATGCTTATTTACTCATGTATCCATTGAGCAAGGATTAAAACTGAGCAAAATTCAAACAGGTCTTGCTCTCAGGTGGCATATGAATACAGTAAGGAGGGGGAGGGGGAGTGACAGGGAAAACAAATAGCCATACACAAATGACACGGCAATTTACCTGGGGTAATTAATGTCCTCACATTGAACATGGTTGTGACAGACACGCCTCTGAAAGACCTGCTAAGATAATACAACCAGTCCAGCAGGAACACCTAGTTCATCCCAGACCTCCCGCCAGGATGGCAGAAGCCCAGAGATTCAGGGGGGAAAAAAAGAGAGCAAACTCTGAAGTGGATTTGTGGGAATAGAGTATTGTGACAATTGTCCCCTCTCTCTGCTCAAGCCACTTGAAGGGTCAGCCAGAGAATCCTTCTGGGAGACTGGGGAACACAGACCCAGAGTGTTGGGGAGAGAGGAGGCAGGTGCTCCCACAGAAGGGGAACTGAGCCAGAGCTGCCTGGAAAGGCCTCCTGCTTCAGGACAAAGGGAATGCTGGGAGTGCACGGCCGGCTGATGGACAGAAGCTCACCCCAAGAGGGCTGCCCTTGTTCCTCACGGAGGAGTCCGTACTGGTGCCCCAGGATGGGAGGGGTCAGAAGGTTACCCTTGTGGTGAAAGAAAGCACCAGCAACCAAATTAAGCAGCACAGGGCAAGTAATATTTTGCCCTCCCTCTGTAAATTCAGGACTTGCCACGCAAGCACATGCGCATACACACAATATGCATACACACATACGTGCTCTGTGCTCAAGTCTAGAGGAGCAGAGCGGCAGACTGAATGGGAGGCCTGGGTGCAGCGAGTAGAACCAAAGACTGAATCCTGTTGCCTTTCCCACGGGCGGACAGAAAGCAAGGTGCGGGTCTGCAGGGAGGCAGTGCACAGATAGAAACCTTAAACCGGATGAGATATTAAACTTTTGACTTAGATTGTACTAAAATTCAAAATATCTGATCATGAGACTCTTCAAATACCTGGAAATATATGAGACATGACAAAAATATCTTTTGAGTTGGGGAAGGTCATCCAAAGAATTGAGCTGAAGGCAATGCTTAGAAAAGAATAAAGCTGACTGCTGGTTGTACTCTCTCAAGTCCATTCTGCCCAATAAACCGACTGCATAGAAAAGAACATAATTGCAATCAGAAGAGTAAAAACAAAGTACAATAGGATATCCAAGTTGGCAATCAGCTCAAACACTTCTCTGCTTAGGAAATGATTTACTCACCAATGTTCTGGGAATAGTAGGAACAATAGAATCATACTCATACCTATTATGTATGAAAAGTGTGTTCATATTTCTCTGTTCTGCAAAAATTATTCATGAAAAAGATAAATTTCTCATCAACTCCCAGGAAAATTGTTCATCCTGAAACTATGGATAATTCAATAATTTTTGTGAATGTAAAGTGACAATATATTACATCTGAATGTTTCATCGTACTCAAAGAACTTCAATGACAAATGTCTCTCAGTTGATTATAACCACCCTGTGTGGCTGGGAGAGAAAATAAACTCCAATTTTTACAGGCCAAATCAGGCATCTGCAAATTATGACCCACTACCTGTTTTTTGTATGGCCCATGAGCAAAGAATAGTTTTTATACTTTTAATTCATTGGAAGACTCAAAAGAAGAATCATATTTCATGACACATGAAAATAATATGAAATTCAAGTTTCACCATTCATAAAATTTTATTGAAACACAGCCAATTCTCATTCATTTACGTATTGGTAATATCTGCTTCCACGCTACAATAGGAAGAATGAGTAGTTGTAAGAGAGACTGTATTGATGGCAAAGCTTAAAATATTTACTATTTTATCACAATATCATTGATTGTATGCTCTAAAACTTTAAATGGCATCTGATTTTATGTGCTTAGTTACTGCAGAAACACCACCGTTCTGGGGACTAAATTATTTCATCATATTTCCTAAGTAATAACAATAAATATTGCTAGTGTTTATATGATTTTTATTTCCTCCTTCTTCTGGGCCACCAAATTTTCTTTCGGAAAACAAAAACCTCCTAAAACTTTCACTTGGAATGCCCTTCTCCCATTCCAGGCCTGCCTTAATTCTTACAAATCCCGCAGGACTCAGGTTAAGCACCACACACTGAGATACCCATCGCCCTGATCTAAACTGCGCTCCCCTTTACACTCTCGTCAGGGCCCTGCATGCTCATTTTATAGTGCTCATCAGCACAGTGCTGTGAGCGGGGTGGGGCCTTGGCAGTCAGCTCACGCAGCAGTCAGCAAACCCTCTGCAAAGGGCCATTAGTAAATATTTCGGGCTTTGCAGGCCAGACAGTCTCTGTAGCAACCACTCATTTCTGCTACACTAGCGGAAAAGCAGCTGTAGACAATACCTAAATGAATGGACCTGACTGTACTCCAATAAAACTTTATTTACACAAGCAGGCAACTGGCCACATTGGGCCAGTGATCTCCACTTTGCCAAACCCTGGTATGGTCCATCCCCTCGTTTTAGTTTCATTGGGTTTTTCACCCCCTGGAATTTAGCACACAACCTGATATAGAGCAGATTTACGTTCCAAAAACGTTTTGATAAATCAGCGAATAAAGCAAGCAAAAAGGGAAAAAGAACAGAGCACAGGAGCACAAGCAAATGTATTCGCAGTCCTTTCTTTGAAAGAGTCCTAGTTACGGAGGCAAGCTCTGCACACGTGGAAACACCCTGTGTTGCCACGCAGTGTATGATGAGGGCCAGCTAAACTCAGGGGAGGGAGACGTCATAGGAAAGGTCAGATTTGAGCTGAGCATCAAAGTTCGTTGTTTGTTTGGGGTTTTGGGTTTTGTTTGTTTTGTTCGGGTGGCAGGGAAGGTTGGCATTGATCAAATTTGCACAAAGAATCATCACATATGCATGAACACTAATTTCCATATTAACTTTACTGGGGTAACATTGGTTAGTAACTGTACATGAGTTTCAAGTGTACATTTCTGTGATACATCATCTATGTACTGCATTATGTGTTCACCACTGAAAGTCATCGTCACCATGCACTTGACCGCCTTGACCATCTTCATTCTTCCCCCGCCTCCTTCCCCTCTGGCAACCACCATTACATTATCTGCACTATTTTTAAAACATGACATAAGCCTTTTTGTAGAGCAAGAAGTCCTTGAGTCATACATGAAATCATTTTTTAGTTCTAGGATTTGGGTATATTTGGTTTTCTTAAGAAATGACATAGTTTGGTCTGAAACAATAGGATACTCAAAGGAGGAATTCTTTTAGGCCAGTGGTTTTCAAATTTTAGGTCCTCAGGAATCTTCTAGAAAGATTTTAAGCATGCAGATTCTTAGGCTCCACCCTAGACCTTCTGAACCTCTAGGGAAGAACTGCATCTTAAAAATTTCTCCCTCATGAAATTCCACTGCAGTTAGTCTGTGGAGAATACTGCATTAGAATGTTGTTACCATGGAAATTGAACTTCTTATTAATGGTAAAAAATGTTATGATTTCATTTTAAAAAACACTTTTTAGTAGAGAATAAATGTGTCCATATGTCAAAGGCCACTCATTGGTTTCTTGCCATTTTTTTTCCAAGTGTACACGAGGTCTGTCCGGAAAAAGTCCAGCCATTGTTAATATAACAAGAACAGTTTGTGTGACATCAATGTAACTGGCAGCCAAATGGAGTGGACTGGAATGTGCATGCATGAACAATGACGACTTCTCTGTACTGGTCAGTGGGGGCGGTAGAGGCCACTGAGTGAGCATGTGCACTGTGTGGCCGACACATTCAAAATGACTGAGCAAGTAAAGCCACGAATCTGCATCAAATTTTGTGTTAAGCTTGAACATTCCTCCGTGGAAAGTTTTCAGATGATTCAGAAGGCTTTGGGGGACAATACAATGAGTGCAGCACAAATAAAAGTCTAGCACAAAAGCTTCAAAGATGGTCAAGAATCTGTTGAAAGTGATGCACGTTCTGGAAGGCCTGCAACAAGAAGAACAGCTGAGAACGTGGAACGTGTCCGGGCTGTAATCAGCAAAGATCGGCGACTGACAGTGTGAGAACCAGAAGCTGATCTGACTAAAAACTACTGTGTCCGAGATTTTGATGCAGGATCTTGGCATGAAACGTGTCGTGGCAAAATTTGTTCCGTGGCTTCTGCTACCAGAGCAGAAGGAACATCGTGCTGCAGTTGCTGATGACTTGATTCAAACCGCTACCCATGAACCAGGTTTCCTCAAGAAGGCCATAACTTTGAAGGGGACTGAGGCATCACTGTCTTTTCTACAAAGAGTCTTGTTTCTTCTTCAGTATATATCTATGTTTCATAGTGTGTGTATGGATACTTTCTGGACATACCTCATCTTTTTTTTGAGCATCTTCCAGATACTGATCACCTTCCAAGAATTCACATTTTTTTTGTCTTCAATTGACCATTAGTACATTAATTTAAAGGAAGATTATGTGTTGCTTAAATATCACTTGCCTTCTCTTTTAGATTTCTCCATGCATGTCTTTAAAAATTACAAAGTCTATACAGCCACCAACTATTCTATGAAGTAATAGAAAAATTGTGCCGCTTTATTTTGAAGCCATTTTATAACTTGGAAAAATAAAACTGATCTTCAATATGCACAGTATCATGAATTCAGAGAGTATTTCTTATTAATATAATGGTACACCAAATTGGTTACAGGGTCCAGCAATTATAACCTATGAATATATGCCAGATGCTAACACAGGGCACAGTACTTAAAAACCTGACATTTTCATTCTTCCTACTTTCCAGCAAAATGTTCCCTACAGAAGGACATTTCAGCCATCAGGTTGGCAAGTATTGACCACTGTACTTAACTATAGGCTTACACAAATGCTCATAAACAAAATACTGTCTCCTTTGGTTCTCCCTCCTAAAAAGAACCGATTTTTCCTTCTTAATTTGAACAACAGTTGGAACTATAATGATGAAAGCTAATTAACTGAGCACTTACTATGTACCAGACACTATACTAAGCACTTTATCAGCATCTATTTGTTGTCATGACAGCCTATGATGGAGTTTCCACTATTATGCTCATTTTACAGATGAGAAAACAAGACATTAACTGTCCAAGGTCAAATAGCTATTAAGTAACAGAGATCAGTTTTGGACTTGGGATCGTCCAACTCCACATGCTGGGCTACATGTTTTCCCGAAAAGTCTGAGATCCTGGTGAACCGGAATGAGCACCAGGCTGAGATCCAAGAGAAACATTCTTGCCTCAGCTTGACACCAAGTAGGTGGGTAGTTTTGACCATGATATTTCCTCTTTGGGTTTCTATTTCCTCTTCTACAAAGAGTGGTAATTGAACTACTAGATGAATAATAAAATCGCTTCCAACACCAATACTGCGATTTAAGAGCAGCCACTTTGCACAAAAAGAGGACTAGAAGGATAATGGGAGCCATCTGGATGTGACAACGATGAATGGCAAATGCTGTTGGCACAGACAGTCTCAGACTAGCACTCAGGGCCATGGGGCCACACACCACACTGCCAGTCTCCTGCAAATTGCCTGCAGCTGCACTGATCTGGGCGCCTTTTAGAGCGCGGAACCCTTACCAAATTGTTCAAGGTATTTAGTCTTGGGTTTCCCAAGAGCCCGTCTACCCCATAAAATGGGACATCTTGTGTGATTTTGCCAACTTTGCTGTTAGAAGTGGAATAAAGTTGGGTGTTTGTTTGGTTGCTTGCTTGCTTGTTTGTTTGAACTCAATTATCACTTCTTTCTGGAGGGAAAGGATGCCTTTGATAATTCTTTCTTGAGTAGCTCATTGTGGAGGATTTTCACCTCAGTCAAAAAATGAAAACCGTCTAAGGAAATATAAGGACAGGAGGCGAGTTGCAGTATTCTCATAACCCATGTATCTGCTTCCACTTTATACCACAGAGTCGCGCCCCCGATGCCCATGCCCCCAATCCCTAACGCTTTCCCCAAGGCTTCTGCAGATTTTTGAAGGACTTATATTCTCATTATTTCTACTTAGTCTTATTTAAGATTACTTAAGATTCTACAAAAGTCTCATTTCCACTCATTCTGTGGCTATTTTTTCCTGTCCATCCTCTGTTAACCAAATATTTTCCCAAACTATGACTCCCAAAGGAAAGGGCTGCAGATGACGAATGATTCTATCACAGCACACAGGGCAGAGCAAGCAGTTCTACATCTAATACGATACATGCACTCTCATAAACACTTGAGAGCCACCTGCACCACGGGGGATTTTTCAGCGGCCATACTTTGTCTCACAGTCCTGGCATCCGTCATCGTGCTGTTGGACCCCACCCCCATGAATTTTTTGAGATACCCTCTCAAAAATGAAATGCCCATCATATTCTTAGGCAGAAAAATTCGCTAGAGCTATTGGCTCTCTCCTTGCAGACCACGTCCACAGCCTTTTCCTTCATACTCTCAGAGAATTCTGTCCCTGGCCTGCGGATTTACAGAAAATGACTTGAAGTTGCATTTGCTGTTACCCAATCATAGTACAAATATGTTACCCCAAATGTTAATGGGGCTCCATATGGCCTGGCCTCACGACAGCATATTACTCAAAGAAAGAGAAAGTAATTCTGATTCTGACTCTTGAGGTTCTTTAAAAAAAATATTTCTTTAAAACAATACACCTCATCACATCGCATCCTAAAATTTGTCTCCCAAAGTTCTCCACCCCAATTTTCAGGTTAACTACCCAAAATTGTCCTCCCCACTCCTTAGTCTTCATTTTCCCAAAGAAATTTTTTAAATTGTACAGTATTCCCATCTTCGCAGACTTATTTTCTTGTTCCCTCCCCAAACTCCTTTTATAGCAGAACTGTCCTGCTCGTGCTGGCACATGGGGAACCTCGCAGCCCCCTGCCCATCCCTGGTTCATTGACTCTCCTGATGAGTGTAACACGCAAAGGGAGAGGGCATGGTGCGGGCAAGAACAAACTTTCCTGCTTCAGGTAGTGGGGAAGAAGAATGGCATGAAGTTTTGCCCCTTTTACAAATAAATTTAAATTCTGAATGGATGAAAACAAGACAACAAATGAATTGCCACTGAATGGTGCAGCGACAATAGTCATCCCCAGAGTCCTTAGGACTGCAACGAAATAACATTCCGGAAACAAGTTAAAGCTTTTCTGACACAGGAAAAGACTTTACTGAAAAGGGGTTTCACTTGAGCACTGTATCTGAAAAGTGACAGCTGTGAATTCGCTTAAATGCAACAATAACCATTAAAAGGAACCCAAAACAACTATTTGCTACACACGCAAAAGCAGCTTATAAAGAGTGTATTTGTAGCTCTAGGCAATATTCAGGCAACAGAATAAAACAGGGCCAAGTACAAAGAAATTCGGTCCAACTCAGTGTCAATACCAGAATGCGTATGCAAAGGAACTCCTGGATTCAGTTCAGCTTCATTGACTGCCAGCAACAGAAAAATACCCTGACTGACTTAATCAAAATAAAACATTATTATAAAAATATAAAGGAATGCCTCAGAGTGAAGAGGAAGGTTTAAATTTAACCATTTCTCTCCCCTGCTTTAAACCATAATTAAGATCATTGATGTTGCCTATATATTGTGCATGGCCTGGCCTATTTCTGCCTTTCCAGAAGTTTGTGTCCCGTCTCTCTCTCCCTCAATATCCAAATGCTACTCACATTGACCACCTCACGGTTTCTCTTCTACCATTGTCCTCTAGCCACAGGACCTTTGCACCCTTCCTTCAACTAGCTCTCATCTACTCATCCTACAGGTGAAATCTTAAGCTGCACTTCTCAGGTGAGTTTGGGCTTGGGTACATGCCCAAAGTAAAATCAAAGTAAAACAGCAAACCTAGATTATTAATTTCATCAGGAAATAAAGCTTACAAAAAAAGGAAAAAATAACTAGCATATACCACATGACTAAGGCATGAATAATGTTTACCCACATCCATTGTATTGCTGAACACTGAATTTTCTAGCCAAAATTATATAACTGTACTGGTTGGAAGAGGGGGCAGGAGAGTGATTGATTTTATATGTGAGGGGGAGGGGAAAGGGGGAGGTGAAACGGAGCTAAATATTTACCTTCCAAAGCAGAAAAGTCACCAAAAAGTGCCTAAACCTGAAAATCAAGATATAACACTAAAAGCCCGTTAATCAGAATTTTGGAGATAGATACCAAAAGAAATAGAAGAGTTCAAAGTGTTTGCCTCTAGAGGATTGGGCACAGGGAGAAGCAGGAAATAGAGAGGTGACTTCTGTCTTTAAAATAAATCTTGAGACATTAGTTCATTCCTAAAGCCAGATATACATATAACTTTATTTTTTAAGTGACAGTATTTTTAAAAAGCAGTAAATGGGCTAATGGGAAATTCAACTATAATTAAAACGATGAAGACAAGAATGAGGCTAAGGTATGTTGCAAAAACTTGTGCACTTCCTAGAGATGGGACACAAAATTGATCTTTTATAATGTACTTTTTGAAAGACCTGTTAGCCAAAAGCCTTTTCTCGAAAATATATAAATCTCTATGATTGCAATTAGCACCTTGTGTCTAAAAATGTCTTTTCATTTTAAACTGCTTATTGGTAGAGTTTCCAGCAGTGGTAGGTCACCAGGACAGGATTGTCTAGAAGAATTCCTTCTCCAAAATGCATCACAAACACTGGTGACATTATTTTTTCAAGATGAAAACTGATGTTCGATGGCCCCAGTATGTTGCAAGGCAATTATTTTTTACATGGAAAATAATAATAAGTCTGTGTTCTATAGCAGAGGACGCATAAGTTTGAGGATTAGGAGAACTGAGCTTCGGACCTGCCCTGCCCGATACAGTATTCACTGGCCACATGTGGTACTTGGCGTCTGCAAGTATTGAAATATTGAAATATCCCGTCTATGTAAAATTTACAAGTGGCCACCAGAAAATTTTAAATCACATCTGTGGCTTGCATTATTCCTGATGGACAAGGCTGCTCTTGGCTTAGCTCTTGCATTGTATTGATATTGCTGCAAGTCACTGGACTGCACTGGACTTCAATTTCTTAAGGGTAGAAATGAGGGCATTAGATAGATAGATGTCCTCTAACGTCGTTAAGGAATTTGAGACTTGGAAAACCAGAAGACGGTTCCGGCAGACGGCTCACCCCACCATGCAGAACTTCCCTCCCTGCCTCCTTCAACCCCACCTGGACATCTTTACCGAACCCTGCTCTCGCCAGTCACAAATAGCCTGAGTGAAACACTCTACAATTACTTCATTACACCCTAATCCCTGCATGATGGAATCAGTAGTGTTACCCTGTTTCACAGATAAGGAACCCTGAAAAGGTTAGGCTATGCGGGAAGACCTCGGAGCCAGGAGTTGGAGGACTAACGATCCACATTCCTCTGAATCCCGTGCCTGCTTTTTCATCAGCCTGCTCTGCTCGCCTTTACAGAAACCAAACTGTGTCCCCTTTGGAAACTAAATCGTAGCCCCAACTTTCTGAGTCAGTGCACCTCTCCTGTGTTATTTTCCACCCCTGGCTCCTCAGCACCTGAAAAGGATGGTTAATGAACATTTTGTACCTCAATATTCCACACCTCTGTGTCACCTGGTTTAAAGTGATATCGCACTCTAAGGTGGAGCGGTTGGGTTTGTAAGAATAAATACCCCCCTGAATACACACATGCCTCTTGTCCACCCCAGATGAGTATTGCTGAACAGTTATTCCAACACTGTTATCTTAATTTTTTTTAAAAAAACACTCTTTATGAATTGTCTTTGGAGGATACGATGTATTCCTTTGAGTGTACATGGCACAAATCTTGTCTTTTTCTTTATGCATTGTTTTTGTTGTGCCAGAGAACAAGATATCAAAAGGACCTAAGAGGCCACCTGAAGAGACTCCTAATGGTCTAAAATAAATGGAACAATTTGAGCATTGAAAATAATAATAATAATAGTATCTGATTAATATATAGCAAGTATTTGAACAGCCATACTGTAAAAACAACTCATTTACCATCCCCGGAATTTGCCATCTCACCAACCCATACATAAAAATCGGCCAAGGGAATAAATCAAGCATTTAGCTCAATTTCCCCCTATAAATTCCATTTCAAAAAAGCCAGTAGTTACTGGGAAAAAAGCCTTTTACTGAACATGTCCAGCTAATAAGTGCAGAAAGAATGATAGAATTAGAAAATCACCATTTTGCAACCCCCAATAAAATAATGGATTCGGGCCATGATTATAGATGCTAAGATCATTCGGGTAAAATTTGATGAAGAACTTTCCATGAAGAAATCCAGGCAACACCATCTGAAAGTAAAACCTTCAAAATCATGTATTTCCTCATGTGTTGCAACAAAAAATAAAAAGCATTTGCTCTAGAAAAGAAGGAAAAGAGGGATAAGGAGGACTTGAATCTAACCAAGCCTCCATTTCTAACCTGCCACTATTTATAGGGAATGGAGAGGCTAGAGAAAAAGCTGAACACCAGAAAAAGCAATCCGCAGACATTCTGCAGGAAAATTAACACAGTGTATTCAATACGTACATAGCATTCTTTAACAAAATTTAAAAATGAGAGACTATCGTAGACAAAATGAGTTAAGAATACAAAAAGCAAATGTAATGTGCACACCTTATTTGGACCCTCATTCAAACAAACTGACTTAAAAAAACACCACTTTTGAAATAATTTTTTTAAAAACTTGAATATGGCCTGAATATTAGATAATAAGAGATTGTTAAATTTTTTAGGTAGGATAATGCATTGTGATTGTTCTAAAAAGATGCCCTTACACACTGGAGGTGCATAACAAACTAGGCATTCAAAATACATAATATTTGGTATTTGCTTTAAAGAATGAATTTTACCAGAAAAACAACACCACAGCCACCAACAGTAGTAGAAATAACAGGGATGGGAAATGAAATAAGGCTAACAAAATGTTTATTGTAGGGAAACTGGATGATAGGTACACTAGGACCCAATATATTTTTCTCTCAACATCTGTACATGTTTGAAAGTTTCTATAATAGAAATAATTTAAGCTCCAAATAATTTGTGCACAAGCCAATTCTTCAGTCTCATGACTGAAGAATTGATGAAAATGTGTCATTCCGTTTTTGTTGAGCATGGTTTGTCTCTACCATAATAAGAGGTTTTCTGTGCTTTTCTGAAACCAATTCCAAAGGAGGAGAACTGGGTTTGAACTACCATTCTGGGTGACCTTGGGCAGCTGGGCCTCCACACATCTGGCTTTCATTCTCAGCAAGTAAGGGAAGAATTGATCACCGAGGTCTTTTCCAGCTATATTCTAGAAGTGTTATACTCTAGAATAATTGAGTAATGCAATAGAATAATTGGATAACGAAATAGCTTTTTAATTCAATAATAATTATTTAATTATATAACTATTCATTTTTTTTAAATAATTTAAAAGACAGCTTCATTGCCTACAATGACTACAATGACTATATTTAACATTCGATCACAGTGGTTATACCAGGTCAGATATATTTAAATAAATCAATTCTATGAACCATAAACTGATTTCCTTTGTATTTTCTGATAAAAGGAAAGCCTAACCCCTGGAAATTCTCCCCTGCTAATGAGAATCCAATCTTGATTGTCTACGTGGTTCAGATCGCCAGGTAACAGCTCAGTTTACTACACCGAATACACTGGTTGCCACATCACGCGGCCAAAAGCCTCCAAAACAGTTATCTGATACTCTGTAGACTAAAAGAAAAAAAAATGGAGGTTTTCTATTCTTTCAATAAGTGTGCCGATGACTTGAAGTTGACCTTGGGGATCAAATATTGCCAAGTGAACTAGCCATTATATCCTCACCTTCTGCACACACAGAGGGGAGGTGAAGCCAGCAGGATAATACAGTTGGGGGGGTGTTTTGTTTTTATTTGTTTTTGCTTTTTCATTCTCAGTCCATTATTTTTTTTCACAACTCCATTCTATGTTTTTCCTATACACTTTCAATTCCTAGGAACTTCTCTAATTTAGGATCAAACAAATCACTCATTTAGAGTAATGTTTCTATACCTTTCTTTTGATAATGTCACTTAATCGAACTGTTAAATTGCCACTGGCATTATTTGATTCTTAAATTATTTTTTACAAGGCAGATTTTTCATATCTAATGTCACTCCTCTTAAGCTCATTTTAAAACTCCAAGTCACTGCTTTTCAACAAGGGAAGAAATATAACTTGCAATCAGTAAAATAATTAAATATTTGTATTGGAACATGGTAGGTATAATTAATTACCCTAATTAGGTTTAAATCTGAAATATTTGAATGATGGCTAATTACCTTAAAAATAAAATTGCAGTTATTTACCTTTATTACTTAATATGAATTTTTTCTTAATTGCAAATAATTAACCAACCTGTCAATAATTTACATGTTAAAATGTGTCAGATCTTGAAGAAAGTAGAATTTGAGGCTGCAGTTTTGAAGTTTTTGGAAATATCTCTGGTTTTTTGCCCTGCCTTAGGAAAACAGAAATTGGGATAATGGGGAAAAATAGGGGAAGGGTCATCAAGGAACACATATAAAGGACACATGGACAAAGCCAAAGGAGGTAGGATCAAGGATGGGAGGCAGGGATGGATGGAGTGGGGGGAAGTGAAAGGAGGAAAATGGAGACAACAAAAACAATTTAAAAAAGAAAGAAAATCACAGGCAGATTTAGAATGTTGAGAGTTTATGCAATCACCTTTTGTTTCATTTTTCTAAGTCCTTCCAAGGTAAAATTTTCTATTGCCTTTTAAATAAGAGGTCTGATTGCTTTGAAATAGTGTATTCCTTTTGAATTCCCTCATGAATTTCATATTAGGCTATAAAATCCTTACTAGTAATTTTGTATGGAAATGCTTGAAATTCTCTTGAAATAAACTTCCAAATACAAGTTATCATTGTTTTCAAAAGCCCTGTGGGACACCACTTGAAATCTTTTGTACTTTAAGCGCTAACCAGAAAAGTACATATCTCAACTGCTGCTGGACGACCACATGGCATACCTCTGAGCAGCAGCACGCCATCCTGGCCATGTGGGTCATGTCTGTTGGGCTATCCCGCCTGGCTGTGGGCGGTGGCCCTTACCTCTGGCAATTTCATGTTCAATTCCATGAAAATGTTCTACTAAGAGTAAACACTCAACAACTATTTATTAATTAGCTAGTAGTTTCCATAGCAGCAGATTCCACTGAATATTGTTGAGATATTAAAAGACTCCGATTCCACAATTTCTTAATAATCAAGTAGTGCCTGATAAGAGTTAAAACTCTCCTAATCTGTGATATATCCACACAGTGCAAAGAAATTGTTGGCAACCTGTGCATTCATTCAATGGGGAGAAATAGACAAACTAGACTTGTAATTGAAACCCACAGTGTAAAAGTAGGCATTTACCAAACAAATACAATGACTAACAAATTCTGCTTTGCTCTAAAAGAAAGACCTAGTAATCATTTCAGTGACCAACACAATATAAAGCTTTCTAGCTATGAGTGTGTTGCTGACCCTCAGTTTTTTCACCTATTAAATAGAGAGCCTAATACCCACCCTCATAGTAAGTATTGTGGGAATTAAATGAGACAGCGTATGTGTATTAGTGCATAACAATTGTTCAATATAATTACATGTAGCCCAATATTTCCCAAATGGTTAGAGTTGTTATTTTAGGTTTTTGGTTTTTTTACTATTGCTACACATACCACACCATGCGACATACTGAGGTAGAAGCAATCCTACTGAACAATTGTTATTAGGTAGTTTATACCCAACTTACCAGATGCTGACTAGCACAGGATCTCAAGAGGCAACCTGTTCAAACTTGTGTGGCTGGTACTCGCCCCTCCTGCTTGCTATTCTAAAACTGTCTGCTTGTCTGATCCCTCCCCAACCTCACCCATCCTTTGGCTCTCACTTCTGAGTCCCCCCACAACCTCCCCTTCTGGGCTCCAACTCCCACCTGCACCTTCTCAGCTGCCACCTTCCCTAAGGACCACTTTAGCTCATTCTTTCCTGGTCATTGTCTTCACTACCCTGCACACTTGAATTGCATTCCTCATATATTCATCTGAGTCAAGTACTTTCACCGTAAGCATCTTTGCCACAGACATCTTTACCGTAAACACTTTTGATGCAAACATTTTTGCTACATAACTAATGGGCCATAAGGCAATTTTGCTGTAAAACATAAAATAACTGCTTGACAGTTTGGTTTATTTGGTTGGTTAGTTGGTTTCATTTACCCACTGATGAATCAACTGCCTGGTGAATCAGCCGCCTTCAGCAGACTGTATTTAAGCTAACTGTCTATTTGGTTTCATTTCTCCCTTGACGAAGGACTAGCAATTACTCCCATTTTTATGTCAAATGCAAACCTTACCCCTCATAAATGGTCTGCACAATGACACGCAGAGGTGGTGGTGGTCTTAAAATAGTTAGAATTTCTTCCAGATGACAGTGACCTGCCCCAAGAGTTGGTTCCTTATTTTGAAATACACAACATTGGGGAGCAAAAGAGAGGCGGAGGGCGTTCTTTGAGGGCACAGCGTGGAATCCATCTTTCCCATAGAGCAAGGACAAGGGTTCAAGCACAGCCCCCATGAAATAAAATCAGTTATTTGCACAGTACTGCCATGAATTTACACACATTTTAGTTTTTAATTTTGTTATTCACTTTTTGTGTGTTTAAGTCTTGTTTAATGCTCCTTTTTTATTTGTCATGGTATTATACATTTAGGGCAAAATTGCCTTACAGCCAATTAGTTATGTGGCAAAAATGTTTGTGGCAAAATGCTTGCAGCAAAGATGTCTACAACAAAGATGCTTACACTGAAAGTGATTTTATACCTAAAATCATTTAACTCACTTGAAAGAAAAGAGCCTTTTTTTTTAATGTCAGCTTAGTAATACGCATATATAGATGGGATAGGATGGGGGGAGTGAAACATGAAGAAAGATACAGAGATAACTGAAGTTCGAGGAAGAGCGAATTATTCATTCTTTGAGACAATTGGTTCACCAGTAGCTGAGGTGGGTTTACACAGTGACTCAACCTCAGTCCAGAATTACAGGTAACAGGGCTTTATTTACTGAACTAACCCAAGTCCTTCTCTTTAGAAAAGAAACTGAAATACAATGGTGCTACACAAATTGCTCAAAGTCACACAGCTGACTAGAGCCGGAGCCTGAGCTACCCTTCGGCTTTTCATGACAAGTGTCCCAAAGCAGAGACGCATTCAGACGGGCCGTGGTTATTCAACACAAACGTAGCAGGCCTGTCATAAAGGGGCCCGATCCCCGCTCAGTTGGATGTACTTAATCATCCCTTTGTTTAAAGACTTCCTGGCCTCTTCTATGCCCCCATTTGAATCACAATCTCAAATTATGGAATAAATGTTTGTTAAGATTTGGGGAAAGAGATGTAGCTAAAAAGTATAATTACACAGTAAGCACTGTGTCTGTCTTTTCAGGGAAGACAAATGCAAACACACACTCTAGACTCAGGGAAGGACCTTGGTTATTGATTTTAAGTTGAAACGAAAACTGCATTTTTTTTTTCTTTCAGTGACAAAGGATTGCAATGAGAAAAGAGTCATACTGGGGAAT
This sequence comes from Desmodus rotundus, assembly GCF_022682495.2. Lineage (NCBI taxonomy): Eukaryota > Metazoa > Chordata > Mammalia > Chiroptera > Phyllostomidae > Desmodus > Desmodus rotundus. Next base: position 148,612,498 of record NC_071392.1, read on the forward strand.
CTTTGAAAGTGCTGAGTGACAGCATCTGAAGTTTTTACAGGGACCTCCGAATGCTGCGATCATTCCACTTCTGGAGCTATGATGTGGATTCTCCTTCTAAGAAAGAAAGTGAAGGTAATAAAGCCCTATCACCTAATTCCGGAGTGAGGGTGAGTCACTGGGTAAGCCGACTTCAGCTGCTGGTGAACCAATTGCCTTGAGGAATGAACAGAGCGAGTCTTCCAGGTGTGGTCCTGGGAAACAGCACCGCACAGCACTGTTGTACGTACAAGTCAACGGCTGCGGGGTTAGCTAGCTCTCCTCTGGTTTGAAACTTGAATTTGTTCAACAAGCCTGCAAAGGCAAGCAACTGACTGAGAAGGACAGTTGTTAGAGTCCTGCGAAGGCACCAGAGACCAGGAACTTGGAGACCTGGGGTCTTTCATGGCTAAGACATAAAAAAAATTCCAAAGTCCTTGGGGGGGGGGGGAACCTACCCATACATTCACAACAAGGTACAAAGAACTGATCACACAGCCTCTGCTCCCTTCTTTTTCAACAAAACTGCTCTCAGGAAAACGCTGGACACTACCGTTCCGCTGCTCCCTCTTTCACTTACTAACCAATCTTCGGCAAGTCATCGAAGCTTTAGGAATCTCAGCCCTCTCGCCACTTCTAAAATAAGATGGTGCTAATAGTAGCTACCGTTTCTATGAGAACTAAATGAGATAATACATCTAAAGCACTTAGCAATGCGTCTGGAATAGAGGAACAGCCCAAATAATTGACAGGTATTATTTTTATTATGATCAATGGCAATGACGGTGCAGCTGAAAAATAGCTTGAAGGTACTCAAGCCAGTTTACATAGGGTGAGGGACAAAAGTAAAGATACAAAATGAAAAAGAAAAGAGACAACCTTTTCCTTTCTTTAACATATTGCTAAAGACTGCTTCCAGTTTTACAACAGTAGGAAGCCAAGCACCAGTGTGTTTGTTCTCTTTATTTTCTTATAAAATCCAACCAGTTCTTGTAAGAAAGAACCCTGTGTTGACCTAACTAGACTAGGATTGCCAGATTTAGCAAATAAAAATACTGGACTCCCAGTTAAATTTGAATTTCAGGTAAATAATGAATGCTTTTGGTATGATTATCCCATGAAATGTTTGATACGTGTCTTAAAATGTATTTGTTGTATCTGAAACTTAAATTTAACTGGGCATCTTGCATTCTATCTGGGACCCCGAATGAACACCTGAGCCCCAGAGATCAGAAGAATCTAGATGGTGCACCTGAGCAATCTTCAGAGAGGATGAGTAGAGGCCTGGGGGCTGATAAGGGTGCTTAAAGGAAAGGGAACTATGACACTTCCCTTCACTGGTTCGAATGGGTTCCTTTTTCTTGCCATCAGAAAGGCTTCAATACCAAAACACCATCTTGTCTTTTTTAGTTTTCCGATCTTAAAAGATGGTGAAATAATACCTATAGACTCTTGTGAAAACAAAACAAAATCTGAATATGAAAGTGCTTTGTAAGTTCCGGTTTGGGGACCTCCAGGTAAAAATGCTAGATTGAACAGACTGCCCCTCCAGAAACTCTATTAAGGTAAGAGAAAGTGGGTTTTTTCCCCCCTGCATGAAGCCAAAAGGATACGAGAAATAGAACCCAAAAAGACAGAGAGAAGATAGAGCAAAAGCAAGTCCTTCAAGGTGCCAGACAGGTGAGTAAAGTTGTCTTGGCCCTTCTAGACCAGATGAACTAAAAATCAAGTAACCTCAGTTAGCAACATGTGGAGAAAAATCTCCCAGCTAAGTTCTATTCAAATCCTTGACCAATTCAATGATGAGATATAATAAAATATTGGGTGTTTCAAGCCATTAATTTGGGGTAATTTATACAAGACTGGAACACGGAAGGCAGAATAGGACTGGTGTCATTAAGACATAGGGTGCGATGGGGCACAGGTGGAGATCCATTTCTAACTAAGATCGGAGAATGTTCACAAGGAACTCTCAAGCTGCTCTTAAGGGATTGATATAAAACAAGAAGCATTTCAGATAGTGTACAGCATAAGCTTAAAGACCTTATCTCTTTCAGAGGGCTGCTGAGAGCCCTCAGATACTAGTCTGAAGTTCCGCTGAAATTAGAGGAAGACATGAAGGTCAAGTGAGCAGTAAAGCCCCAGGTGGTAATGGGAAAGATGAATAACCCCATTAAAAAATAGTAGCTTCAATTCTGAAAATAAGATTGTGAGAAGTGCATTATTTCCCAATACCTTTGAAACCTGCAGAAAGTTTTCCTTGCCAGTGCAAACACATAACCTAAACTTTTAATATAAGTATTATTGCTTTTTCTTTTTATGGACTGTATTAGAAAAAGACCGCATCTGTTGCAACTGACAGAATGCCAATTGAAACCAGCTTAGCAATGGGACAACTTTATTGACTCAAAAAACTTAAAACTTCAGAAATGAATCTGGCCTTCTCCAAGAACTCAAATGGTAATTTCATTCTCTCTCTCTCTCTCCCTCTTTCCCTGCGTGTTCTATGTGTTGTCTTGTTTTTTTCTGCCATACCGAGGCTTATAAGATGTTGAGCAGGCTGTAACTTCAGATAAGACTGAGTCTTCCCAGTTTGGTAAACCCAGAGGACAGTGAGAGCTTCTTTTTTTCCAACCCCTCCTTACTAGTGTTTTAAATCCCAGGGAAGTTCCATGACTGGCTCACTTGTTCACAAGCCAACCCTTTGTCCAGTCATTGCTCACCATTTGATAGGATAATATGATTGGCCAGTGCTCAGAGAAGTGGCATCCCCCACAGAACCCCTTGAAATGCAATAACTTCCTACCAAGAAAGGGGTAACAGTGCTGTAAACCGGAAGCAGGGCAAATGTGTTGCTGGGCTGATTTAAAAAAACAGATGCACAGCAAATAGATACAATGACTGACTTTGCAGAATTACAATTTGAAAAATGAGTCCTCATAAAGGGCTCATTTTACCCCTGTTAAGGGTGGCATAACTATTCGTTCCTAATACATTCTTTCCTTACCCCATCTCAGTCTAGTCTGATTGACTCTGGACTGAAGAAATCACAATCCTTGCAGACTGAAACAATGTGTAATCTCCTCTTCCCACTGTCCCCACCCCACTCCCCACTGGCTATTGTTAGATTGTTCTTAACTTCAATGGATTACAGGAACTACTATAAAGGGCACATGGACAAAATCAAAGGGGAGGATGGAGGTGGGGGAGGGAGGTGGGTTCAGCTGGGGTGGGGTGGAGGGATGGGGAGAAAAGGCATACAACTGTAATTGAATAACAATAAAAAAAAAATTTTTAAAAAGAAACAATGTGTACATCACAAAGAAGGTCAATGAATAGACGGGGTGGTATAACTCTCCTTTTCTGAACTCCTGACATGGGCAGCAAAGACAAAACACTCAAGCAAGGCTGTGTACCTCTTGAGAATGCAAAATAAAAGATAAAGAGCAAAAATAAGGTAAAGAGTGGATAAATTTTCCACTCCTGTACAGTAGATTTTCTTTCCAGACTTCTCATTCCCTCTCCAAAACTGCAGTGCAGATTTTGCAAGCATGATGGGTTACATAAGCAGGATTATGTACGCTCCCTGCACGCTCTGAAGCCAGCTGTCCATCCAGTTCTATTTCCAGATAGGAAAAAGGATCGCTGCACAGCGTCGACACAATGCTGGAGAGATGCCGATAAATTCTGACTCTCTCGTTTCAAATTAGGGAGAGGAAAATACATTTGGAAAGCTGGTTCAGCTAGACTCTCTTAATGATGAAAATGGCATTTTGATCATATGCTCATGGCTTTATAGTTATACATTCAGTGTGCATATCAGGATCTACACAGTGTATTTGAGTGGTACAGGTTTAATTGTGTCCTCCAAAAATCCATTTGCTGAAGTGGTAACCCTCCACCCTCTGTACCTCAGAATGTAACCTTATTTGGAGGTAATCCACTGAAAATGAGGCCATTAGCATAAGCTTGAATGTAATATGACTGGCATTTTTGTTAAAAGGGTAAATTCGGAGGCAGACACCCACAGGAATAATGTTATGTGATGATGAAGGCCATGATCAGGACGAGGCTGCTACAACTTAAGGCTCACCAAAGATTGCCAGAGAACCACCAGGAGCCGGGCCAGAGGCCCCAAACAGTTAGTTCTCCCTCACAGACTCAGAAGCAACCAGTTCCACCAACAGCTTGATCCTGAGCTCCTAGCCTCCAGAATTGTGAGGCGATAAATTTCTCTTGTTTGAGCCACACAGTTAGGGGGCTGGGAGGTCAAGCGCAGAGGAATGGAAGGTCTTTGGCAGATCACACTTAGGATCATCCAAGGAGATTCTGAAAAAAAAAAGAAGGGGCCTCTCAAAGAAGAAAGCACTAAAATCAAGGTCCTTATTATAGATGCTAACTAACTACAGGCACATCTTGTGAATGAGGTGGTATTAGAGACTCTGTCCCAAAACGAATAACCTTCAAACTGAAATCCACAAAAAGAAAAATAATGTGAGTTACAGCTTGCATAGTCTATCTTTACACAGAATTAGAGGAGAAATCTATTTAAAACAAGCAGTTAGAAAAGCATCATTTCCCTGGCGTGATCATCATGTGCTTCGTGTTGGCAGGAAGATTTCATTTCCAGTGATATTTTCCAATTTTTTTTAAATCCCTGCTGTTTTCTTTGTAATCGTAATTTTGTATTTTTAATTCTGATAACTCAAGTGTCTCTAAGCAGAACTAAGCTGCATATTCATGAGCCCTGATTTGCTCTAGTGATTATTTCTGAGACTGTGTATCTGTGAAGACGCCAAGAACTTGAGCCCTGTGCTCGGGCAATTATGTCAGATTGGCTCAGAGCTGAGGGAGGTGGGAGACCCCTGTCTTTCGTTTCTCTTTGAAGGGTTCTGTTGGTCTAGTTGAGGTCAACTTGCAGTTGCTACCAAATGGGGCTGATAATTAGTTGCCTCAACACTGGCAGGAGGGATAAAAGTCTACTTAGTATGTTAACTAGAGAATTGTTAACTTTTCATCAATCAGCCTTTGGTCCTAGAGAACAAAGGGGAAAAAACCAAAAGGGAACAAAAGGATTATATACATATATATTGAACGATGTTTTGTGCGCGTGAAAAATATGGATGCAGAAATAAAACAATTAAAACATAGATGACCAAAGGAGAAAATACATACTAGTAACTAGAAAAACATCTAGAAATCATCTATCTTTCTGTCTAAAACTTGGCTTCTCTCTGGAAATGGCCCAGGTTTGGGGTGCTAACAAAATTGGAGTTTGAATGTCACTACTGCTACTTCCTAGCTATGGGCCAAAGGGCAAAATTCCTTAACCCCTAGGCTTTGCTTTCTTTGTGACGACTGATGCCGTCCTCTGTGAAAGGATAATCCCACTTCCCTCTAACGGTTTGCTGGGGACTTATATGAGATGCAGTGAAAGCATAGTATGAAGTCTAGCACAAAGCACATATTCAATAACACTAGTGTCTTCCTCCTCCTGATTGCTGTTGTTTTCCTCTCCTGGCTAAACATTTCTATTTTTTAAGGCCTTGCAGCTCCTGTTAGCAGCCATTCCAAACTAGAACAAGCCACGCGTCTAGGTAGTTCTTCCGAAAAGATAACTCCCTAGCGGCCACCTATCCACTTGCATGCACTTGTGCTTTCCCCTGTCAAGTTAAAAGAGCACCAACTAGGTTTAAAAATTTGGCTCCGCATTTGCTAGATATACGACCATGGGTTTTCTAACCTTCGGTTTCCTCATCTGTAAAATGGGAATAAAGTAATACCATGGTAGGGTACTTTTTAGAATTAAAAAAAGATAAATCATATGAAGGGGCCTACCAGAGTAGCTGGACACAGTCGTAGATTAACAAATAACATCCACGGTTGTTAAGTCTGTCCTGCTCATCCTACTTCCCCCAGAAAACGCCAGTGAGAAGAAACAGCGTGTGCAGGGCCTGTGTCCTTCCTTTCTGTAATGCTGTGGCAATAGTTACGTGGCCACATTGTTCAGTTCCAGAAACAGCTCAAATCCACAGCGAGATTCCACCCCAAACCTCCACTCTCCAGATGTTATGGTTGAAGCCCAGACACTTAAAGTCGCCTTCCGGAGGCCACAGAGCAGAGGAAATCGGAGGTTCTAAAGCCATGAGATCAGAACAATGATGTGTCTTGGGGCAACTGTTCGGCTTCCTGGAATGACTCAAATCTCCGCCTTGAAAAATTTGACCCAACAAAAGATGTTTTCTGCCGGTCAGTCAATCTGTCTGGCGTTATGTGTATGGGAAGTTTCATTTGAGATATATTTTACAAGCATACACAAAGCTACAGTATATTTATTCATTGATTTAGAGTATGAATCTCTACTAGGGAAATAACCTTTGTCTATATAATTTTGAGAGCAAGGACTATGCCTTAATCTTTGGATCCCTAAAAGTACTTAGTAAAATGCCTCCTAATCCATATTTATTAAATAAATCATGGAGAATTACCTCATTTGGGGAGGGGGCTCCCCTACTTTTCCCTGGCTCCTCCTTTATTGTGCTGTTCACAACAGACAGAGTAGCTCTTTCCCCCTCTGACCCTTTGCACCTGCTCTGCCCCTGCCTCAAATGCTCCTCTCCCCATCTTACCTATTAGCTGGCTCATTCTCTACCTTCAGTTCCGGACTGAAGAGCCACTTCCTCCCAGAGGACATCCACATCCATCCTTTGTAAACTCCAGTCACTATCTTACCTCCCTGGCAGCTTCTTTAATTGTGTCTATCACAAATAAAACAAACAAAACCAAACGAGGGTGCCCATCCCAATCAGAATGACCAGATGGTACGTTTTACATAAGCAATGAGAACACACTGCTTATCTGACTCGTTCTCTGCTACATGCCTAAGGCCTAGTATTGTTCCTGGCAGCTAGAAAGGGCTCGACAGATATTCACTGGAAAAAATGAGCAAACGAATGCAAACCAGGGACCCAGAATGACTTTCTGATCTAGTATTAGGACTACGTGAGCAGACTCCTATTTGTTTTCTGTTAGAGCTAGACAATGTGGACTCAGAGCACTTGGTTCGCTTTCTTTATTTTTTTAATCAATTAAATGTATTCCAGGGTGCAAGGTTAGTGCATTGGTGGATTCTGAAGACTTCACACCCAAACCTGAGGCTTCGGCCTGACTATTAAGGCCCCCAAAATCAAGATTGGAAATTGCATTGGAGAGTTTTGTGTTTCTTTTGAAAATTGATTCCCACCTGTCAGTCAAGAAATGAGCACATAGGCATCTGTGTTTCCCTGTTTGGTTATGGAGAAAGAGCAGGTCGATTCTCAGCACAATGATTAAAACGGCATCCCCTCCCCACGCCCCAAACCTTCGTACAGAAGTGAATCAGAGCTGGCAGGCCATTACCGCAGAACAGTACCCAGCTGACAATATTGACTGAAAAGCAACTACCTTGTTTATTTTCTGTGGACTTAATGATGGGACAGGCACAAACGGAGCTTGCTGTCTTAGCTCTTAGTCATTAATCCTGTCGTAGGGCTTAACCACTACCCTGTTGGCCATGCAGAGAGAGACAGCAAGCTAAACTCAAAGCCCGGCCAGAATATTGAGACTACCTCAAGGCCGTATTGCTTTACAGTTAGTGTTCTCCTTCCCATCATGTTAATGAACCATAGGAAAATACACCCCAAATGCCTCATTAAAAATAATCTTTGCTATATAAACATTCTTAAAAGTTTATAGATTTTGCTCATTAAATTATTTGGCTCTACATAGAACATTTGTATCAGCAATCATCACAAATAGGAATTCTTATGAGGTAAGAACATTAATCTTAAAAAAAGTTCTCAAATTGAATGAAATTGTATGATTAATACCTTTAAGAATGATCAAAATTAACAAAGAATTGTGCTTTGTAATATTTCATTTAAAATTCATTCCATTATGAACAAGGAAAATGGGGACAGACTCATTGATGGAGAGCAGGATGACAGCCAGGGGGACAGTTAGAGGGTGGAGGGATGGAGCAAAAAGGAAAAGGACTCATGGACATGGACAACAGTGTGGTGATTGCTGGAGGGAGGGAGGTATAAGAAAACTAAATGGTAAGGGAAGAAAGATGAAATAAAGATTAAATCCAACATAAATAAATAACTTTTTTAAAGTTTTATTCCATTATGATTTTTCGCTTTTTCTTACATTTTTAAGTCAATCAAAAGAATTTTTTTTCAGATCTCAAACAGAGCCCTTTTAAAAAGCCCACAGACTCTAGTCTCTCAGTGCAATAAATCATCCCTGTAGGTGCCTAAAATCCATGCAAAAGTCAGATTTAGGACTGACCACTTTCTGTAGATAATCATTCCTCTACAGTAAAACCACTGGTGGGTTATCCTGAAATCATGCACGAAAATAAAACGAATACATAACATCTGATCTATGGGGTAGAGAAATGAACAGACTCCTGACTCCCTTCAGAGACAGACGAAGCGAGACATGTTCGACAGACTCAACACAGAGTCTACCGCACAGTAGGGCGTCACTATTTTTTTACTCCTGTGAGTTATTATGTAGTGTAGACAGAACTACCTCTAGTTCTGCCTAAATCACATACCCATGCATCTTCATTTGGTGGTGGACATACTACATTAAAATATCTTACCCTGAACTTATGTTCATGTCCAACTGGCTAAAAACAACTTCCTGCAACCTAGATATTTTTGCAAACGTTGTTACAACCAGTTTCAAAGAAATAGTTTGCATACTATACATTCTCATGTATACACTGAAAGTGCTTTTAAACACTGACATATTTTGAGAAAGTGTACGTTGGGTGCAAATGAGAAGTAGAAATGATCCAGGGCATTACGTATCCATGTTCTCATTTCCTCACAGTTCAGTATTAGCATTTGTCATAATTTGAAATGTTTTTAAATTACATTGGTGATTAGGTAATTTTCCTCTTCAGCTATCCAATTTTTCTGAAGCTCATCCCTTGAACTGAGTGCAGTAATAAAAAAAAGTTTGCCAAACAGCAAGCTTAAAAGAAATGTCCGCTCTGACTTTTCCCGTCTCAGAAGTGACATCAGCAGTGGCTGGAGCCATCTACCGCCCCATCAGCTTCACGGCAGTGATGATCATTCAAATTCATCGGGCACCTGTAACATGCCAGCATTGTGCTGGGCACTGCACATACATCGCTTCAGTTCATCTCCACAGCCGTGCTACAAGGCAGCAATGATCTCCAGTCTTCGGAGGAGGGAACTGAGGCCCGAAACGTTTCAGGAAACTATGGAAGTCTCACAGCTGGCAAAGAGTGGAATTTGGGATTCACAAGCAAGCAGTCTGACCGCAGAGGCTCCTGCTCTTCACCTCTAGACCAGTTCTGTTAAGTGGAGAGTTGAATTCGATTGATTGTTAAACAGATACAGACAAATTCTACACAATAATGGAATTCTAGACCAACAATTCTGACGTTGTGATGATAAAAACACTACAGCCTGAACTCCCAACAAATAAACTGATTATTTTTTATTGTCAACTGTTCATTATGATTTAATTGGTGGTAAATACTGAAAAGTTTTCTTAATATGGAGGTGGGGGTTGGGGGGGGGGCATCTAGGCATCCTCATATCCATAGCATCAGCTCAGAAAATGTACTCTCAAAAATCTGCCACTTTCAATCTTCAAAGTCAAGATATTGATTGACTGGTTTTTTCTTCTCTTACTTTTGAAAAAGATATGGAAAGAGAATAAAAGAGTGAGCTACACTGAGAACATGATCAAGGAGGAAAGAAAAAAAACTCCCTATTCTCTGCTCCTTGGCTTTCCATTTAGTCTGGTGTCTATTTGAATAACTTCACTTGACTTGGTGATTTGTCAGGGAAATTGATGGTCATAGAGCGGGGAACTGGGGATATGCTTTCTCTCCTGGAAAACTCTGCATTGTCTTCTTGAAGCCTTCCCTCTCTGTCTTTATTAAACATGAGCAAGGGAAGGCTCAAAAGAGGTTCACTGGATCCATCCGGGCTCCTCCCTGACCTGTGTCTCAGCCCTGCCAGCCTGCCGTGACAAACACCACAGACGGGGCCTTAGCAACAACGGAATTTATTTCTCACAGTTCTGGAGACGGGTTCTAGTGAAGGCCCTCTTCCAGACCACAGACTGCAGACTTCCCACTGTGTCCTCCCCAGTTGGAAGGGGTGAGCTGGCTCTCTGATCCTCTTTTGTAAAAGCGTTAATCTCATTCATGAGGGAGGAGCCTTGTGACCTAGTTCCACCCACCTCCTAATACTGTCACAGTAGGAGTTAGAATTTCAACAAACAAGTTAGGGGGCCACACAGGTCCTCAGGCCACAGTACTTTCCTCAATGGATATAAGCACACTCTTGCGCTCTCTCTCCCCCCACCCCTCTCTCTCTCTCTCTCTGTCACACACACCACCAAAAACACCCTTTATTTACTTTACAACTGTATGCACACTTCAGCTACTTACTGGCTTTTATGACTCTAAATTTATTCATTTCAATGAGCTCCCATCAAAGGTTTACTGAGTACCTGTTAAATCCCATACACTGTGAAAAACACCAGGTAAACAAAATGAATAATCTACAGTCCTTATTGGATTTTAAAGATATTTAGTTAAGAAGACAAATATCAAAATAAAAACAGCTAACTTTTTTGGAGCATTTATATGCCAAGCTGAGTGATTTCCATTCATTCTCTCAGTCATCACAAGAGCCTCATGGGTAGGTTTTTATTTTTCATTTGCCAGTTGAGGTAACTGAAGCTTAGATAAAGCAAGTAATTTAGACAGAACTATTGCTATTACTACTCGTAGAAATGTACATAAACATAAAGCATTTACTATGACCGAGAATCGTTCTAAGCACCTTACATACAACAGCTTATTTACTCTCAGTACCTTCCTTTTACCAACAAGGAAACAGTAGCACAGAAATGTTAAATAAATTCTCCAAAGTTACCCAACTAGAAGGTGGCAGACTGGGAGGCAAACCCCAGCATTATGATATCAGCTCTTCTTAATCCCTCACAACTCAGTCTGACCATCCCAAACCCATGCTCACTACCCCTAGGAAACCAAAAACAATGCGTAGTGTCCCCGATTAGGCAAATGTGTCAGTTTTTCAGGTCAGAGTACTAATGAAAGAAGAGGACCTAAGGACCACGGTTTATTTCAACACATTGAACTTCTTTCAGAATACTTTCTGATGTCAGTCTACAAATTGTACACAGAAGGTATAAAATTCAGCAGAGACACAAGGCTCCATTACAGTGTGGGACAGGGCTCAGGTTCCCTTTTGTAACAAAGAGGTAAGTGACCAACAGTCACTTACTACATAGAAACGCTTCCCAGCTTGGAGTGGTATGTTCCCTAAGCTCCATGAGAGTAGAATTTAGGTCCATTTTTACTCACCATTTCGTTTAGAAAATTGAGCATACTGATGGGCATACAGTAGTCACTCAATAAAATTTTATTGGCTACATGTTGAGAAAATCTGTCTGAACAACCACTCAGGCGTGTCTCCAGGGCTGGGACTAGGACCAGGTGAATGAAGTGTCCATCTTGAGTGCAAAATTTAGGAAGCATCAAAAAAATCCTTTTGCCTCAGACTCAAATATGGCTCAGGATGCTACTAATTCCATCTTTATGTAAAATTTTGCTATGTTGTTCATACGGATTATTTTGCATTTACATTTTTCTGCACCCTGATTATACACATTGATCACACACAAACTCAATAAAGGCAATAGAAGGCAAGAATATAAAGAAATGATTCAGGCTTGGACCCTATTTTCCTGAACTCACTGGGAAGTAACACATGATTTGATCTGTAAAGACATAGTAGAAAGTAGAAAATGTTGGATGCTGTATGTACTCCATAAAAAAATCACACCTAAATTTCTATAAGCTTTGAAGCAGAAATCAAAGATGTTTATTTCTCAATCTTAATTAAAATGATTTATTTTCTATAACAAATCTAGAAAAGGCTAACATGCCATCCTAGCAAGTAAAACCAATTAAACTTATAATGTTGGCACGTGAAGAACAGTTATCTTAAAGCCTTATATATCATTTCTATATTGTAAAACTTGGGGTTGACTTTAGCTGTCATTCACTGAGATTTCAAAAAAGATTAATTTCAATGAATATTCCTCAAGGGTTTTGTGATAACTTAAGCAAACCTGGGTTCCAAACTCAGGCCTACCCTTCAGCTGGATAGTCTTGCTAAACCTCTCTGACCCTCAGTTTTCACCAATGTAAAGGGAGAGGTAACACTTCCAATTTCATGGGGATGTAGGGAGAATTAAATGAAACAATTCATATAAAGTGCCCAGCGCACGGTAGTCACCCAGGCAGTGCCCCCATGGGTGTAATTAAAGCTTTGGCTCTCTGCCTCTCAGTGAATAAAAAATTTGAGTGTCATAATGAGTGGAAGAAATCCAGAAAACAATGTCAAAACCACTTGCAAGATAGAAATGAATGAGCTGGCATCCTCACAAACTCCTAGGTCCTTTTATTTTCCCTCCAGAACTTTGACTCTTCTGACTGCTTGAAAAGTGGCGCAAGGCTGCCATCTAGTGGTTCAATGAATGAAAACCAAACCCTTTGTATTTAAGAATCAGAACTCAGTCCTTCCAAAAACACCTCTATTCAAAAATAAGAATAATCCAATAAATTTTTCAAAAAAAACACCCTCAACACAAGACTTGATTGGCAGCAAAGTGACAAACAATAAAATTTGGGAGTAGTTCTTTTCCCCCCGGGTATAAGGAACTTTCTCAGCAAACATACATTGACCATGAAAATAATCAGACCTGGTTACATTCTTACACTTTAAGTTAAAAACAGCATGAATAAGGAACTGCCTACATTCTTGGCACTCGACTGCCACAGAATCACTCTTTCTCCATAGAATTCTAGATGACCTTCAAATCTACGTCCTTTTCTGACTTCCCTTGGGATATTATTTTTTCAACATTGATCTTTCAAACTGTGTAAACTTTACCAATTGTATAATTAGGTGGCTTCAGAGTTTTCGAAAAGAACTCACACTGATAACATCCTGACTATTTCATTTGGCAATATTCCTGTAGTTTAAGCAGCAATGACAAGGGAACTTATTAGAACATTCCTTTCTAATCCTGAGATTAATGAGTGCAAAAAAACCCCCTACTTTGCAAGAATTTGCACGGAAAGCTTGGTTCACATAATCATTAGAGAATTCATCGTTCTCTTTCAGAATTGGCCCATATATTGCAGAAAACATGTTTGCCTACCGAATGTTATTGAAAGAGCTGCCTAAATATCTCTGCCAGAGGTGTGCTTTATTGCTGGAAGTTCCCAGTTTAACAATCATTTCTTTAGATTTTGATGTTGCCATTTAAAAATTTATCCATTACCATTAGGAGGTATGAAGATTATATTTTCCAAAAATAGCCACAGCACTGTATCTGGTCTTATGTGCTCCTCCAGAACCTTGCAGCTTTCCATCGAGAAGTGGAGCCTATTTCCCTTCCCTTGAACTGGCCTAGGCTACTTGACCATCAGAGAACAAAAGAAGGAATGTGATGTGACTTCAGAAACTAATTCACACAAAATAATACGGTTTCTGACTGCCTTCTTTCTATCTCTCTGTCTGTCTGTCTGTCTGTCTATCTATCTATCTATCTATCAGGTACTCACCCTGGGAACCCAGCCACCACGCTGCAAGGAAGCCCAGAAGCCATAAGGAAAAGTCACATGTAAATACTGTGGCCACAGCCAGAGCTGAAGTCCCAGACAGCCAGCCCCATGTGAATGAGTGAGAGAGCGACCCTTCAGAGAATTCCAGCGACCAGCCTCCCAGCCATTCTAGCCAACTCCAGCTGAATGCAGATTTGTTAGTAAGCAAAGACATCATTGTTTTAAGTCACTTAGCTTTGAAATGTTTCTTATGTAGCCATAGATAACCAACAGAAGTAACATTAATATTGGTACAAGCTAATTTTTCAGATTAGCCATGAGGGATTACAACATGGAGAGAAAAAATACGACTTTTTCTACTTACTTTGGGTAGGCTAAAACAATATAAAACTTTTGGAAGAAAACAGGACAAAGGCTTAACAACATTGGATTTGGCAATGCTTTTTTTGGATATGATACCAAACACACAGGAAATAAAAGAAAAAAAAAGAATATTGGACTCTGAAAGCCCTTTATAAACTATGAAGTTTAATAAAAAATAGAAGATAGCATTATCTCTTGATGAGACTCATCGGACACTTTCATATGTAAGGGAGAATCCACTTAAGGAAAATGCTTAACAGAAGAAAGACTAAAGAAAAATCTAAAACATTGGTTTCTGCCTCTTAGGTGATTTGTATTAAGCCAACTCCTCCCGGTTTATGAAGGCTTATACCTGGCATGCTATGAGATGAATTCCCACTTTAATTTCAAAACAACTGGAAGACTTATTATTGTCAGTAGTGAAGAGCAAAGATCCTGAAAATATTGCTCAGTGTAAATGTATTTAGTCATTGAAGGGTATTTCGCCAAGTGAAATGCCAGACAGAAGGACAAATACCATACGGAGTTGGCAAAAGTGGGTTTACAGTTGTTTCTATGGGAAAAGACATGCAGGTTATGATTATAACAATACTCATATAAGAATAAACTTTATTTCGCATACTCACACTGTAAACCTACTCTTGCCCAACCCTGTATGTACATGTGGAATCTAGAGAACAAAATAAACAAACCAAAATAGAAACAGACTCATAAATACAGAGAACAGACTGGGGAGATGGGGGTTGGGGGTGGGTGGAAAAGGCGCAATTTGATTAAGACAAATTGGTAGTTACAGAATCACAGAGCTGTGGATTATAGCATAGGAAATACAGTCACTAACACTGTGATAAGTATGCACGGGTCCAGGTGGGCATTTGAAATATCGGGGGAGCCACTCTGAAAAGTACATGATTTCCTGACCACTTCGCTCTGCATCTGAGATGAATACAGAACAATATTGAATGTAAACTGTAACTGAAAAATAAACAAATAATAATGAATATAATTAGTCATTGACCAGCAGCAATCTTTGAAGATTACTTATTTCTACCAAAAAGAATACCTAACATTTATTGAACCTTACATATGCTCGTTCCACGTATTAGTTCAATTAGTCCTCACGACAACCTTTGACTTTGACATTGCCCTGCCATTGATTCCCAATTACAGTCGTCTCCCTCGTCTGCAGGGGACGCGCTCCGAGACCCCCACTGGGTGACTAAAAGCATGGACAGTGCTGAAGCCTAGATATACTAGGTTTTTTCCTGTACATAAGTATCTATGAGGAAGCATAACTCAGAGATTAGGTACAGTACGAGATTAACAATAACTAAGAGTGCAATAGAACAATCATAACAATATCCTGCAATAAAGGTCATGTGAATGTGCTCTCTCTCTCGGAATATCTCATTACGCTGCACTCACCCTTTCCGGGGGTGACGTAAGAGGATACAGCGCTGACACGATGAGATGACGTACTAGCTACGATTGACGTAGGGGAGGATCAGCAAGTCAGGGTGATGTCTTACCTTCCGCCCACAAATATAACGCCTTTTCCATCTTAACGAAGCTCTTGTCACTCATTGTGACCATAACTCCTGCAGTCTGAGGTGTGGCAGCAAAACCTGCACAGTTTTTTGTTCCTTTCTCACAATTTCATAGATAGAAGATTCGTTCTGACCGTAGAACGACTACAAATTCTCAAACTACAGAAGTTGCCGTAGAATCTCAGCCACTTCCGCAAACGATATTTTTTCATTTCTTATTAAGTGGAGAACTTTCATACCTCTTCACTGAAAGGAAGCACTTTGCAGCTCCTCTTTGGCATCTCCAGATTGCCGGAATGGCCACTCTTACACTCTGGGGCCATTATTAAGTAAAATAAAGGTGACTTGGGCACAAGCTCTGCCATACCTGGACAGCGGACCTGGTAACTGAGAGGCTGATGGGCGGGGAGCCTCTACAGCGTGGAGACGCGGGAGGAAGGCGGGAGGGAGTGGGCCTCGCGAGAGTTCATCACGCTACTCCAAACAGTGCACAATTTAAAACTTGTGAACTGTTTATTTCCGGGATTTTCCATGTAATATTTGCAGGCCCTCACCGAAACCTCAGAAAGCAAAGCCGCAGGTAGGGGAGAGGGTTAAAATACGTAAGTACTGAGTCTCTGAACTAGTAACAGAAAACTGACATCCCAACGGTGACCTAACCCTTGGTGTCTCAATGTAACCGCTGCTTGTAGTCAGTAAACGTTCTTCCCCACGGCCAGGAGTGACAAGAGATTTCTTATCTGAAAAGCTGTTTCAAGGCTATTTGGCAGAATTATTTATTACATCCAAGTTATCTTAATGCCCATACAGGCTGCATGTATGGTTGCATGATGCAAATATGAGGGGGACCCCAAAAAACTGGAATTCATTTATTAAAATTTGTGTATTTTTCTTACATGTGTAAATCAGTCACCTTCAAAGTACTGTCCATTTGATGCAATACACCAATCAATATGGTTTTCCACTTCTCAAAAAGTATTTGAACTCATCAATTGATGTCTTTTAGTGCTTCTGCCGTTTTTTTCTTTCTCCTCTTCCACATCAGGAGAACATTTCCCATTGAGACCTTTTTTTCACCCAGGGAAACGGAAAAAAGTAGCTTGGGGCGAGGTCAGGTGAATAGGCAGGGTGAGGCACGGGGGTTGAGCGGGTTTTGGTGAAAAACTGCTGCAACATGCAGTGCGGGCAGGTGCACTCGTGAATCACCCATCATGAAATGGGCAAATGCGTCGAGACTTCAAAAACAATTCACTGAAAGTGAACCAATGCTGTGTCTCATACCACCACCAGCTGGTGCACCAATACACATGGGTTCCTAGAACTCTCGCCTAGTGGGGGAAGCCTGTACTACAAGGGGCTGCCTTCCAGAAGATACTGCGTTTTTATTCCATATATGTATATTTCCATTAAAAATAGAAACTTCTACAATCTGTCTTAAAGTGTTTGTTCTATTTGAGCTGAATCTATGCATGGGTGACTTCCAACAAAAGCTAGGTATTTTAAGAAGTCTTGAGCCAATGGTGCCTCATTCCATCCTATTTTAACTACATATGGGTACAAAAAATTCATGTTTTTATTATTCTTACATCAGTTCTGTATAAAGCATCTAAACTTGACAAGACAGAATATTTTAAATCAAAAAGAGTCCTTTGGACAATTTGAAACTGGATATTATGAATATAAAATTGATGTAGAAAATATAAACATTTACAAAGGATTTAGTGATATTTCTTTACCTCCATTCAAAGAATTTTAAGGCTAAATACACAAGATTTCTGCTCCTTTATGTTTCCTTCCATTGTAGTCTGTATTTGACTAGAAGCTTCTATAGCAATACAGCTGACTGAATGTAAATTGACTAGTGTCACATGGGGACTTGGATTGGTCCAGTAGTCAGACACTTCCTTTTCCCTGATGGCCCTTTCCTATGATTATTTAACTCTTTTTGATATAAATCAGGTTATATACAAAATATCCCTCATTTTTAGAGAGGATAACAGTAACAATATCAGAGTTGTTAGAGGACTAAATAAGATCATGTATGTTCAAGTTCAGCACATAATCTGGCACATGGGAAATATAACACAAATACAAAGTCTTTTTATTATTGGCTGACCTTGGCTTTGAGCTCTATGCTTAACAGAATTTATGGCCATTAGACTAAATTCTAGAGAGCAGGAGTACTCTCCCTAACGTCTCCCAGTGTCTTTATATAGCATTGGTTTACTTGACAAAGTCTAGCTTTTCATGGAATATAGTAAATCGTCAATTAATTGGAAGGGGTTCCTGTATCTGAGGTAGCTAGGATCTTCCAGTGGCAAGAATACGTAGTTTTTCTATGTATCCTTCTCCCTGCCTCCCTACCAACACCCAGACTATACATAATTCCAGGGGCTAATAAAGCCCCAAACCAGCCACTGCCAAGCAGCTTCTCTTCAAATGAATAAAACAGAGCAGATGCACTAGGGAAGAGTTGGAGAGGAGACAGGGGTCTGTGATACGGAATTCCAGGAAGGATCACGAAGTAGAGGGGAAGGGACGCAGCTGAGATCTTTTTGATCCTTACTTTCCCAGCTTTCCTCACATCTGGCCAAGCCTACGTCCAAAACTTCCGAACATTGATCAGGGAGTCTGAGCAGAGGGTGAAGTGCAAAGTCTCCTCCCATCTCCAGGATGCAAACATAATCAGTGAGTAATTTTCCTGAGAGTCCAGGCAGGGTGTGACACACCACCACTGTTAATGCCTGCTTGTTTCTTGTATTTTCTTATTTGTAATCCTCACCTGAAGACATCTCTATTGATTTTAGAGAGAGGGAAAGGGGGAGGGGGAAGAGAGAGAAACATCGATGTGAGAGAGCAACATTAATCCGTTGCCTCTGGCACATCCTGACTGGGGACCACACCCACAACTCAGGTATGTGCCCTGACCTGCACCTCTTGGCTTCTGGGATGCACTCCAACCAGCTGATTTACACTGGCCAGGGCCCACGCCTGCTTGTTTTAATTTGTGTTGCTCACAGGCATTTCTGCAGTCTACAATGTAAAGATTATTATTAAATCCTCTTGTTAATATCTGAGATTCTTACCCGGTCTCAAGGCCATTTTCTTTTGAGCTTTGGTTCTTGCTGCACTTACCTGTTGTTGATGGAGAAGAGTATGAAGGCGGCAGCTGCATATAGCATCAAGCCTAGAAAATACCCCAGAAGTCAGTCATTTGCACGAATCCTCGGGAAAAAAATCATTACTAAATCTGTACATGTTTAAAAATAAAGTCATAGTAAATGAAGAGCTCATTTCTTTCCTTTACAAGAGTCATAATTGAGTCTTACATTTGCACATTTTGCTAATTAGGCCTTTTAAATTATTTAAATGATAGTCTGTATTCAAATTTTATGTAATAAAAATGACAGTGGGTGTGAGGGAAAAGAGAAAAGGTAAAGAATGTTCATTTGACTTATATTTAATCAATTTTCTGCAGTGCTATTGAAACCATTTTTTTGATATACAGAATTTCAGATTTTAATACAGAGCAGTAACAAGATCCTGGTGTGAGAGAAAACAATTTAATTACATAAATAATGATATATGATCTAAAGCTTCATGTGAAAATTTCAAGTATAAATAAAGTATAAAAATCAATATAAGTAATTTAGATGCTTGTATTAGTGTTAAATAAATAATTCTAATACTCCAATTCTAAGCTGAGAAGACTAAGTCTGACAATATAGAAAACACAATCAAATGTGTGTTTAAACAAGACATTTCAAAAGAAATGTTAGTAGTTTGTTAGTAGTAATCTATCAAGAGCTGTGTTCTGAGCACAGTACCTATCTCTTTATGTGCTTCACATTATTTAATCCTCTAACCATGTGAGTAAAACCTTTGACTTCCCACTTTTGAGAAAATTCTTTTCTAGTCAGTAGCATGCAATTTGAAAATACGTCAGTAAAGACAGTTTTATTCCAAAGTCTATGTGTTTATATTGTCCACAAGACTACATGGTCCACGAAGACAGGGGCCAGTATATTTTCTCCGCTGGCACATTTTCTGTGTTCAATATTAGTAAATGAGTGCATGTGTATATATAGTTCTAATTTTGTTACTAAAAGCCAAACGGAGAAACACACATTTGTAAACTCACAAATTATTGTAAATGTTTCACATTGCCCACTTCTATTCATACGTTTATTTTCAAGGACAACCAAGGCCACTTCCCCACTTGCAAGGCCAATGTATCAAATTGACCTGATCATGTGGATGAAGTTTTATTCTGCCATATTAACTTTTTCTCCCTGGTTTTCCCTTCCTCTTCCTCCCCACCACTCAGCCCCCATTTCAGAGCTTGGTTCTGTGGCCTTGTCCCAGGGAAGCACATGGCAGAGATGCCAGCAAGTATTCTAGATTTTCACCTTTTCAGAGCCCACATAGCTACTAACTAGGAAGAGGCCATGAGAACAGAAACATTCGAGTACAACCCATGAAAACTAATAAATGACTCAATGTTCACCAATCCTTTTAATGTAGACCGGTCTCATTTGTGACAATCTGGGGGAGACAGAGCGGAGGGAGGGTGTTCAGAGACTTCCAACTCATTTGCCCACTAACCTAGCAAAGACTCATAATTAGATTTAAGTTCATTTATAGTAAATAAAAAGAATAATATAGCTTCCCACACAGATCTGTGAGCTGAAATTCATAGTCACAACCATTATTTTGCCTATGTGGTCCTCTTAGAGTCAACCACACGCTTTTTATTTTAAGCCACTGAAAAACTACCAACTTTTCTATTTCAATTGGCTAAAACACCAAATTCACAAAATTGGTATAAGACCAAGAATTTATGTAGCCCAACTCCACTCTTTGACAAATTACACAAAAAGCAAAATAAGGCAAGGATCAATTGATTTTCAAAGCTCACAAAGAGAAATCTCCACCACCTCTCCATGTCTAATGAAAATACAGGCTTTCCTTTTTTTCTTTCGGTAACTAGCCACGGTACTTTTAGAAAAAAGGGGCAGAGCCGCTCTACTAAACTGCACGGAACAAAAAGCCCCAGTACATTCTGGAAAGATATCGCGGCCAATCCGCCGCCAGCAGACAGCAGACACCTTACCCGGGCCAGGGTTGGTGGGCGCAGCATTTGGTTCGCCCTCCTCTTCACTGACACATTGGAAAATTCTCCAATGAGAGACGCTTACAGGTAGGGGGCGTGGCCTCAAGGGGCGGAGAATTTGACTCCTTCTCTACAGATCAGCCCTCTTTGGTCCGCAGGGGCCATCCATCAAATGAACTACACCAATTAGCGGTGAAAATACCCCCCTTTCCCTTAGCAGGAAGGCCCCGCCCTCCAATATAAGACTCCGGAGGCCGGTTCAGGTCCCTTCGGCTCCGAGCTGACCCTGGGGAGGTTGGTGTCGTCTGTGCGGCACTGCGGAGCCCTCCACCCAGGACAGCTCCCCCTCCCCGGGCCTCTCCCCTCTTGCCCACGAGCCCCCTCGCCTCCTAGAATTCTCGGATCTGATATCGTGGGCTGAGGCGAGAGCAGGCCCGGGGAGGGTGATTTCAGCGAAGGAGCCGCAATTCGCGACCAAGGTGAGCTGGGACCGCGGGGGGACCTAGGGGGTGTGTAGGGAGAAAGGTGGGAGGCGCTGGGTCAGGGGTGAGTCTGGCCCGCGCCTTGTGCCTGGATTAGCAACCGCGCTGCGGTCAGCAACAAGTCTGGGCTAGTCTGAGCCTGGAGGGCGGGGCCAGACCCGACCTGTCTCAGGTCGGAGGGGTCTCCGTGTCCGCAGGCGGGCGGGTCCCGGGCACCGGTGTGGGGGCGAGAGAGCTGAACCCGTAAAGTTAGTGGCTGCCCAACCCTAAATGTCCTACTCCAGCAAGTAAGAGAACAGATGACTCTTGGTCTTCCAGTTGTGTGGGGAGGGACCGTGTGTGTGCCCAGGGCGTAGCATGTTCCTCGGGACATATAAATGTGCATTATTAGCAAGTGATAAAATTGCACGTTCCTCTTGCAGGCTAGGTCTGCCTCCCGTTCCTTTATGTGCTCCCATAACACCCTTTAAGCTTCCTTTCCCAACACCAATAAAGGTTCACAATCATTGAGCGCCGTGTGCCAGACACTGCTAAACTCAACAGGAGTCGTCTTGTTCAATCTTTAAAGCCAAAGAGACAGATATTGTTGCATCATTTAACAGACGTAGAAATAAGGTTATTAATGTTGTGCAGTGTTGATTAGGCACCTACTGCATGCGCTAAGCTCTATACTTAGATGACCTCTTAGATTCTACCTGTCAAGTGAGGTAGGTAATAACCTCATACGCACTTTACAGATGAGGAGCTAAGGGCTAAGCAAAATTATCTAACTCGAACAGTGTACATTGTTAATACATGGCAGAATGCACACTACCATCTAATTTCAAAGTTTTGGTGTCCTGTCTTACAATGCATAGTTATCTCTTGACAGTGAATGACTTGACAAGTGTCTTGGAAGATTTGCAATTTTTTAAAAAGGATTAAGACCTGGGCTTATTGTCTAAGAACTCACAATTTAGGATGTGACCAACTGGTTAGGGGGAGGGTGGGCATAACAGATGGCTCCTTTGCTGTGACTTAGATGCATAGCAGCATTGGGGGAGGGGAAACGGTATCCAGCACTTGGCACAATACAATGCAGGAAGGGCTGGCTGTTCTTATCCTTTCTGGGCTTTGTTCTATATATAGATGATAGAGGTACTCACCACAACTGACTCCCAGAAACTGCTACACCAGCTGAATGCACTGTTGGAACAAGAGCCGAAGTGTCAGCCAAAGGTCTG
The DNA here is from genome assembly GCF_022682495.2 of Desmodus rotundus. Lineage (NCBI taxonomy): Eukaryota > Metazoa > Chordata > Mammalia > Chiroptera > Phyllostomidae > Desmodus > Desmodus rotundus. The sequence continues at coordinate 148,634,940 of NC_071392.1, forward strand.
TGGCTTGAGACTGATTGAATCTGCACACGAGAAGGGCCTCAGGATGACTGCAAGACTGAGGGACTTTGAAGTGAAAGATCTTCTTAGTCTAACTCAGTTCTTTGGCTTCGACACAGAGACATTTTCTCTAGCTGTGAATTTGCTGGACAGATTCCTGTCCAAAATGAAGGTATGTTTAAGGTTACATTACCGTGAGTTTTTCATTTGGCTCAGTGTGTTGTGCAGATTGCTAGCTTTGGGTTGGTATTCGTAAACTTGACCTTTTTATTTTCAGCAGATAGCCCATACTACAGATTTGATGAATACTCTTTCTTATTATCATCAAGAGTAATGCATTATTTGTTAAGCGTTTGACATTGAAAAATAGTCCAATATCAAATAATTAATTGCAGTTTCCCAGTAGGAGAGTTGGCTGTTGTTATTAAAAATCCTTCTTAATAGGTTAGGTGTTTTTATTTAGGTACTTTTTAAATTTTAAAAATGTGTTAGCAGCAAAATGCTAGATAGTGATTAAGAATGAGAGGGTGGGTTTTTTCCCCTTGTAATCCTATCAATCACTTGGTCAATAGAGTATATAGATCTCCACTCAGGGACAAAATTCTAATTGTTTTAGCCTTAGACATACTTAAGTCTGGCATAAGTTTGACGTTTCCAGCCTCTGCCTGCAGACAATCGAGTATCTTCTGGTGGAGAAGCATTTATATTATTATTTCCTATGTTGGATAAGCAGGGCGTCAGTGTATCTTTCAGAGCTAGTGTCGTTGTTACAAATACCTCTGCCTTCTCTGTGTGCCCCTGGTCATTGGTGGATAATGAGTGTATGTGACAATTCAAATAAAACTCATCTTTTAGTCCTTGGTAACTGAGACAATGTATCCTAGAGAGGAGGAACTCAGTACTGTATTTGTTAAATTAGATGGTTCAAGAAATTTGTTCAACAGATGAATTAAACAACTCTTTAGACAGGTAATGTGCAGGCATTACCTTTGAATCTATAAATGTTGCACAGAATACATACATCTGTCCCTTAAGTATATTACAGTCTTACGTGGGAATGTTTATACCAATAACTATCCTACAATACAGAACATAAGAAACATAATTACATTACACCTCCAAAGAGGCATAAAGACATTGTTGGAAGGGTTCCAAGAGGAAGAGAACACAAACACTGGTAAAGGCTTCTTACAGGGTTTTTTTGAGCTGCAATTTAGGAGTAGATAGAATTTTGACTGTTTCACATGGTAGACATTCAGAAA